>NC_036254.1:2628590-2629434 GCF_002742605.1 Olea europaea var. sylvestris | reverse complement strand
ATGGGTCAGCATTAAATTCGAACAAATCACATGCTAGCTTCTTTCTCCAGTTCTGTATCCACGACTGGTTGATTTCATCAACCTTATGTCCTATACTTAAAAATTCAACGTACTTAATGGCAAATATGCCACAGTCGCCGCTGCAATTGAACAAGAATGAATCAGTTTAGTACTGTGTAAATAAAAACTAAATTTGAAAGATGAAAACAACAACGTTCAAACACTTACCTTACGGACTGTCGGGCTGTCGTCGTGTTCCGAACGATCCGCAATCTGTCCTGTACATTTATCCCCGCTCGTCTGGCTATCATAGGAACAATGACAGCCACGGACTCCAGATTTTGCTCCAACTGGCCCTGTGTCAAACATGAATGATCTGGGTTGTACACATATATAGTCGTGTCAGCAAAAACGATCTCCAGCGTAACATAGTGTTTATTGATGCACGCTGGAATGTACATATGTGTACAACCCTCCCATGATTTTCCCGCGACACTCGGTGACAGTCCTATCACCCACTCGAGCATATATTCTGGCACCGTGTACTCGTTACCCATATGTGCGAGCGACTGATACTCTATGGTAACGGCACCCAGGAACTCGGTGTTTAATATGACTCGACCATGGACATCAAATGATTTTGGATGTCTTTGAGCTCGATCTCGCAGCAAGTCCATGGCCAGGTCGATGTGCTGTAGCAGGAAACACCGAAAAAGTATGAGTTATTCATTTAATAAACACAAGGTCACATATACATAAAAAACACGAAATGAATAGTTCACTTACATCGTCGGCGAGCCAAGCTCCCGCAGTGGTGATATCGTGGAACCACTTGTAAGGGTCC
>NC_036254.1:2626107-2628469 GCF_002742605.1 Olea europaea var. sylvestris | reverse complement strand
TTACCCGGGGATAATTCTCCTCCACTCTGTCTCGAACGCTTTCCACTTGGCATTGTCCACCTCTCTGAATAAGTTCGGGTACGTCCCATCGATGAACGTCCTCCTCTTGGCCTCAGCCGTGAAGGGGGAAACAACATACTGTGACGGCACTCTCAATCTCTTGCCGACCACCTGCTCCGTCTCATCAACAGCATGTCTCTTACCCTCAATCACGCCGGGCGTCCTCTCGACCTCCGGGGCCACCTCCTCCGCCCCCTCCGTCGCCACCACCTCCGCCCCTCCCGTCGGGGCCTCCCCCTCCGTCGCCACCTCCTCCTCCCCTCCCGTCGCCCCTCCGTCGCCACCTCCTCCTCCCCTCCCGTCGGGGCCACCCCCTCCGTAGTCCCCTCTCCCATCCCTATCGGGGCCACCCCCTCCATAGACAACCACAAGGACTCCAATGCCTCATCACACCAAAAATGTGGGTGACCCCCCTCTCCATCACCATCTCTGCCACCCTCTTGATCATGGTCTCCGCCATCCCCTCTGTCTCCCCATCGTCTGTCGGCTAAATCTCCCCTAAGCGCCACTACTGTATCCTGAAGGTCGACAACGGAAGACTGTAGTATTCCAACATCATGAGATAGATCGTCAACCCTCCCTGTCAACTCTCGTCCCATATCGTCGACCCTCCCTGTCATATAGTCAACCTTCCCCGCCAGATCGTCGACCCTCCCTGTCAACTCTCGTCCCAGATCATCGACCCTCTCCGTCAAATCTCGTCGTAGCGCGCCGACCTCCTCCGCTATAAATCCAATCAAACGGGCATACAAATCATCACTGTGCCGGGGAGACACACGGGGGAGGTGTCTGGACGGAGGTGATGCCAATGGCGGGGACGATACTTTCGGCGGAGATGATGCCAATGGTGGCAGCGCTAGCCCCGGCGGAGGTGATCGTCGATCAGCTGGACCTCCCTCCTACATAAATAAAATGAAAAATTATTCAATAAATTTATACGTCGATCATATTCAATAAATTATATTTCATTCACATACCCAATCTCGGTTCAAACTCGGATCAGGCATCTCCTCGTCTGGGGTGTACGGAACGCCTAAATCCCGCACAAGACCCCGAGCCTCCTCTTCCATCGATGGCGTCAACTCAGGTATGACTTCAAGCTGACATATTGACATTTCAACTATTTAACGATCATGTAAACAAAATTTTAAACTACATATAATATAAATCACAAATACATAATACTTACCTGAGGATCGTCGAGGAGGGCCGATAACTGCTTCCCGGTGGGACATCCCTCCGCTCGCGATGATCTCCAATGATGCATCCGAGGGCAGCGTGTCTCCCCTCGCTGTGCAAAGCGGGCCCCCAGTACAGGAACTGTCTCATACATCCAAATCTGTAACGCATACACTTATTAAGCATCAATGTAATACATTAAAACTTTAACTTTGATTATATTAAACATTTACCTGCACTGCTAACGGCAATCCGTATGTATCGTATTTACGCATCGACCCCCTGGGCCTCGAGTGCGATCTGGTGAACACATGTAAGGTGTCTTCGTAGCATATTCGGCCCCACGGATAGTTGTTGAACGCATCGATGTCATCAACAACTTGCAAATGAAAAATGTCGATGACAGTCTTCTTGTGATGACACCTCATCACACTCTCGAGGATGTAGACCAGCCCAAGCTTCAATCTATCTAGCATATGGTCGCACCACCTGATCGCGGCCATCAAGTCGGGTAGAAGCACCGACCCATGTCCCTGGAAGTACGTCTTGTACAGCCTACTGCTTCTCTCCATGGCTGCATCGTCGCCCGTAATCTTCAGTCCAGTGATCAATGTAAACTCAAACATCGAGAAACTGACGACCTTGCCCCCGAGGTCGAACTGGAGGGAATCGCCGTCGACTGGACTCAGAAGCCGACATAGAAGTGCATCAATGATCTGTCCTGAATACTGCACCTCTCGCAACTGGTACAGTGGCCACAAGAAGGACTGTCGTAGAATATCTCCGTGCTGATCATCGAGCAGCTCCAATACAGCAGTAAAACTCTCAAAGCTACTGTTCCAAGTAGCTTTCCCCGACATCCGTCTCAACTCTGCATCTAAATGATACTCCATCCTGCAAAAATTCAAATGTTATAGCATTGAACAAGAGATAACAAAATAAAGCATACTCTCACAAAATCAAGAGAACCGAACTCTAACTACCATACAATCACAAATATTACATTTGAAAAATATATTTAAAAAAAACAACAAATCAAATTAAATGTATTGTCAAAAAAATTAAAGAATATATATATTATTTAAATAAATTGAAAAAAAAATCAAAGATTTTCATAAAAAAA
>NC_036254.1:2624912-2625862 GCF_002742605.1 Olea europaea var. sylvestris | reverse complement strand
TTTGAATTATTAAATTATATAAAAGACAAATATAAAAATTAAATAAATAATTACTTTACCTTTTTTTAAAATGTAAAGACTATTATATTATTTAAATAAATTTAAAAAAATAAATTAAATATAATCTCATAAAAAAAATAGAATCAACATTGCTAAATTTACAATATTTGAATTATTAAATTATATAAAAGACAAATATAAAAATTAAATAAATAATTACTTTACCTTTTTTTAAAATTTAGACTATAGATATTATTTAAATAAATTTAAAAAAATAAATTAAAGATAATTTCATAAAAAAAATTGAATCAACATTGTTAATTTTACAATATTTCAATTATTAAATTATATAAAAGATAAATATAAAAATTAAATAAATTTGAAATAAAAAATTAAAGATAATTTCATAAAAAAAATTTGAAAAAATAAATTAAAGATAATTTCATAAAAAAAATAATCAACATTGTTAATTTTACAATATTTCAATTATTATATTATATTGACAATGATAAAAAAAATTAAATAATATAATTACTATTTAATCAAATAAAAAATTTAATTAATTACAAAAATTATAAAAAAAATTAAAATTTAAAATAATCTGGGCCGGTGATCCGGCCCAGATACCCGACTGTTACACAGTCTGGGCCGACTGTTAACAGTCGGTAACCGACTGTTAGAGCCGGTTTTTGGCCGTTCAATGGCCCGGTGGCCGGGAAACGGTCGAAAACCGCCATTCCCGGCCACTAAGCTCCAAAAAAGGTAAAAAATCTCATTTTTCACATTCCAGCATGCCCATAATCTATCTATTCATGCCCATGGATCTAATTTCAACCAAAATTACTAAGGATGCTAACTATGAAAAAAAGCATTCGAACTGGAGTTTTGATCAGAAAACTAACCGGTTCTTTTACTTCCACTGTAGATGATGATCGTTGATTGCGACGTTG
>NC_036254.1:2620316-2624363 GCF_002742605.1 Olea europaea var. sylvestris | reverse complement strand
TTTTTTTTGTGAAGTTGCATTGAAATCAGCGGATAGATTATGCACGAACCTTCTTCAATTTTGGTTTGGAAATGTACGAGGAGAAAGTTCTATAGTTTGGTTATTTTCTCTTACCAATCATCACTTACATAAGATTAGACATTAATGACATGTTTGGCGTGTAATACTCGCTAAGACAAATTTGGACTTCTTCTTTTTCTTTTATACTATCCAGTCTCTCTGATTCTGGCATAAATGTTCGTGCACAATAATGAACATGACTCGCCATATTATTGAAAATTTGAAATTGTCCTTTAAGCAATAGGTTTACGTGGAAATTGATTCTTACTACAATTCCAGACCCTTAGATAGGTGGATTTTGACTCACGGGCGTTGAGACCCGCTAACCTCAAATGATAATGCGTCTTGAGGTACAAAATTGTCGTTGAATTTTTAGATTCCAACGAGTTATCATGTGCGTTTGCATGAATCACATACATTATGTTCAAACTTGCAAAATGCATGCTGGTGGTTTGTTTTCGAGCTTTCACTTTAACATTCTTCTCTGCCTTTAAGTGACTTTGTTGAAAAAATGTTACAGGTGAATCATGGCTACAAAAGGGAATCCTGGAGACAATAGAACTAGAAATTCGGTTTCGATGTTTATTGTAGCTGGTCTTTGTTGTTTCTTCTATCTTTTAGGAGCATGGAAAAGAAGTGGAGCAGGGAAGGGAGACAGTATAGCCCTCGAAATGACAGAGAAGGCCAAGGACTGCAGTATCCCTTCGAACATTGAATTCGAAACTCATCATGGTGACAAGATGGTCCAAGGTGACGACTTCAAATTCGAGGTTAAAATATATGAGCCGTGTGATGATAGATACATTGATTATACGCCATGTCAAGAACAAATGCGGGCAATGACATTTCCTCGGGAAAATATGATTTATAGAGAAAGACATTGCCCACCTGATGAAGAGAAGTTGCGTTGTCTTATCCCAGCACCTAAAGGATATGTGACACCATTCCAATGGCCTAAAAGTCGTGACTACGTACCTTATGCAAATGCACCCCATAAGAGCTTGACGGTTGAGAAGGCAGTTCAGAACTGGGTCCAATATGAAGGTAATGTATTTAGGTTCCCGGGAGGTGGAACACAGTTTCCCCAAGGGGCAGATGCTTATATTGAACAACTTGCTGCTGTGATCCCAATGGACAATGGTACGGTGAGAACTGCTCTGGATACGGGATGTGGGGTGAGTAAATCTTATTTATGTCAACCAGAAGACAGAGAGAAGGAAAAACCTTCAATTTCATTCGTGATTTGCTTCTCGTGTCTAGTTTTCAAGTCCCACTGCACCAACATCACCTTTTATCTTCATAGACGTATTAAATGATTACATGACTAAGAAATTCGCAGAAATTTTCGACTAAAAATATACTTCTTACATTTATCATTCCTTTATTAAGGCCTATTTGGATAGCTTCAACTTCTACTTTTACTTTTTATATAACAGCTTCCTCAAGAAGTCAAGTTGTGCTAACTTCCTCCAAAAACTTTCTAAAAAGCAGCTTTTAGTATCAAAAGTAGCTTTTGTCTTTGCAAAAGCCTTTCCAAATGGACCGTTAGTAATCTTGATTGCCATAATTGATCTAGTGTGTATTCCTGTTAGGTGGCAAGTTGGGGAGCCTACCTGTTTAAGAAAAATGTCATTGCCATGTCATTTGCTCCAAGAGACTCGCATGAAGCACAAGTTCAGTTCGCTCTTGAAAGGGGCGTTCCTGCAGTTATTGGTGTACTAGGAACTATAAAGCTTCCATATCCATCCAGAGCATTCGACATGGCTCACTGTTCACGTTGTTTAATTCCGTGGGGCGCAAATGGTGAGAACAGTAATTCTGTAGATTTTGTTATGTTATGTGGATGTTTGAAATAACAATTTCTCGTAGGTTGTCATTCCTAGTCCATAACGACTAAACTGCAGCACAAATAATTCTGGTATAGTTTGACAGTCGTACAGTGCATAATGAAAAATCATATTCATTTCTATAGACGGGATGTACATGACTGAAGTTGATCGAGTGCTTAGACCAGGTGGATACTGGATACTTTCAGGTCCTCCTATCAACTGGAGGAATAATTATCAAGCATGGGAGCATCCTAAAGAGGAACTTGAGCAGGAACAGAGGAAGATTGAAGGTATTGCCAAACTTCTTTGCTGGGAAAAGACGCACGAGAAGGGTGAAATTGCTATATGGAGGAAACGAATAAATAATATGGACTGCATGGAGCGAGATACAGCCTCTATGTGCAAAGCCTCATACGTAAACAATGTCTGGTATATTTTCTCATAATTTTTACATTCTATCAAAATTCTTTGAATTTTCACTCGCTCTATTTCGAAGTTAATTGCATTTTTTTGGTGAACACATCTTATTCATTAGAATTTTTAAGTAAAAAATTGTTTTTTGTGTTGCACGTTGCATATCTTTGAGGAATAGATTTTGAAGATCTTGTTTTATTATAAGATAGTTAATTCTCAAGGTTTGATAAACAAGATTGTGGTGCCATGAAGAACCTAGGATCTTCACATAACTTATGATGACTACCTCCATCTTAAACTTATCTCATGTCATACCTCATCTGGTTCTTGGGACCAATATTTATGTGCCTGTTTGTTCTACACACTAAGAAACGTCGATAATTATAACTCAGTATGCTCTGATTTTTATAGTCAAGAAATTCATTTTATGCCATCCTTCTGATTTACTTTTATAGATCTTCTTCTTTGGCTTGAAATAAGTATCTCACGATAAATTGTAGGTACCAAAAAATGGAGACGTGTGTGACTCCTTACCCTGAGACTTTGAGTTCGGATGAAGTTGCAGGTGGAAAACTGAAGCCATTTCCAGAGAGACTGAATGCCGTTCCTCCAAGAATAGCGGCTGATGATATTCCTGGAGTCTCCATTGGCGCATTCTATGAAGACAATAAAATGTGGCAGAAGTATGTTGAATCTTATAAGAGGATTAATAAACTCCTTGATACGGGAAGGTATCGCAATATCATGGATATGAATGCCTATTTAGGAAGTTTTGCTGCAGCGATAGAATCTCCAAAATTATGGGTAATGAACGTTGTGCCAACACTAGCCGAGAGAGATACTCTGGGTGTTATATATGAAAGAGGCTTGATTGGCATATATCATGATTGGTACTTCTCTTCGATATTTACCTCGTTTTGTTCTTTGCTTTATATTTCCATCGACAGATTTGGGCATTTCTTATCAAAGAAAATAGAAAGACTATGGAAAATACTGAAAAAGATGGACTGCCTTAATAATTTTATGCTTCCTACTATGATTTGCAATTATATGATAGTTAAAATATAGTTTGGGTTAAAGTTGCATGATGAGTTGTAACTTTTTCTCTTCATAGCATGAGACTTTCTGAATTTTATTTATTTTTTTCTGCAATATTTTTGGCATATTTCTCCTTATCGTGCAGGTGTGAAGCCTTCTCCACATACCCTAGGACTTATGACCTTATTCACGCTAGCGGTGTTTTTAGCTTGTACAAGAACAAGTAAGTTATCCCGAATGTTGTCATTTAGTTAAAGTTGAATGCTCTTCTTTGGGAGTTGCATTAAGATTGCAGATTAGATATTATTAATCAATAAAATTGCCCCAAAATCCGCAGCATGACCATTTTATACATGCTTGAGAAAGCAAAGGAAAATTACAATTTGTGTATTTCAATTGCTAAATCGAGAAGTTTGCAGGTGCAATGCAGAAGACATCCTTTTAGAAATGGATCGAATCTTAAGACCAGAAGGCGCTATTATAATCCGAGACAATGCTGATGTTCTTTACAAAGTGAAGAGAATTGCATCTGGCATGAGGTGGAAGATGAAAATGGTGGATCATGAGGAAGGTCCACGGGTTGCTCAAAAGTTATTATTTACCGTTAAACAATACTGGGTTGCTGGTGAAAACAGCACCAAACCTGCAGGATAAGTGGCAAGGATTTTTACCACTTCTAGAAAATATGAGCTACCATTTTTGACTC
>NC_036254.1:2606567-2616561 GCF_002742605.1 Olea europaea var. sylvestris | reverse complement strand
AGGTCCATTACTAGGTCTAATTAACTTTTGTTCTAATAGTTCTTTTATTTGAATTTTAAATTCTTGCATATCCTGTAAGGTATACATCATTGGTCTAACCCTTATTATAACATTTTTCTGTTAATTCTATTTTAACTTTTGGGTGATGTGGTTTCCAAAATAATAATGGATTTTCTCCATAAACTTTTTCTAGTTGTTCAATTATTTTTTCTATATTCATTTTTATTCCTATTTTTAGAACTTTTTTTATACAATATTTTTTTTTATTTCATTATATATAATTGGTTTTTTCCCATTTATCACCACGCTGGGCTGACTGAACTTTATAAGGTTTAAATTCTCTAGAAATTTTTAATAAGTGTCCACAAGGTGTTTGTAGCATTATTATATAATTATTTTGTTTATAATATTGAAATTGTTAAATAAAATCATTTCCTAATAATATATTATATTCTAATTTATCATATTTATATATTTTATTTATTGTAACTTGTTTACTTTCAAGAATTATATTAACTTTATCAGTACTATTAATTATTTGAATACTTTTTCCTGAAACTCCAGTTATTTTTATATTACTATTATTGTTCCATGATTTTATTAAAAAAATTTTAAATATTGTTATATCACTTCCTGTATCTATTAAAGTACAGTTTGTCATATTTGTTTCTATAATAGTAATTTATATATACAAGTTAATGAAAAACTTATCTGATTATTCATCTAATTATTTTTACATGATGTAGTTTTTTCATTATGAACAATATATAATCATTCTCTTTTTATACTATAATCTTCTAATCTATTTAGAAAACTCATTCCTAAATGTATATGGGGGTTTATATCCATACTCTTATCTATGTAATATGGTACTAAAAGATTTATTCCCCCTATTTTTATTGGTACCTTTACTTCTAAATCTGTAATATGTACTTATCCATCAAAATTTACATATTTATATAGTTTAGTTTTATGAGTTATTAAACCTTTATTTCTAATCGAAGCTATATGACATTCACTAACTCCTGTATCTATTAATATATTTGGTTCATTTATATTTTCTCTTCCATTATAATATTCTTCTTCTATTTTCATATTTCCAGCATTCCTATATGGTTTTACATCTTTTATTTTATTGATTTCTTCTTCTGGTTTTTATTAGGTATTTTAAAACTTTTTGATTTTTTAATTAATTTTTCATCCTTAAATATAATATTATTAGAACATTCTCTTTCATTTAATTATGTTATTTCAGGTTTATTTTTTGTTATACTAAATTCATATTCTTCTGAAATTAAATTTATTTGTTTATTTGGTTCTATTATTTTACTAATATCTTAACATTCTTTATAAACTTCAATATGTGGTTTATTAGAATAAATATTCCCATAATTAGAATTAGTAAATGTATATAAAGTTCTATATTCTATAGTCATAATTTGATCACCTGGTTGCATGATATTATCTTTATGAAGCTTAAAATGTAGTCCTAAAATTTCATTAAAGTTTATATCTTTTAATGATACACAATGTTTTGGACAACACGTAAACATAATTTTTGATATGTTAAATTTCCTTCTATTGTTCCTCAATGACTATCTTTTAAATTTATTATTCTTCCATCATGTAAAGTTATAGTTAAAGGTGAATCTATCCCTTCTCTAAATAGTGATTTAAATATTATTTGTATTTCTACTAAATAAACATATTGGATTTTTTCACTATGTTTTTTACTAATCTTTGTTAATAGGTTTTTCAACTGTATTTTTTATTAAAAGATTTAATTTATATTGCTCATAAGTTGTTTTTACATCTATAATTTTTTTTTATTTTGTGATATTCATTTATTGCTATTTTTTCTCTTTTCCAAATTCTATCAAAAACTTCTCATTTTCCTATTTTTAAGTCTAAAAATAATTTTTGCAATTTTTCTAAACTTCTTGTTAACAAAAGTGACTTTTAATTCATATCGTTCAATTCCTTCGTATTTTTTTATATTTATGTTATTACTTTCTATTTCTTCAATTTCTCTATTCAGATCCTGATTCATCCTCTATTTCACTTATATATACTTCTTGATTATAGTATTCTTCAATATATGATATTTCACTTAATTCATCTTTTATTTCTAAATATTCTTTTAGTAATATTCTAACTTTCTTTTTATCACAATCAAAACTTATATGACCTATTTTTCTTCACAATTCCAACATTTACATTGATTTTTCTTTTTCTTTTTATTCTTCTGTTGATTATATGAGTTATTTTTCCTTTTGTAATATCTTTTTCTAGGTTTTATATATTTTATTATTAAAATTCCTAAATTTTTAAAATTTTTTATTTTTATATTTCATTTTATTAATTATTCTTTCAGGATTACATTCCTATTGCACAGGGGTTTCCACATCTTCACAAAATATTTTAGTTAATTTTTCTGATTTTTTCATTAATTGTTTTTGTTGACATATATATGCAAGTCTTTCAAATAAAAATTTTATTCTTGAACCTAAAGTTATAGGTATTCCAATATTATCTCTAACATATTTTTCAAATTCTATTTTAAAATATATTTTCCATGAACCCGGTAACTTATTATAGTACATGTCTGGTATTCTTCTTGATTTTCATTACTAAAAAATTGAACATAATAGTAATTTTTAAATTCACAAGTATATTATTTAATTTTACACATATCACATATTGTTAAATTTATTAATTTTATTCTAGCATTATTTTTTTCTCTTATTGATTCTTTTTCAGTATTTCTTATCCAATTTTCTCCTAAAAATTCATCTGAAATATATTATACTAATTTTTCTATACCTTGTCTATCTGACTTTATTATTTCTGTTTGTACATTTCTTTTTATTAATATTTTTGTATCATTGATTATTCATTCCCACCAATTTCTAACATCTCCTTCAAAGGATGCTATTAAGAAATCTATTCTTCTTTCAGTATTTTCCCATGTGTCATCTTTATTGTATAAAAAAATAATATAATTGAATCTGCCCAAGTTAATAAGACTTTTTTAGTATCTATTTTACAATCTAAATCTAATTTTGTTCCTCCATGATTAATTGGTTTATCACAATTATCATTTAATTCAAACATATCTTTATATTTATTTCCCTTTGGTGGTTGTCTATCTCTTACTTTATCATAGAATTGTCCATATGGTTTATTATATATAGGTGCATAACTTTTATCTATATCATATAATTCTTGTTTAGAGGTTCCCGCTGGATTATGTCCTCCTCCAATATTCATTAAAACTTGGTATTCACTTATATCAGTTAAACTTAATTGATCAAAATTTTCTATTAATAAATCTAATTCTTCATTTATTTTTATCTTCTTTTTCTTCTACTTTTAATTTTTCTCTAAATTCTTCTTCGTCTTCTAATATTTTTTATAATATATCCTTTCTAAATTCATCATCTATACTTACTGTTTCTATTACCATATTCTCTTTTTCTATATGTTTCTTTCTTATTCGAGTAATTTCTTTTTCTATAAATTTCTTTTATCTATTTTCTTATCTTTATTTTTATTATTTTCTTTTAATTCTCTAATTTCAATTTTTAATATATTTATATTGTTTATTGTTTCTTTTACTTCATTTCTTAAATTTTGTACATCATTTATTAACATTTTTATTAATGATTTTAATTCTTCCATATATTCACTTATTGACATCTTAATTTTTTCTTATTTCTAACTCATATGTTAATTTGCACCTTTTATCTTCCTTTTTATCTATTATTTTTCCAAATCTTCTCTCAGCTGTATCTATATCTACTAATTCTTCTTTTACTATAGTAAAATATCTACTTTCAAGTCTTAATCTTTCATATTTTAATTTTATTAATTGTCTATTATTTGATATTCTCATTCCTTCTGGTATTATTATTATATTTCGTATTTCCTCTTGTATTTTTTCCATTTTTATAAGTAATTTATTCAATTTTAAATGTGTATTATTACTTGCACTCATACTTTTCTTTGTAATATAAATTATTTTTTCATCTTTATATATATAAATAATTTTTTCATATGTATATATATCTTTTATTTTTTCTATTATTAATTTTTCTAATATTTGTTTATTTATTTCTTTAGGCAGTTCTTTAATTATTGTTAGTATCATTATTTTTAATCTATTATGAATATGTTTTAAATATATATAACTACTTCTCTCTTCTTCTAAACACTAATAATTATCTATTTTTCTTATTTTAATTTATATGATCTATATGCTTTTATCAGGATGTAAATATTTGTGTATGTAATCAATTATTATTTTAAAGACATATATATAAATATTCCTTTAATTTTCTAATAGTTAATTTTTTATTTATTAAAAATTATATAAAATCTAAGTGTTAATCTAAATCTAAAGATTTTTACTTCAAATAATCTATTTTTTATAGGTTTTCTCATGATCTCTATGACTCTGATACCAATAAGGGGATTGCTATTTAGAGCGAACAAAAATCAAATAAATCAAATTAAAAATATTAATTAAATAAATCAAATAAAAACTATCAAATTTCAACAAATATTTAATTTTAAGGACTAAAATAGAGGATTTCTATATTATAGTATCTTATTATATAATATTGAAATGGAGGGCATTTTTGACATGTAAATTGACCAAACGTTCCAAAGGCTATTTCCCTGTATTTCCCACTACGCACCCAACGCTTTCATTATCCCTACCTAAATCCAAGTTCAAATCCAAACGCGTTTGATTTCCCTAGCCATTCTGTAACCTCTGTGAATATTAGTGAATCCCCGCTCGAAGAAAAGATCTTTGACTCCATTCCACTGCTCATCCCCTTCCTTCTTTAGTGTTTGGCTTTTGTTGCTACTTTTTCAATTCCCTCGAATTTATCCATTATTCGCTTTTTTGCCAGCAAAGTTCAACACCTACAACTCAAACTCTAAAAGAGCAGAGGTGATGGTGCTGATTCTTTTTGAAGAGAATAGGAAAATCGGTGGTTAAATGAATGAAAATGAAAGCTTGATCTGATTTAATCCGTGCAATTTAGCAAGATTACGATGATGTGAAGGTCGGATTTTAGAGACATTTGTGCAATATTCATTCGACAAGCAGCAACCCATATGCCAATGCTGACTACCTATCAGTAATAGTTGACCTTCTGTTTCCAATTGCAAGCCATTTGTTGTCCCATAATTTTTTGTTCGACGAAGCGCAAGGGGAGCGACGGCAGTGGTGGTTGAACCAGATCATACAATAGAAAAGGCATCAAATAATTGTTGTTTTCAACTCTGTAAAATTCCTTTCAAAACTTTGATTTATGTTGATATTTTTTTTGAGACTTCTTTGTTGACTTTTGGTGAATTAGTTGTGGTCTATTTGTGGTGGAAAAGATTTGAGACTATGATGGTGATGGTGTTAGTGGGGTCCCTTTTTTCTGCTACAGCAATGACTTGGGGTGGCTATCGGGGGTGGCGGTTGGATAGAGTGGTTTTGGTTTTGGGCGTGCGTGGTTGGAGAAGGAGAAGGAGATGGGGCTGGGTTATTGTTTTAATTTTTGTTTTAAAATTTTTTATTTAATAGGAGAAATGTGACTTGTCAAAAATGCCCTTGCCTTATTTGGAGAAAATAATTAAGTTTATTTTTTATTTTTGGAGTCCACTGACGATTTTTTGGTCAAATTGAGGGAAATCGTCATTTTGAATTTGAGATGCGATTTTTCTAAATGTTTTGTACTCACGGTGGTACATATGAAGGGTTTGGATAAAATCTGCTATTAAATGAAATGTTTGATATCGTGGCTACAATTTTTCCTAAACTGTATACAAGTCTATTGACTTTTAGTATCTTTTCTTTTTTCTCTCTTTTTATAACATATTTCCCTTGTTTGAGCCCTATTTTTCTGAAAAAAATACATTTTTAAACAGTATTTTGACATCATTTCAACCACACATTCTTAAATAAAATAATATTACACGAAAATCTAAATTTTTTTTTTATTTTTTAACCACATATTTCACATCATTACACTATTCAAAAATACATTTTCTTGGCAAGAATAAGGTTCAAACAAGGACATTATTTGCACGAAAACTTAATTTTCCAATGATTAGTGAAGGTTTTAATTTTTTTTTTTTTTAAAGTATAATCATCTATCACATATATTGAAACTAATTTGGTGACATGTATTTTTTTTTTTTTTTTTTACATACAAGGCTGCTACTTTTTCTTCTCTATTTTAATATATGTATATAAACATGAGTATATTTACAATCCGTCGGCCCACCCCTTTTTCTTTTCTATTTTAATAAGTTATTTATGATGATTCTCATGCCTTTTGATTTGTCAAATCAATTCGCCACCATAAGCAATTCATGCTATTGTTTGCTTTCTCATAGCCCAGCGCTATTTTGAATTATAATCCAAGCTTAATGTTCAATTAATCAAATCTTGTTGAAGATGCTATAATTATTAAACACTATTTTCATATATGTATGAAATGTGAATAACTTATTTTTAAATTAGACATTTTATTTAATGCACGTTTGACTAGATTTACTTATGATAATTAAATAAATTTTATAATAGAAAATTTTTATTGATCAGATCTAAAATTACTTATTTTAATAGTTAGATACACTATACACTACATTTTTTGCTATGCTTAAAAGTAACTAATTTTATATTTCTACATATGTTTTCATATATTACCTATTCATACTTATAATAAAACATTAATCATTTTGACTATGAAATAAATGTTATGATCAAAATGGATAACTTGTTCTAAATTTGATCTTGTCAATAAAGAAGAATATTTGTTAAACTTTATGTATTTATAAATTAATCCATATAAAAGTATATTCTTGAAATTGAGCAAAGTATGAACGTGAATTAAATTTAATTTCTTTAGACCCTCATTAATAGATTTTTCATTTAGATGCAATTCTGCACTTACTATGTAATGAAGTGATATAAAATATTGTTGTCTATGTTAAATAGTATTTTGAGACAATAACAAATAGGGACGTATTATTGATTGCGTATTTGAGAGATTAGTGAATCTAGAACATGTATTGAAATTAATTTGATGACGTGTGAATTTTTTTGTAGTTATTTTTTTAAGCATAATCATCTAGAACGTGTACTGAAATTAATTTGATGACGTGTGAATTTTTTTTACCTACAAGGCTGCTAGTTTTTCTTCTCTATTTTAATATATGTGTACAAATGTAAGTATATTTACAATTTGCCACCCCACCCCGTTTTTCTTCTATTTTAATAAGTTATTTATGATGATTCTCATGCATTTTGATTTGTCAAATCAATTCGCCACCACAATTAATTCATGCTACGTTTGCTTTCTTAATTCCCATGCCTTTACCTACAAGGCTGCTAGTTTTTCTTCTCTATTTTAATATATGTGTACAAATGTAAGTATATTTACAATTTGCCACCCCACCCCGTTTTTCTTCTATTTTAATAAGTTATTTATGATGATTCTCATGCATTTTGATTTGTCAAATCAATTCGCCACCACAATTAATTCATGCTACGTTTGCTTTCTTAATTCCCATGCCTTTTGCATTGATATAATTAATTCATGTACAATAATGTAATCATTAACTGTACATGGTAATAGTATGAAAAGCAATAATATTGATTTGCTCTCACATAAATCAATTATAACATACATATAAATACATATACATACCATAAATTATTATTGATTGTACATGGTATCATTTGTAATCAATTATTATCGAATGTGCATCCAATAAATTATGTAATGTTATATTCTACTCAATTCATGTAAACTAATTCAAGTTAATTTACTTGTATTTATAGATTAATTAATATTATCATTGTAGTGTGCAATTGAATGTTTCATCCTTTTTTGGTAATGTTTAGCAATAAAATATTAATTATGGAATTCATTTTTAGTTGTTGTTGCTCCTGAGTAACACAACATTAAATTAATATTCTTGAAAAATATTACTTGCTCCAGAAGAGCATGAACTATAATTTTTAATATTCCAGAAGAATATTATTTGTTCCTGAAGAATATGAATTATATTTTTAAAGAATATTGACATAATGTTCTCGAAGAAGTAATAGTAAAAGACAACGTGCCCCTCAAAGTAACACATATTTCGAAAATATGTTATTTTAAATAAGCGTTTATCCCTGAAAGAAAATACGTAACTTATGCAATGTTAACTACTTGATTAATTAATATATGATGTTTAATTATATTTTTTGAAACTAGTTATATTTTCTTTTGCTTTATTGTGCAATTAATCAAATGCCAAATATAAAAAAATTGAGTTTGCTACATTTAACATATTTGATAAAAATGATCTGTTATGGGTACTTGATATTGATATCCATCTTGTCTTAAAAGATTTGGGAGACAAGATAAAAGATGGAAATAAAGAATCCTTGCAGGATTGTGCAAAAACACTCATTTTTCTTTGTCAACATCTTCACGATGGATTGAAAATTGAATATCTCATTGAGAAAGATCTATAGATTCTTTGAAAAAATTAACTGAAAAGATTTGATCATTAGAGGACTATTATCCTCCCTAAAGCCCGCTATGAATGGATAGATTTTCATTTGTAAGACTTCAAAACTATTAGTAAATACAATTCTAAATTGACATTGTGTGAAGAAAAAAGCACTAATAAAGCTATGTTGCAAAAAAAATTATCCACCTTTCACCTTTGAATGTGCTCATGCAGAAGTAAAATCGTGAGTATGTTTTTAAAAAGTATTTAGAACTTATTTCTTCCTTATTTGTTGTGAAACAAAATAATGAACTATTGATGAAAAATCATGAATTACGTTCAACTAGTTCTATACCATTGCATGAAGCAAATACAATATCAAGATAAGGACTTGGACTTGGACGTGAACACGGACATGGACGTGCACGTGAAATAAATAGTAGAAGAAATAATCAACAACAAGGCAGTAATTTCAAAAGGCACAAAACAAACAAAAGTAGCACATCAAAAAAAGAGCATGAAAAAAGTTGCTTTAAATGTGAAATGAAGTAACAATAGGCACATACCTGTCTACGATAAAATATCTTGTGGATCTCTACCAAAAACCAATCAAGAGAAAAGGAAAAATGAAAACAAATTTTGCTGATTATGATGATTCAATTGATGTGACTCATTTGGATGTTTTCGATTTCTTTGTTGATCCAAACGAAAATATTGACCATTTAAATGATTGTGGTGTGATAAAAGATATAAATTGATATAAATTATTTTGTTTTCTACGTTTCTAATATTTTCCTTTATTTTAGAAATTTAGTTTGAATTATATTTTTATTTTTGTAAAACATTCGAAACTTTATTATTCATTGTTAATTTCATAATATTGAACTATGTTTACTCATTTAAATTTAAATTCAAGTTTTTTATACTTTTTTTTTTATATTTATAGATTCATAATGGGTTGTCAAAACACATGCGTAATTGATAGTGCACTATACTTACTATTCTTCAAGATAAAAAATATTTTTTGGACTTAACATTAGTAGAAAATAATGTTCATATGATATGAGGCACATCGAATATAATTGAAAGCTCCGAAAGAGCTTGTATAATCTTTACCAAATAATAAAAAATTATATATTGTTGATGCATTTTATTATAATAAATCTAGAAGAAATTAACTTTTAAAGATATTCGCTACAATGAATATCACATTGAGATAATGCAAAAGAATAATGTTGAATATCTTTGTATAACTTTTTTTTTTTTTGGTATTTGGCCAGAAACAATTAAAAGAAAAACTTTATGCACTCCATTTGCCATTTGGCATGCATTATAGGGTTGGGCGCGGGTCGGTTCGGTTCTGTTCTAAAAAGAATCGAACTGAACCAAAATTTTCGGGTATCTAGTAAATGGAACCGTCAGGTCCAAATATAATTATGGAACCATTTGGGTTCGGTTTCGTTCGGTTCGATTCCGTTCC
>NC_036254.1:2596823-2603636 GCF_002742605.1 Olea europaea var. sylvestris | reverse complement strand
CCCCCCCCCCCCCCCCCCCTTCTCTCTCTTTTCATATCAAGATCTTCATGAAATGTATATTCCTAAATTGAAGTGCATGTAGTAAATGCAATTCATACCCAAGATTCTAGTGCAAATAATGACTATTTCTCCCTGCATTTTGTCCAATCTGAAAATTTTAAATGCAAAACTTGTGGAGACTAAAAATTTGGGGAAAAAAAAAAAGATTTGAAACTTCTGACCCGCCAAACCAACGAGATAACAAAGACATTATCAAATTTAGCAAGTTGAACCCAAGGGATTAAAACTCATAAGCAGAACAATGCATGCTCTGGAAAGCACAATATAAAAGTAAAAATGGTTGAGCTTACTAACCAACATAGTTTCGCAAAATTTCGTAATTTCTGATTCAAGACATTGACAGAACCCATCCAGCAAAATCTAACATTGACAAAATCGTCCTTAGTTAACTAAACCCTAAAAACAAATTGGCATGTCAATGCGAGAATTGTAAAAAAAAACAATGCTATATGTACAAAATGTAAATCATTCTCATGTGAATGATGAGTGATGTGGGGTGAAAGATAAAGTGATACTATATGTGCAACTTGGGATTAATCTCCTATGAAGGATTTTAGTGTGCCCGAAAGTTGACGAACTGTGCCAGTGCAAAGTGAAGTCAGAGGAAACTCTGGTGGAGTCCTGCAGCGATAGTGACGTGCAAATTGTTTGTCTGACTTCGATTTTGAGGCAAAAGATTAATCTATTAATAGACCTTATTATTTTACCTCATATGATGATGATCTCGTATGTACAAGAAGCATTTTCCATTAAAATGTGTGTACATGTGACTCATTCTCATTTTATTGTTCCTATCAGTTAATGTTACCTCACATAAGAATCATCCACATTTTTTTTTTTTTGGTGATGGGGGAACCCGCAACCGTTACCTTTCAGGTGCGCACTGGGTAAACCCTCGAACTAATGCAATAGCCTGTAAACCACGCCGTCAGGTAAACATCACTAAATAAGCCCTGTGTGATAAGTTCGACCGAGAAAGTGTTGGTAGGGGAATCGAACTTGTGATTGAAGACTTTCGTGCTCATCTACTCCACAAATTCGGCCACCGCATAATGATTCCTCACATAAGAATCATTCTCACTTTGTATATATATGTTACTCTTATAAAATTGAAATATGTCCTATGTTGACCTCAAAAAGTGCACTAACAAATGCCGGTCCCATCCACGCTTGCGTGGGCGAATGTCCAACACGCTAAGACACGTGGACGGTCTAAAACGAGCGGTTCAAAGGGTGTTGAAGTAGCCCAACGACGCGGGATGGTGACGTTCGAAATCCGACGGGTTGTTCGTAATCCGATTGTATAATAATTACCAACCGGTGTTCATAAATGTATATGTAAATGTGTATAAACTCGATTTGTGTATTGCAAGTAAACTGAGAGAGTTGAGTAAATGTAGTTCTTTGTATTGATTCTTGCATTAGTCTTTTGATATTACACAAGGAAGTATTTATAGTAGTACATATGAAATGGGAGCCCTTGGATGAAGTAGCACGTGGCCTCATCTCTTTAGTTCAAACATTTTTTCCTAGGTATGGGGCTTGACTTGCTAGCTTACGGCGCATTTATTTCTTGTGCAGGGCCTCCATGTTAGTGACAAGACTTAACCTTTATGCTTATGACAAACGTTCCATCAATCATTCGAATAAGATCCGTGCAGGCGATCTCTTGGGAGAAGTGACCATGGAGGATGTTTCTTTGTGGTTCAGAGGCTCGCGCATCAGTTTCGGGGCTTCGGCCATTTGTCATGATACTTCCACTTGAGGGCCTCAGCTACTCTCAACAGGTCCGAGCAGCCTGGCTTCGGTTAGTAGGCCTCAGACAAAAAAGAGTCTCGGCAAATGGACTTCGGCTCGAAACAGTTCGGATGTAGCCCACCTCGGCATTGTGTGCCACCTCGACAGAAATGCCACGTGGATCGCCATGAGTGGGCCATTGTCCCAGGTAGGTGGGCCAGGTGTGACAACACGCAACAATAGTGTACCCCACTCCATAGAAATGGAGTCCACTTCGAGTAGGGAGCTAGTGACAGTGGTGTCTTTAGACCATGGGTCGGTCAGATGGGGGAGTCCGAGGTGGATAGGTATGCCATGACCGAGGACCCTGTAGATTATACCCAGGAGTGGGGGACATCTAGGGTACCTTCGAACATGACGTGGAAGAGGTTGGGGAAACTTAGGGAGAGGAATAGTGTACCCCACTCCATAGAAATGTTAGTCCCCGAGCCGAACGAGGGGGCCTGCTATCCGAGACCCGGCTGCGTGGATGTCGGCGAATACCTGTTCAAGGCAGGTATGCGTCTACCTCTGCACCCCTTCTTCAGGGCAGTGCTTTGGAACTTTATGTTGTCCCCGACCCAGGTTCTGCCAAATGAGTGGAGCCAGCTGGTCGGCTCGTACTTCCTATGGAAGGAAGTGTCACTTGGGGAGGACATGCCTCTCCATATATTTATGACCCTGTTCCAGCCTCGGGTGATTGGGAAGGAGTCTAAGGGGTGGTACTACCTCACGCCTTGGGGGGCTCACGCACCTTTTTGTGGTGGGACTTCCTTCCTCTATCAAGGAATGGAAGGAGTCTTGGTTCTGGGTGCGAGGTAAGTGGCAAGCAGTGGATGGGAACAAAGCCCTTACTTGCACCGTGCCGACCCAGTACTACGAAGCTCGTAAGTCTCCCAGACCCTACTTGTTTTTTGAAGCCAAGGTTTGAATTTGTCTAACTATTGGGACTTCCTTTGCAGATAGTAGTACGAGGTTCGAGCTCAGCCGCGAGGAGTTCGAGGTAATAGAGGACATCTACAGGAGGCCTCTGAAGCTTCGCCACTTCGACAACTTGATTGATAGGAGTCGTTATTTTCTGGACTTTGAGCTGATGGCATCCAGAGGTACGAAGCTCCCACAGTTACAATTTTCTTGTCCCTTTGTTCTGATACTGATGCTGACCTAATGTATTGTACAGATAAATTCAAGAAAAGGGAGTACCCAGCTCCAGATATGGCTTCCATTCTGAAGGCCACTTTTACTGTGAAGGCGAGGCCTCTAAAGTCGGGCTCCAGTGAGGCGAAGGAAGTCCGAGGCAGGGTTGAACGCCTGTCCAAGGACTGTACTCCACGGGCCTCGGAGGAGGCAACACCTCAGAGGTAGGAGAAGCCGAAGGAGCCTCGGGAGAAGGAGAAGGTCACTGAGGAGCCAAAAAGGAGGAAGCTGGTGCATATCTCCAGCTCGATCGGGAAATTCGGGACCTCTGTGTCCTATGAGGCAAAGCAAACTAGCGAGCTGAAGTTGCTTGCAGCCGCCTCAAAGGCCATCAAAATTGAGATGGTTAGAGAGGCAGAAGTCGAGGTGGCTAGAGCGGATGTTACGAAGCGCGCTTCGGAGGCTGCCGAGGAGGAGGTTGCGAAGCAAAAGTCGGTTCGTGAGAAGGGGAAGTCTCCGAGCTTCTTAGCTGGAAGGGAGGAGGCACTGGCCCCCGCCTTGGTGGAGGCTCTCCCTGAAGAGATCCGAAGTGCCACTGAGAACTTCTACAAGTTCTGGATAGAGAGGTGGCAGCTGTACGCCTCCGCTTGCGATGCCACTGATCTAACGAGGGCATTAGTGAGCCAGAGCATCAGGACTTTTGGCCTCGTGCTTGAATGCAAGGAGGCCCTTAGTGAATTTCAAACAAGGACCCAAGCCTTGGAGGGGAAGATAGCTTCCCTCGCAGAGGAGCTGAAAGCTGTTAAGGCCAAGACTGAGGAAGCCAAGGCCCAAAAAGTTGAAGAATCGGCGAAGCTCGAGTCTGCACTGGCCCAGATTGAGGCCTTAAAAAAGAAAGTATACGAGTCACAGTGCGAGGTGACCTCCTTAACAAAGAAGGTGGAGGTCTCTAATGAGCACCAAAAGGTGACTACTGAGGCCCTGGAGGAGGCAAACTTCTCCTTGACAGGTGCTCAGGACGTTTATAAGTATCTAGAGGGCCAGATAAAGTGGTACGTGGACGACGCCTCTTATGCAAGGGAAGAGGCCCGAACTGCAGGGGAGGAGGCGGTGAAGGAGTACATCGCCAACTTCCATACAACTGAGGAATATAAGAGTTTCAGTGCATACTGGAGGAACTTCGCCTATGCCGAGTGATGGAGCGGGCGGAGGAGCTGTAGCCCAACTTGGATCTGACTCAACTCAGGTCTGAATTTGTGGATGAGGTTCCTCAGACCCCAGCTGAGGAGGTGTAGGGTGATGAGGCAGCAGATGCCGAAGCCCTAAGTGTTGAGGCAGAGGAAGCAACTACTGATGCCCAAGTTGCTGAAGCCCCAAGTGCTGAGGCGCCTCCGCCATCTAGCCAGGCTTAGACTAGGTTTTCCTTTTTAGTACTTTGAATGTAATGGCCAAAGGCCCTCTTTTCTAATCCCTTTTGAATATTAATATAATGTTTTTCTTCATTCATTGTTGTTCTTTATGCCCAAGTTTTTGTGCCTTGTTAAACAAACGAACTGGAAGTTGATAAGAGCACGAACTAAATAACTTTAACTTGGTACCTTGACTTCAATCAGTCAACTATATGAGCCTCGGACTGAAATAAGTGAACATGACTTAGGAAACTGTGTGAGCCTCGGACTTATGCAAATGAACATAACTTAAGGAGATGAACTGTGTGAGCCTCGAACTTAAGCAAATGAACATAACTTAAGGAGATGATCTGTGTGAGCCTCGGACTTAAGCAAATGAACATAACTTCAGGAGATGAACTGTGTGAGCCTCGGACTGTAGCGGTGGTGGCTTCTCCCCTTGGCATTCAGCAAGGCCAAGGGGAGGCATGTGCTAGCCACCTCGGAGGTGGCCCAGAGATGGGTCCCGAGCCTCTCCTTCGAGGTGACGACGCATCCCAGACATGGTGGATGATGCAGCCTTGTTGAGGCTTCTCCCCTTGGCGTTCAGCAAGGCCAAAGGGAGGCATGTGCTAGCGCCTCGGAGTTCAAGCGAGGTGGCCCAGAGGTGGGTCTCAAGCCTCTCCTCCGAGGTGACGATGCATCTCAGACATGGTGGATGGTGCAGTCATATTGAGGCTTCTCCCCTTGGTGTTCAGCAAGGCCAAAGGGAGGCATGTGCTAGCGCCTCGGAGTTCAAGTGAGGTGGCCCAAATGTGGGTCCCGAGCCTCTCCTCCGAGGTAATGACGCATCCCAGACATGGTGGATGGTGCAGCCATGTTGAGGCTTCTCCCCTTGGCGTTCAGCAAGGCCAAAGGGAGGCATGTGCTAGCGCCTCGGAGTTCAAGCGAGGTGGCCCAGAGGTGGGTCTCGAGCCTCTCCTCCGAGGTGACGACGCATCCCAGACATGGTGGATGGTGCAGCCATGTTGAGGCTTCTCCCATTGGCGTTCAGCAAGGCCAAAGGGAGGCATGTGCTAGCGCCTCGGAGTTCAAGTGAGGTGGCCTAGATGTGGGACTCAAACCTCTCCTCCGAGATGAGGACATAGTACGACACGTTGAATTAACCAATGAATTTTATTGAACTATAGAAATATTACAAAGGCTGGGGAATGTCATCCAGCATGTTGGTACAATTTATTGATAATAGATCCTGAGGTGCTCAATGTTCCATGGACGGGGTTGTGCCTTGCCGTCCATGTCTTCAATCCAATAGGTGCCAGGTCGAACTTCTTCTCTGATTTTGTATGGACCTTAATAATTCGGGCCTAGGGAACCGAAACCAGGTTCTTTTGAAGATAGGAAGACCCTTCTGAGTACAAGGTCGTTGATTCGGAATGACTTCTTCTTGACTTTGGAGTTGAAGTACCTTGTCATTTTTCTTTGATAGGTGCCGAGCTTCAGCTGGGAGTCGTCTCTTCTCTCTTCAATGAAATCGAGGTCGAGCCTCCGAAGTTCGTCATTAGTTACTTCGCTGCAGTGCAGACGTCGTGGAGATGGAAGTCCGACTTCCACGGGGCTCATTGCCTTAGTCCCAAATGCCATGAGAAAAGGGGTCTCCCCAGTTGGGGTCCTGGTGGTGGTTCGGATCGCCCAAAGTACTTGGGGCAACTCATCAACCCAAGCTCCTTTTGATACATCAAGCTTCCTTTTTAGGACGTGCTTGATGGTCTTGTTTACGGCTTCCACTTGACCATTTGCTTGAGGGTGGTGAGGTGTGGAGAAGTGCTTCTTTATGCCGAGCTCCTCACATAGTTGTCTGACCCTTTTGTTGTCAAACTGTCTGTCATTGTCTGAGACGATCGAGTAGGGAATTCCGAACCGACAAATAATATTTTTCCATAGGAACTTGGAAGTGTTAGCTTCTGTGATTTTTGCATGTGGTTCAGCTTCGACCCACTTTGTGAAGTAATCAATAGCCACTATTGCGAAACTTGCACCTCCTCTACCCTTAGGTAGGGGACCTATGAGGTCCACGCCCCATTTTGAGAAAGGCCAGAGGTTGGAGACTGCAGTCAAGTCCTGTGATGGTTGTCTTTGCATGGGAGAGAATCGTTGGCATTTATCGCATTTTCTTACGAATTCGAGGGAGTCCTGTTTCAGGGTAGGCCAGTAGTACCCTTGCCTCAGTATTTTTTGTGCCAGAGATAGGCCTCCGGAGTGGTTGCCGCACACTCCCTCGTGGATTTCTCTTAGTATGTAGGTAGCCTCTTCTCCTCCGACGCATCGTAAGAGTGGAGAGGAGAAGCTTCTCTTGTAGAGAATCTCATCAATGAAGAGGAAGTGGGCCGACCTCCTCCGTAGCTTATAAGCCTCATTCTTGTTGGTGGGCAGCACCTGGTCCTTCAGATAT
>NC_036254.1:2594205-2595360 GCF_002742605.1 Olea europaea var. sylvestris | reverse complement strand
GGATGCATGGGGATTTGGTTGTAGCCAGAGTATGCATCCATGAAGCTCAACAACTCGTGTCCGGCCGTGGAGTCTACCAATTGGTCAATCCTTGGAAGTGAAAAGCTGTCTTTCGGGCAAGCTCTATTGAGATTGGTAAAGTCGATGCATACCCTCCATTTGCCATTGTGTTTCTTAACCAGGACTGGATTGGAAACCCACCTCGGATAGGTGGCTTCCCTGATGAAGCCATTTTGGATGAGCTTTTGAACCTCTTTCTTCAGGGCCTCATACCTCTCAGGTTGAGGGCTCTCCTTTTTTGTCTATGCGGGGCAACTTTAGGATCAATTTTCAAGTGGTGGCAGCTGACCTTGGGGTCAATGCCCACCATGTCCTCATGCCTCCAAGCAAAGATGTCAAGGTTCTTGCCTATGAAGTCCTTAATCTTTTCTCTCAAAATGTCGGATAGGCCTTTGCCTACCTTCAGTACCTTGGAAGGGTCTCGAGGGTCGCGGAGAAGCTCTCAAGTTCCTCTACAGGGGATGCTTGAGGCTCATGTTCCATTATGCGGGGGTCAATCTCATCAATGATCAGCACCTCCGAATTAAGTGGCGCGTCAATCATATCAACATCTTCTTGTTCAGTGGGAGCGTCACCTGGGACATCCGCCATGACCACATCAGCCATGATCACGTGGACATCCCGTGGCTCTACCTTCTTAATGGAGCTTAGATAGCCCTCTCCCGAGCCTCTCTGGTCGCCTCTCACCGTTACCACCCTATTTTCTGTCGAGAATTTCATGCATAGGTGGTGGATGGAAGTGACTGTTCCCAATTCCTTTAGGGCCGGTCTGCCAAAGACTCCGTGGTAAGCCGATCGACTATCAACTATGAGGAATTCCATGAAGTTCATCGTAGTTTGAGGAGACTCTCCCATTTCCACTGCCAGCGTTATCTTTTCCCTCGAAATGATGCTATCTCCGGTAAATTCGTACAATGGAGTGGTGGTGGGTGTCAACTGATGGTCCAATATCATTTTGTCAAAGGCGGACCCAAACAGGATGTTGACGGAGCTGCCATTGTCGACTAGCATTCGTTTGAGCCCATTCCGGGCTATGACAGCCCTCACCACAAGCGCATCGCAATGGGGGTAATGAACTCCTTCGGCGTCTTCCTG
>NC_036254.1:2568840-2593458 GCF_002742605.1 Olea europaea var. sylvestris | reverse complement strand
GTGATAGGAAGCTCTTTAGGGACTCCCCATGTGCCTGTCTCATGTCTTGGAGATGCTGGATGGGGGCCTCTCCTTCCTTGCTCACTGCAAATCGCTTCAAGAATGTTGTCTTGAACTCGGGCCATCTTCAGATGCTCCCAGGTGGCAACCTGTTATACCAGATTTCAGCCGCTCCATTGAGGGTTAAGTGGAAAGCCCTGCACTTCACGGCTGGGGTGGCACCCCTCAGGCTCATGTGAGTTTTGTAAGCGTTAAGGTGCTTCTCCGGGTCGCCTCTCCCGTTATACTTTGGTATTTTTGGCATGACGTAGTGGCTCGGGACCTGGGCGTTCCTTAGCTCCCTTGAGAATGGTAGGTTCTCATCATCATCGTCCAAGTCACAGGACTTCTACTGCTCATCAGAATCGTAGTCATCGACCTCGTACCTCGGTTGTTGGTAAGAGGGTCCGGGTCGGTTCCTAGCCTCTTCCTCCCTCCTTTGCAGCCTGCTTCTAGGCGGGGTAGCACGGGGGGCATTTTCATGCCTTCTCTCCAGCTGCTGAGGCATTGGAGGTGGAGGCTGTGGCCTCGTCCGAGGCTGCTGAGCCTGCTGTTGATTGAGCCCCGATTCAGTAGGACTGATTCTATCAAAAACACTGCCAGCTCTCCTATGTCTTGGATCTTGCTCATAAGGAGGTGGAAAATCATCGTGGCTCATTTGGGCCTCGGTGGGTCGGCTAGAAGCATAGTTGGAGAAAATGTCGACTCCCACTTCCCTCTCGAACGGGCTTCCACCTCGGTCATAGTCTGGCAAGGCAGCCCTATGACTCTAAACCTCGTCCTCTTGCTGATAGTGCCCGTGGGGGGCGCTCATGGCCAAGTTTTGGTTGGCAATATCCCTCATGTTGGCTGTCATGGTAGCCATTTCTCTTGACAGCCGTGCTGTCACACGCATTCCACCTCTCCTTTGGTGGTGGTGAAGCCTCGGCCGAGCTGCTGAGGCAGCAGGGTGGGAGGCACATTCGTGCTTTCTCTTACCCTCCTGGAGGGAGTATCTTCGTTAGAACTCATTTTTCTTTTATCAAACTCAGATTTGTCCAAGTGATAGGGGTTCCTCCTGTTCTTTTTCAAGAACAAATCCTTTTTCAAGGGGGGTTGCCCAAATGTTTTTCAGTATGCTTTTACCACAAGGTTGCTCGTGGTTATGGTATGGTTTCCCACAGATGGCGCCAATCTGTTGACCCCAAAAAGTGCGCCAACAGATGCCGGTCCCATCCGCGCTTGCGTGGGCGAATGTCCAACACTCTAAGACACGTGGACGGTCTAAAACGAGCGGTTCAAAGAGCGTGGGAATAGCCCAATGACGCGAGACGGTGACGTTCGGAATCCAGCTGGTTGTTCGTAATCCGATTGTATAATAATTACCAACCGGTGTTCATAAATGTATATGTAAATGTGTATAAACTCGATTTGTGTATTGCAAGTAAACTGAGAGAGTTGAGTAAATGTAGTTCTTTGTATTGATTCTTGCATTAGTCTTTTGATATTACACAAGGAAGTATTTATAGTAGTACATATGAAATGGGAGCCCTTGGATGAAGTAGCACGTGGCCTCATCTCTTTAGTTCAAACATTTTTTCCTAGGTATGGGGCTTGACTTGCTAGCTTACGGTGCATTTATTGCTTATGCAGGGCCTCCATGCTAGTAACAAGACTTAACCTTTATGCTTATGATAAACGTTCCATCAATCATTCGAATAAGATCTGTGCAGGCGATCTCTTGGGAGAAGTGACCATGGAGGATGTTTCTTTGTGGTTCAGAGGCTCGCGCATCAGTTTCGGGGCTTCGACCATTTGTCATGATACTTCCACTTGAGGGCCTCAACTGCTCTCAACAGGTTCCAGCAGCTTGGCTTCGGTTAGTAGGCCTTGGACAAAAAGGTGCCTCGGCAGATGGACTTCGGCTTGAAGCAGTTCGGATGTAGCCCACCTCGGCATTATGTGCCACCTCGACAGGAATGCCACGTGGATCGCCATGAGTGGGCCATTGTCCCAAGTAGATGGGCCAGGTGTGACAACACGCAACATCCTATACCAAACATTCAATAGCTTATATATAATATATATTTATTGTCGTCATGGGTATCTCCAGCCTTTCTTATTTAATCCAACCGTTTTTTCGTGAAGCCAATCAAGAAAAATTTCTGCATTTTTATTTTCTCCCCGTCCAATTCGAGTTTTGCATTGGACTTAACTTCTCTTCTTTCTTAATACTGTACAATATCCACATTATACTACTTATGAGCCATTTTTGCAATCAAAAGTTGAAAATCCCTGGCTACTGAAGATAACACGAGTCTGCGCGTTGCCTCATTTTCTTGTTACCTAGACACTGCTAAAGAAAACTTGGTGCACATCTCAGCTAAAGATACTAAAAAGAAGTTAGCATTTAGTACCAACAGCCAAGATAGCCATACAAGCCTCAGGGTGGACTCATTTTCTTATCTCAACAATGGTGGAGAGAACTTTACTTTTAAGGTCTCGGGGCCGGTTCAGGATCCCGCTCCGGCTTTCAGTTTTCCTCGAGAGAGACTACGTCCAATAAATGTAGGAAGAACAAATTGTAAAAATGGAATCGATGTATTTGGGGCTGACAAGTACTTTAACGTGAAACTGGATCGTAGGGTAAGAGTGGAGCCACCAGTAGGACCGAGAAATCCGAGTGTTTGTTCTCAAGAAAGTAACATGAACAGCCAAAATGTGTTGCTGCAGAGGACGCACAGAATTGAATCTCAAACGAAGCAAAAAAGACTGTTCGGGAGGAGATTTTTTGCTGGTCTTGTTTGCCAAGGACCTTGTTTCAATAAGAAATCTGTTCATGTTAATGAAATCGTGGCACCTGGAACGACAACAGAATCAAAGCCTACTCGAACTGGATCAAAAAGGGTCGAACATTTTGCATCCCAGGTTTCCAGATCCGGGGCAGAAAATTTGACAGTTGAGGATGAAGAGTTGAAGGAAGAAAAACCGGACGAGCCTCGGAGATCACTTGAAGTGTTTGGTTCGTGCAACTCGTATATGAAAGGAGGCGTCGCTAGGAACCTGGAAAGGAAACTCTCCATGTTAACTTGGGATGCTATTCCAAAATCAGGCCAGAATCTTACAATTTCTACTCCTGGAAATACTCCAATTTGTGATGACATGGCTAGTGATGCTAGTTCTGATTTATTTGAAATAGAAAATATATCAAGCATGGCTTATTCGAAGTTAAAAGTTGAATCTGATCTTTATCATATGCCGAGCTGTATGAGCCCGAGTCCTACAACGCAGTATGCGCCGAGTGAGGCCAGTATTGAGTGAAGTGTTGTCACAGCAAGTGCTGCAGATTATTCTTCAGTTGTCTCAGATTATGATGAAAAGAAAGTGTTACAGCAGATAGAATTTCCAGGAAGTTTTACAGAAATTCAGGGGGACTGTAGTCTTTAGGGATGCAAGAATCATAAAGCAGCGAGTGTCATCAGATGAAATTGATAGTCGTGACCAGTTGATTTGACTTGGCCTCGCTCAACTGATATTGAAATCCCCATCTGAAAACAATAAGAATTTAATTCTGTATGCGCAGGTTTGCCATTTTTTCCATAAATCTTGAAGACCACATAGGAAAATCAGAGGGCTAGAATGAAAGATATTAATCAAGAAATTGTGCTCATTCATCAGATCGACGGATTTGATGAATAATGTTGAAGGCTGCAAATCGTATAATTGCAAATTGTTCATTTTTTTCCAAACTTAAAAATGCTTATAATTTAACATCATCAGCTTATGGTTTAAACAGTTGCACATTGGCGACAAACTTATTCATTAAGGAAAATTTGCACTTTTCGTTTTCAATTTTTGCAAAAAGTAACAAATCTGCCTCAACATTTATTTTTTAGCACAATTCACCCTACCTTTCAATTATGTAACAATACTTGTCATTTTCTCAGTTTTAACCATTAAATATAGTATATACCCTTCTGTTTAAATAAACAATTTTATTTGATTTCCTTGTATAGCATTTAATTTTTAAAGAATATTATATTACATAAATAAATATTATCATTTGAATCTTGTAAGATAAGATAAAATTTTAATATAGTATATTGCACAAATAAATAAATATAGTATACCCAAAAATACATTATGTTCATGTTTGGCTCAACAAAAAATAATAATAATAATAAATAAAATCTGAAAATTCCAGTCAAAGTGAATAATTAATTTTAATCACACATTTCATATGACTCATAACTTTTAAATTACATATTCTATCAACTTTTATCAAAATTTACTAAAAATCTAATTTTTATCTAAATCAAACAGGCTACAAGAAAATCCTCACAAACACAGTATGAATTATTAATAATGTATTTGATACAAAATTGTCTCTTATTTAAAAATAAATTAAACTTCTTTAGCAAAATGATTCCAGAGCACCTACGTCGCCTTAGTACGAAGAATAGTTTGTCATCAGTATTTATGTTTTAAAAATTGGACCGGGCAGATCTATTTGACAAACAAACTTGAAACCAGTCCATTAATAACTCTAATTATAAGTAAAATTTGAAAAATTAAAAACCGTTTATACCGATGGTTCACCTCAATTTTTAATTTTTAATTATATATATTCGATACAAAATTGTCTCTTATTTAAAAATAAGTTAAACTTCTTTAGCAAAATGATTCCAGAGCACCTACCTCGCCTTAGTACGAAGAATAGTTTGTCATCAGTATTTATGTCATCAGTATATATATATATATATATATACACGTAGATATGGAACTATACTGTCTTTAAGACGACCACATGATGCTTAATCCTAAATTCGATCCAGCAACTTCGGTGGCAACATTAAATTCTTCACCTGTCTGGATACACAACTCATTTTCACAAAAAAACAGTCTAACTATTAGCTAGGTTAGAACTCTCATGATTAACATTATTGATATGACTTTACACTTTCAAATTTGATTTTCGACTTATCTCTCTACATGCATATTGAATTCAATTCTTCACTAAACATCTCATACGTGGAGAACTTATAAATTAGACAGCAACAAGACCAAAAAACTCATACCACTTTGAATTGGAATGATGTGGTTCATCAAGGAATTGTCTAAGATTTTGATATTTAATAAAGAAATATATTTTCATTCAATTTTGAAAACTCACGGGTGCTTGTTTGGTATTACATTTAAGTACTGATAAGCAGTGTAATGTGTAAATAATAAACCAGTAAAAGTTGTAGCTCAGGTGAAATGTGTAGAACAAAATAGAGTTCGAGTTATCTTTTAAATTTTAAGCACTTGTAAACTTTACCAAACATGCACTAAGACTTCAAACTAGTGGGACATGGAGATATCTAAAAGATTGGATCTTAAATAATACGAGATTTCATTGAATCAAATTATGCCAAAGATGCATCCATGCAATGGAATGTTTTGAAGGGTGTTAACTAGTAGTATTGAGTTAAGAGGTGTCTATGAATGGGAATGTCTAAGAGGGACCATTAGTATAGGTTGGATATCAACATCATATTCATGTATGAAAGTTGCGATCGAGTAATTTTAGTAGCTAGCTGTTATGGACCTCTTTGAAAAATCAATGTAGATAATGGCTTCATATCTTGAGAATTTTATTCAAAATCTTGTGGATGTGGATCCTTGCAATGTACGGCATTGTATGCAACAAGAGGAGCTTTTAAGCATATTGGTTCGAGCCGAGCCATGCTTGCACCTAAATTGGCTATACCCATTTATAAACATGTTAACTAAAAGATATCGTGTTTAACCTCTTTTTCTAAAAGATTAAGCTATTTGAAGGAGAATAAATTTGCTAATATTATTTTCTGTGCAGTTTAAACTAATATTTTCATTGAAGACTTGACGCGTGCAAATCTTTCATTAATAGATTAATTTAATAATATTTACTTGTGAATTAAATTAAATTACTTGATATTACTATTGAAGGATGTAATCAACATTCCTTTTGTCTGACACTTGAAGAGGAAAAGAAAGGGACTTTGATCTTGTTCAAAATTGGGCTCAAGTAGCTATAGTTTGACCTTTCAGAAAAAGAAAAAAAAAAAAAAAAACCGCAAATGCATATGAAATATAAAAAAATTCATATAATACCATATGTATTTCTATTTTTAAGATATACTACATATTGAATAAAATATCACAAAAACTATTGCTATTGAAACTTTCCATTTCAAACCAATTGTAACTGAAAATCATCAATGGACTGGGAATAAGGAATTCATCACTGTTGCCGGTACGTAATTCAAATTCACATTGGTTTTTCACATCAGAGAAGTTTGAATAACTGCAAGCTTTTCCATGTTGATCATTGTTCATGATTCACGCATTGCGATCTGCTATAATCTCTTGAACTTTTTGCAGACATAACATATTTCTTACAACAATAAAGCTACTTACACTGGGCCAAAAATAGGGTGAAAGACAGGAATTTAAAAAATCTGACGTGGCATAGTTGTTGGCTACGGCTCCAAGTAAGCAAAATGAAAGAGTGTAAGGGGCCGTTTGAGTCCCATTATTTGTATATTATAATGAAATGAATTGTATTTTTTTGAAAAATGAGTGGTTGAAAAGTTTTTGATTTATTTGTAATATTATTTTATTGAAAATTCTGTGGTTAAAAGTATGAGAAAGAAAAATTTAATTTAATGTAATGAGAAATAATTGGGCTCAAACGGGGGCTAAATTGTATTAAATAAAAAAAAAAAAGTTTTCAGGGGCAATCCTGACTAAGGTTTTAAGAGCAAAATGTTGACTTTTTTCTTTGCCATTTGTATGAGTAGAGCATAATTTTTAGTGGTGAATCAATTATAATTCGAGTATCGTTATTTTGCATTATTTAAATTTACTATTAATTTACGTAGTAATTTAGTGTTGCTAAATAATAAGTTCGATTAAAATAGAGCTTTTCATATAGTGTTGGTTTAGAACAGTGGCGGATCTAGAAAAAAATTCAACATGGGCTAATACGTAAAAAAAAAAAAAATAAAATAAAATATATATATATATATATATATATTGCACACAAAAAAAATACTTAATTTTTTTTAATGGACATTTGGGATGAAGGGACGGGCTATAGCACGGCCAAGCCCATCCTTGGATCCACCCATGGTTTAGAATAGGTTAAAAAATTGCTAAAAAGTTGACATGGTAAAATCAACAATTAATTTCAATAGCGTATTTTTATTAGATCTACAATTTTTATTAACTTTTCAATCATATCTTTTCATTAACTTTTTTCGAAACTACAAAAGTCATAAAAAGCTACTGTTTTGAGAGCAAACAAAAACCTAACTTCATTTGGCAACGGGGTTATTTTCAATCGTTTCGCAGGAAAAAACTGTTAAAAAGTTATGGTAAAATCAACAATTAAGTTCAATAGTGTATTTTTATTAAATCTATAATTTTTATCAACTTTTCAATAACACAATTTCATTAACGTACGTCGAAACTACAAAAGTCATAAAAAGCCACTGTTTTGAGGGCAATAAAAAAAAACCTAATTGCGTTCAGCAATAGGTTATTTTCAATCGTTTTGCCGGAAAAAAATTGTTAAAAAGTTATGTTTTTATTGGATTTACAATTTTTATCAACTTTTCAATCTCATCTTTTCATTAACTTTTGTTGAAACTTGAAACTACAAAAGTCATAAAAGTTATTGTAAACGGTTGAAAATAACCATTTGCTGAACGCAGTTAGGTTTTTATTTGCCCTCAAAACAGTAGTTTTTTATGACTTTTGTAGTTTGACAAATGTTAATGAAAATGTATAATTGAAAAGTTGATAAAAATTATTGATCCAATAAAAATATGCGATTGAAATTAAGTGTTGACTTTACCGCTTCAATTTTTTAATCTATTCTAAAACAACACTAAATAAAAAGCTCTATTTTAATTGATGTTATTATTTAGTAACACTAAATTATTACATAAATTAATTGTAAATTCGAATAATGCAAAATAACGATACTCAAATAATAATTGATTCACTACTAAAAACGATCTACTCAAAAAAGTGGGAAAGAAAAAAGTCAACATTTTGCACGTAAAACCTTAGTCATGATTGCCCCAAAACTTTTTCTTTTATTTAATGCAATTTCCACTTTTTCATTTTCCTGTACTTGGAATCGTAGCCAACAACTATACCTCGTCAACTTTTTTTAAATTCCTGTCTTTCACACTGTTTTTGACCTTGTGTGAGTAGCTTTATTGTTCTTACAATCAATATGGTAAGAACTTTATTGTGACTGACATCTCGAATTAATAGATGGGTACAAATTTTAATTATTACACCCATCGGCGGAAGTAGTGGGGGGCAGTGCAGTGGGGGGCAGTGCTGGTCTGTAGCCCATCACTACTCTCGAGCCCATATAAAAAAAAATTAAGAAAAAAGTGTAGAGTTTTGGCTCAAATGTTAGCATTAGCCCATTATTCCCCAGCGCATATCAAAAATTAAGAAGAAAGTGTAAAGTTTTGGCTCAAATGTTAGCATTAGCCCAGCTCTAGTTTGAATCTCAACCTAAGTCTAATGTTCAATTATTTAAATTGTATAAAAGATATCAATTATTAATTACTCTTTTCATGAAATTCATAAAATGTGAATATTTTATTGTCAAATTAGATATTCTACTTGATGTATGTTTGACTAAAATTTACTTATAATTATTAAGTAAATTTTATTATAGAATATTTGTATTGATTATATCTAAAAGTAAATTACTTATTTTAATAGTTAGAGACTTAGAGACACTACGTATTTTTCAAAATTTTAAGGTAATTATTATTTTTTATTTCTACATATGTTTTCATTTTTTATTTATTCATATTTATTAAAAAAATTACTTATTTTGACTATAAAATAGATATTATGATCAAAATAAATAACTTTTTATAGATTTGATATTGACAATAAAAAGAATATTTGTTAAAATTTATTTATTTATAAAGTAATCTACATATGAGTATATTCTTGAAATCAAGCAGAAAATGGATGTGAATTAAATTTAATTTCTTTAACCCTCGAAATTCTTAGTTTATTTGTCTTACTTTGATTGAGATTCTTCACTCACTTTGAAATGTAGTGATATAAAAAATTAATGAAAAGACCAAATAATATTTTGAGACAATAATATATGGATTATAGTGATATATTATTGATTGCATGTTTCAATCCAGTTTCAGTTGTTTGGAAAGATTGGTTGTAAAAGTTATTAGAAGGGTGCTTATTAAGTAATTTTTTTTTTAATTTTTATTGGTGGATATATATTTTTGCTTATTTCTATCATAGTTAGTTTATATTTTTTAAGGTAAGCATTTGTTAAAAAAATACAAAGATTTAGTGGAATATATTAATGTGAGACATCTAAACTTTTTTTATTTCACTGAGTTTCGTATACTTTTTGTTGTGAATGTCAAAAAAATAGCCTCCAAAACTTGATTTCTTTTGGCGTAAGTTTATTAAAAAAAATTAAATTTCAACCCATCCTAACATCGTTTTCCGGCTCCGCCCCTGATTACACCACATTATAGTAACATTATAATTAATATATATTTTTAATAAATACACCACAATAAAATTACAAGTATATTCCTAATTCAATAAAAACAAAAAATTGAAAACTAAGAATACAATATTGTGGTGTACTTATCACCAATGTTAATCCTCATTTTCTCAACCTTTTCCTTTATTATTTTACAACCATTGAAAACGAAAGATCGGGGAAGAACTCTAGGCCATATTCATACTGAAAAAATCTCCCTCCCTTTATTCTAGTAGTAAAAATACTTGAGAATAGAGATGAAGACAATCACGATCACGGAGATAAACAAGCACAGATAGACCAGCAGCAAACCATGGAGCTTTACTTTCAATAATTTGCATGTCTAACCCAGTCTAGAGAACCACCTCATTTCTTTTCCACATTGAGTTACAAAAATATCTATTATTGCAGAAACAACTAAAACTGTTTTCATAGCATCAAGGTATCAAAACACAGTTACAAATATTTACTATTTCAGAAACTAACAAATTTTGAAACTAATATATCAATATTCATTCAAAGTAACACTTGTCCATTGAATTTATCCTTCTGGCTAATTATCGCTACATGCATAGAGTTCACATTTCCAGCTTTTGTTGTTAGAATAACTGAAAATGAATTATCTTGCCACTATGGAAGAAAGGAAAAATCGGCAATGAGATGTTGAGGAAAAAGAAAGAAAGAAATTAGGTTTTATATTTGTGGTGTAACAATAATTTATTTAATTAAAAAGTATATTAAAATAATTATTTAATTTTACTTAAGGATATTAAAGTAAATAAGAAAATTGTGGTGTACTTGATAAAATTTGTAGTGGTAATATAATTACCGTATATTACATTTGACATCGTAAGATGGTTGTGTTGTTACACTCGGTGTTCTTGCACAATGGAAGAATGATAATTGAAGGTCGTATGGTGAAATATTTCCTCCTAAATCTAAGAGGCATCCAGGCAATCCTAAGAAGATGAGGAGACGGACTAGGATGTAGTACTTGAAAGCAACAATATGTGGATGGGGTGGTGGTAAGTAGCACAAGAGGAGAACGTGTAAGCACCCACTCTCACTCCCACTTTGTCGACCCGGCAAATGTAAACGAGGTTCGACGATGTGATTTAAAGAGACGATAAATTGCAATTCAATTCATCTAACATATAATGACGTAGTAAGATTGATTAAAATCCAACCGTGTTGTCTGGACAATGATAGGATTTGTAAATTTTAAATAATGGTTACTTTTGTGTTTAATTTTTATGTCGCTATTGTGTTTGATAAAAACATTTCATTGCGGAAATATTTCTCCATGATTGCAATTGTGTTAAACTAATTTTTTAATCCATAAAATTCAATATGAATGTGTTGTCATATAGCAGCATTTCACTCTTGATTCCTTCGGATATATGGTATTGACGAATGGATATAGAAGTGGGAGTACAAACAAATGGATGTATTGTCGATTTTATATCCTGCAAGTCTACGAATCGTAACAAGTAATAAATTAGACCTAAAAGTCCAGATATCGTTCCCACGATGACTACTGCCAATTGGTTCAATTAGTTCTAACTTTAATTTGATCGAAAACAAATAAAGAATTAGATGATGTGATTTTTAATATAACTCTTTGAAAATACGTGAATGCACACAAAGATTGATTTAGAATTTAAATAATGTACAGATATTAGAGCAAAATAATTTCACATATTGATCACCTTTAACTTTTAATTCAATATTCAAAAGTATAATCTAGTGGTCGGTCGAATTCTTTTATTGCATTCAATTTACCCCTCTCAAATTCTCATTGAGCATATTTAATTAATTTAATCTCATATTTCTATACAAATCAATTTTAGTTAAACGAAAAATTAGTCCTAAGAATTTATACAACGATCGCAATAATCAATATAAGTATCCTACACGTTATACTAATTCACCGAATTTTAATATGTGATCTAAGTCTAAAACTCACCTTCCGAGTCGTAATAAATTCACGAAGTCATTGAATAATTGGTCAAAGAATTCAAAGCATTAAGTACGTAATTAAAATTAACACATATGCATTTAAAGAATTTGAATCTTGAATAAAAAAAATAAAAGATCTTAAAAGATTAAATTATTTGCCCTAATATGAATTTAACTACTCATGATAATGGAAGAAAAACTAAAAAATTGCATTGAGTACATCACCGGATTTTGAATTGAGATGTAGAAAAGATGGTGAATATTGCACCAAGTTCCTCTTTTCGTTCCAAATTTTGATTTCAAACCCTTGATTGTTGTTTTTCTCCTCTCCTCTTGAATTTGCTTTCTAATTCTCAAGTCGTTTTTTTCATCTCTCAATGTGTGGAATTCCCTACAAAAGTATCAAAAACTTGTATTTATGATTGCCCCCTACGTTTTTTGATTGTTGTAGGGTTTTTATGGGCTTTACAATGATAAAAAATGCACCCTAGATATATCCAGGTGGCGTCTCAACACCATGTAGCGGTGCAACTAGGACAGAATGGTAGCACCTTGGTGCCATGACACGACGCCACCTTTCGGGGAAAATTTGCATTGGGCTTCCTTTAGTATTTTTATCATAACTTTCTCTCCAGATATTCGATTGAAACAATTTAGATTGAGTTATGAAAATAACGTAAAGGGATACAACTTTACTTGAAATAACCATTTTCCAATTTGAATGTTTACTAGGTAAAAAATGGGTTCAATATTGAGCTGAAAAATTGGAACATGTGCAGTTGAAAATCAACACCATGTCCATATTTTGTTCATATTTTACTCATTTTGACTTCTAATTGCATCCAATTGACGCCGAGCATTCTCGAATTTTCATCGTGAGATTCGATACAACTTCTGAATATTAACACTTTAGTCTCCAAACTCTAGATCTTGCCATTTTTTGTAAATTTTTGTTTGTTTATTTCAATTTTACTTCCATTCATCGAGTTTCATCTAATAAATATAATATACAATAAACGAGGCTATAATTATTCAAAAGAATATTAAATGTCTATATTTTTAGATCCAAATGAGCATATAAAATACATTTATCAATGTCACTGCACAAATTTCGAGATGGGAATTGAGATGATCGTGCAGAAGGTATATGTTTTATGTATGACAGCCATCTACATTTTGATCACAACCAAATTGGAATAAGACCTTCCAAGTAGATTCTTGAGAAAGTTCGTCACATACCCAAGAACTTTAGTTTCTAGAACCTTAGTTGCCTGCCATCATAAACTTCGCTCTACAAATTATACCTAAAAACTTAAAAGAACCAACTTCCTTCAAAACCAGAAACTGATGGGAAAACATATAATTCTCAATATTTAAATACTACACCATGACGTATACAATGCTATTGCTAAATTGCATCGAATTTATATCCAAGACGAAACACGATGTAATAATCATATACTTGATATAAATCAGTAAACAAAATCAAATTTACGTTGCCAAAATACATTGCCATGTGTCTGGTGCGTTTCATTTATTCAATCCCTACCAACACAATGAAGATAGTCAAAAGGGAATCAACCATAACTTGCACAAATAAAAAAGGGATCCCTGCCCCCCTCGGACATAATCCAGTAGTGTAAAGGACAGGAGTGAGGTAGTCTCAACTTTACTGACAGCCGCAGTGTGAGGGTTCGATTCTTGAGATATGAAATTGGACTCTTTGTGAGTATTAGTGTATATGCAAGTTCTTGTTCCCTGACCTATTGGGGTACATTCCGTGATTTACTTCCTTCACAATACTCCAGGGATGGGAAGGTGGATGCCCTCAAAGTTGGGGTTCAACATTTTCTTTTGAAAAAGGGATTCCGACAATTTCTACTTGGTCACTAGTTATACTACTTTGGCTGAATTAAAGAATGCTATGCAATAAAACATATGAGGAATATTGCTACTTCAAACGTTCTTAGAAGCCCTCAACTTCCTCTCTCTTCGCAATCTATGTGGGATGTTACTGAAATTTGTTTCGTAACCTTCAATAATCTTCTCGTATGGATAATCGTAGAGTTGCACCACCAATTGTGAACATGAACTTTTGGGTCAAAATTTTCCACCATCACATTTATCGTCTGATGTATAAGGAATTCTACATACTTGATCACATACACCCCATTATGAACAATAGAGTATTTACAAATTTGTCCATTTGTAAGTACTTATTACCCTAAATATATCAAAATTTCTCTTTTTAATTACTTGTTCCCAACTTTTTAATTAATGTTTGTCACACATCGCTCTACCAATATACGATCAATATATAATGATTGTGACTCGTGAACAAACCTATCCATTTTAATTATGTATTGCTCTAAATATTCCAAATTTGTTCTTTATATTCACAACATTTTAATCAATGGCTAGTGCACACCACTGCACCACCACACGTCCTTCTCCCGACACATGATCATGTATAATGGGGTTGTGACTTGTGAACAAAACTATCCATTTTAAAATACTTATTACCCTAGATGGAAATGAAAAAATATTTAAAAATATTATAAATATTATAATTTTTTCTCTTTATAATCATTTCCTATCCAACATTTTAACCAACGTGTTTGTCACGCACCATCACCCACTCTTCACCCACCACATGATGCCATGATCCATATATAATGGGGTTGTGACTTGTCAACAAAACTATCCATTTTTAAATACCTAGATGGAAATTAGAAATTGAGATGCATTAAAAATATTTTAATTTTTCTTTTTATGTTTTTCGCACACCAATCATCAATTCATCTCTCAACACATGATCCATATATACCCCTGTTTGAGCCTCATTTTTTCAAGAATGCATTTTTTAAATCTCATTTTCAATCACATATTTTCTTATAAAATAATTATATACGTATTTCAAAAAAAATTTCTCATATTTTAACCACACATTCTCTAAAAATTCACTATTTCATAATACATTTTACTCCAAACATGGGAATGAAATGGGGGATAATATCCGTTTTCAAATACTTATTACGATAGGTGGAAATTAGAAAATATGTTTAAACACCTTAAATGTATTAAAAATATTACAAATCTTCTCTTTATTATTACTTTCTTGCCACCTTTTTAACCTACGTTTGTCGCACTTCATGCCCTACTCTCAACACACAATCCCTAGCAAGGCGTGGATAATAAATATCAAATTTTTAGTTTGCGCAAGTGAAGAAATTATTTGCACTATCGCCACTTCATCTAATCTCATTCATCGTTATGTGATTGTACTACTATTATTGAGACATGAAAGTGAAGATAGAATATAAAACAATAATGATGGTGACAATAATGATTGAATAGTTGTGAAAGAGGTTGATGAAGAAACTCGATAGAGGTAAGTTTGTATTCAGTTGGGCGATCATCGAACACAACCAATTACTTTTAAACATTCATGGAAAATTAGGACCTAGAAGTACTTAACGCTACTTTTCCAAATATTTGTGCTAATTTGTTATTTTTCTATAGTTTGAAGGGTCTGAGTGAAAATAACTCCTCCACGGTATACAGTACTATACCCCTATATATCGCAGCCACTGTTCCAAAAAAAATGGTTTATTTAGGGTTTAAGCAAAGCTCACTGCAAATAACGGAACCACAAATATCTCTCTGCCTCTGAATTTCTAGGGTTTGAAAGAAAAATGGGAGCGGACAAAGGGAAGAAGCAGAAAGTTGGAGAATTGGAGGAAGAAAACAACGTGGCAGAGAAAATTGATGGAGAGCTCGTTCTTTCAATTGAAAAGCTCCAGGAAATTCAAGATGAGCTTGAAAAAGTAATTTTGTTCTTTTCTTTTCTTAATCTTAATTTCGGATTTTTATTTTCTTTTCACTTTACCTCTGTTAAAAAAATTGAGGATCTTTCAGGAAAATTGCTGTTTTCTAATATTGAAAGAATTTTTAAGGAACAAAAATTGGTTCTTTTTGTTTTCTCACATATTTGGTTGGGTCATATCCTAATTTTTGTTTGGTTGTTATAGTAAAATCTAGGATTCTGAATTTAGGGATTAGAAAGTTCTGATTGGTTTCTGATTATTAACCTCCAATGTGTTCGCATCCTGAGAATTTTGGACCAGTTGTTATGTCTTTTTCATTCCGTCTGGCCGTCGAAAATCGAGAAAAAAAAAAAAAAACACCCCCCCCCCCCCCCCCCCCCCCGGGTCATCATTGTTTGAGTTATAGGGAAATGATATTTAAATATTTCATCTAGATGCTATCATGTTATATGATATTGGTGTTTGAGACGGGAGAGGAATCTGGCCGTTACTAATAGACATTAATTTGAAATTGGTCTTTACTTATTTGGGACATCTATGATGTCTCAGATTCTGTGAACATTCAATCAGAACGGTAGATAATTGCAGCAAGCTGTTTTTTAGTTTACAAATTAGAGTTACACGCAGACTTGTTGAAGCCAAATTCAACCCGATTAAGTACGATAGTTCATTTTGTTAACTTTTAAGGCATTAATTAATTTATGGCTAAAACAGCAATTCCTTTAATTTAGACATAATCCATTCGTTGTAATGAAATTACATATTTGCACTTCAATTGAAGTAATAGTAACACGCTGTGTCTGTACTCTTTATGGTTGCAGATCAATGAAGAAGCAAGTGAAAAAGTCTTGGAAGTGGAACAAAAATACAATGAGATACGGAAGCCTGTATATGACAAACGGAATGACATCATAAAGTCCATTCCTGACTTCTGGCTGACTGCAGTTAGTGATCTGGCACAACTAGTGCTTTGATAAAATACTGAAAAGTCCTTTTGTTCAATATCTCTCTTTTGTACCTTTCTGATTGACATAATACCTTCTTTCCTGCAGTTTTTAAGTCATCCTGCCCTTAGTGAACTTTTTACTGATGAAGACCAAAAGGTTTAATCTTCATCCTTTCACTCTCTCCAAGGTTAAAATGTAATTATGGCTTTAATGTGATTCTTCATTTGTGGTATTAATTTTCCATTTTCCCAAGTCAATAATCAACAGTTACTCCATTGGTAAAAGCTTTTCTAAATGTCAGTTTTTAATTTCTGATCTTTTATCAGTTAACTGATTTGAGGCAGCGTTTTCTGGTTAGATTTTCAAGTATTTAAGTTCCCTAGAAGTGGAAGATTTCAAGGATATGAAATCGGGTTACTCTATCACATTTGTGAGTCTTCATCTTTTCCCCTTTCCTGTTTTTGGATCTAGAAATTCTAATAATAATTTTAGTTTATGTAATTTGCTTGAAAGTTGTTCATAACACATGTTATTTGTCCCTTCAGCACTTCAGTCCCAATCCGTATTTTGAAGATACAAAACTTACGAAGACTTTTACCTTCCTTGATGAGGGAACAAAAATCACTGCAACTGCAATAAAGTGGAAAGAAGGCATGGTAAGCTTTCATGTGTTTTCACCTTTTGCAGTGTTGCCTCTGTTTCTGTGTTTTGATATGCATGTCTGACACCTGAAGGGCATTCCAAATGGTGTTGCTGAACAGAAGAATGGGAACAAGCGGCCTCATGCAGAAGAAAGGTAGTTATTTTCACACATTTGGTTTTTCAACGAAGTATTATAGAGCTGGTTGTAGTCAATTGTCCTGTCATGTCCATGTGTAGATTTGTGTTGACAAGCTTGGTGAAATGGCATTGATCTGATTAGTTTACACAAACTAGTTTATGTAAATCTACTAGCAGCAACAGGGGTCATTTTAGGGCATTTTGTAGATCACCAACTAAGGTTTAGGACATTAGTGCACAATTATCAATCTATGCTGCTTAGACATGTGTGGGTGTGGGTCTTCTCGACAGATGTGAATTGTCAATTTACAACCCCCGCAGATCTGGTCATAAAGGGATCAATAATTGAAGTAACAAATTAGAAAATTAATACTTCAATACTCTGAAGAGTGAAGATGACAGAACAAAAAATCAACAAGAAGGGAGTTAGAGCAGTTCATTTTGAAGAATGAATTTTATGTTATATCTGAAAAATGACACAATAGGAGACACAATTGAATAAGTGGGAATTTTGACTTAGTTATTCGGGCTTATTTCATATGTTCGAGAGCAGTGTAGAGTTCCGAAGGATTGGATGCAGGTCAATTTTGTATTGACCATGTGATGATGTGCAAGTATGGTAACAATTGACAGAGTTATGTAGGTGGCGATTAACTTTGATTTGATGGTTAAGTTCTAATACTTAAATCATTGGTAATTTGTCCTAATCTGCAATCATGATGTTGAAATTTGTTGGATCATCGTGATGGCAGTTGCATTCACACTTGAGGTTGAAAATCTACATTTGTGAAACATGTGTCCAGTGCATAAATGCAGCAGTATGTAAGCCTAATTATGTGCCTAAATTATATAGCTTCTGATTTTTGTTTTTATTTTTTTATTTTTTTGCTGAAAATTTTCCACTAAAGCTGCTTGATATGTGCTTCAAGTAGGTTTTTGTTTCATTTACTTTTTTTTGTCGAAGGCACTCATGTACTTTGCTTTTCGCCGTGTTCCTCTTCAAGGTGCTCTTTGTTAACTAGTGACTACCACATGCATCTCTGCTTGCTGTTTCTGAATGTTGAAAATTATTGCTTCCATGATTGTTAAAAGTGGACCTATATGTGTTCAACTGCAAAGAACAATGAGATATGCCTCGGCACTTTTTAAGTGTTTGAAGCACAGAGCTTCATTAAAGAGCAAGATGCAAGAAAGTGTGACCAATTAAACTTTAAGCTTTCTGTGTCTTTCCTCCTGACTACTAGTCCATTTTTAGATTTTTTATGTGGGTTGGTATTTTGGTTGATGTAATTTGATAGTTGATCTAGTCCATTTTTAGATTTTTATGTGGTATGATGTAATTTGATAGTTGATGAAATTGGTATAAAATCTTAACCTGAAGTTACTTTAATACTGTTTTTGTTCAAGTATTTTATGTGTCCTTTTCCTCCTGACTCCTAGTCCTTTTCCTCCCGTGCTGTTTTCTTTCTTTTTCCCTTCTAAAATTACTGCAATTGTCAACTTTGTCAAATACATTTGGAATTATTTCTTTTAGCTTATAAAGAGCTCCGGTCTCGCTTTGCACATGGCCATAGAGTCGTGGTGTGGATCCACTTTCCACATATAATCTTCATGAAATATATCTAAATCATGGCATGCTGTCATTGACTTGATATCATCTCTAAGGTGCTAATGCTACCTTTTGTTGTCTTATTGTTTGTGTTATTGCAATCATGTATGCTTTTAAGTGGTCTTTGCGTAAGAACTTTTAAATAAAATTGATAACTGTTAAGTGTTTGTTTATTTACTCGTTGTAATTCTGATTACTTACACTGTGAATGCAGCTTCTTTACCTGGTTTAGTGAGACTGAGAGTAAAGGTGATATCGATGAGATTCACGATGAGGTAAATTCTGCTCTATGAAATTTAATGAATGTCCTAGATATTAAGTTTTGTGTCAATTACAAAAGGAACAAAAAAATGGGAATGCACTGATGTGAGCTGTGAACCTATTTCTCAATTCTCACTCTGTACATCCAATTGATTTGGCAACATTTTCTGTAGCACAAACGACAAAGTCAAACATGTCCAACCTTTTAACTAATATATTATTCAAATTTTTTTAGTGATTTATTAGAACTCAAGTACTAGTATTTATTATGTAGTTTGATATTCTTTAAAATCTCAAATGTCATAATATAGAATTCACCAATGAATGTCAATTCAATTGCTCAAAGCAGGATGTTGCAACATTTATGGGACATCCGTACCATTTGTTTGGATGTATTTTAATCATTATAATTATCTGCAGGTTGCTGAAATCATCAAGGATGATTTGTGGCCAAATCCTCTTACTTACTTTAACAATGTAAGATTCTTTCAATGCCCAACTTATTAGTTATATTGTGCATGTATGTAAACGGAAGCTCTTTTTGAGCTGAAATTTTGTGAATATGAAGTGCTTATTATGGGATCTTTTATTCCTTTTACTGCAGGAGGCTGATGAAGAAGATTTTGACGTGGATGATGATGAGGTAAGTGCAGAGCATTACTTCTGTACTCTCACTTTTACAGTTGTACACGACAGTGCTTGCAAGTGTGCTGATTGCTTTCATTTTTCCATCATTTCTTGTTAATTTTTGGAGGCCTTGAATTTCTAGAAACCATAAATTGTTACAGCAAATATGCCGGTTCCCCCCCTTTTTTTCCCTGTTGACCTCTGATGAGTTGTGTTGCCTGTCAAGATTTTACTTAATGATCTCCGGCTTATAATTTATAAAACAGAAAATTACAACATTTTTTTGAAATAACCTCTCCATTAATGGTGAGCCCGATGCTATTTTTTTTAATAAATATTAAAATAATGATATGGTCCGTAATGGCTGGGATAGGACTTGCGCAACCATGCCAAGAAGCTAAGGGCCAAGGCTTTTGAAAAATTAAAATCTGCTTTTGAACCGTTTGGATAATTTCTGGATTTTAGGAAGCCCTGCCTAATTGGGCCTTAAATCTTTTGGCTTGCCGGGCTAATAAATAAAGGGTCTGTTCAGGCCTCTACAGTGCTACTGAATGTCTAACCCAAATACCTGCTCATCCGAGAACCACATTAAGAGTGATAACATATCCCACATACAGATAATTTATTTATACGAAGAAAATGAAGAATAGGCTTCATTTTCTGTTCTTTTACTATAAGGGGTGCTTTATTTATTTTGTTTTGAATATCTGTAAACACTTGAGCTCGAAAACTTACTGGAATGATTGCTCAGGGAGCTATCTATGTTGTGAGAAGCTGCTAAAAAATAGTGGGATTTTATTCGACATATACATATATATATATTCTAGTTGCATGTGTTTGTTTTTTAATAAGCTTTGTTAAGTTTAACAAGAACAAACCGTATTCTCTGTTTTATTCAAACTTTGAATAGTTTCTCATCTAAAGGTAGAGTAATTTAGTTCTATTTTTCACATTTTATTTTCAATGTCTTTCGGCACCTATCTTAATTCAAGTTTCTGCAGGATAAGGCGAGTGATGGCTCAGAAGACGATGAGGATGAAGACGAGGACGAGGACGAGGATGAGGATGGTGATGAGTGAGGCTAATGAACTTTTCCCTGACCTTTGGTATCATGCTGTTACTGCTTGTTAATAGTGTCTAGAAAGTTCCAGAAAGAGTAACGGATCATGATAACTGACTTATTTTTGTGGTTTTTGGACAGACATTTTGCCTTTCATAGGCAAATGTTCGTTTTTCTTTTCGTTATCATAGTATTGTTGGCTTTGCTAAATTTATTCTATAGAAAGCTGGGGCTGGGAGGGTACAGTTGCTGTTGCCTCTTATTAGCCAGCTGATAAGAGCTGAAGTTTGAGTAAAAATATCCCATTTGACACTGAACTTTTAATGTATTCGAGTTTTCACTGTACTTTTCAAAATATATGCTATCTATCGCTCTTTTAATTGCCGTTGAAAAGGTTAACGGATTTGTAAGCCGTGGCAGATGTTGAGATTCACGAGCCACCTGCTATTCACGACCGGTCCCACAAGCCACTGTCAACAACAACCCTACATCTTATTTCAGTACGACACATTAGATTTTTTGAATTCTTTACATGGCAAAATCGCATTTGCTTCTTTCGCCTTTTGAGAATTTGGGTCTTTACATGATAATCAGTAATTTGATGCTCAATAGCATTTAACTTTGAGTTGAATTGGAGATAAATGTTGGTTAAACAATTTTACTTTCTAGTTTTGAGCAATGTGAGGGACTGAAAGTCGTGTTTTGCCCTGCAATCTACCTGAACTCTGTACACACTTCAGGCCATGTTTGGTACATAGAATTATACCGTATAAGGAACTTAGTATAAAATTATAAGAGATTTTTTAAATGGATTATATTATGGTGGATTAAGGTGGATAGTATTATTTAACATTTCATTTTGCACTGTCAACTGAATAACATAATATGAAGGTTGGAGGCGTGTTTAATTCGAATAAGAATAGTAAATTACATTATTTTAAATAAAAAATCAAAGGGTAGTACTACTACCTACCTTAATTTCCTCTACTGGGTATCATCTATTATTATTTTGTATTAAGTTTTTTATAAGATATAATCTAATGTGTTTAGTACTTAGGTAATATTTGGTATGTAGCACAGGAATTGCCTATAGAATGAATATAAATTTACTTTATATTTTTCTTCTTTAAGGCCCGTTTGATAGGATTATTGAAAAGTTAAACGATACTTCTTCTGATACTAAGAAATCACTTTCGATGTGTGTGAACAATTTTCTTGCCCAAGTGACATTCTTAAGAAGCAAGGGAGTTCTTCTGTAAGAAATAGACGCAGAGGTCTTACCAATAGGCCAAATCATGTTCAGTCTTTTCTATATCTATAAATTCTCTCTTCACTTTCTTTATTTTAACATTTTACTTGTGCAAAATTACACCATAAAAGCCTCATGTTCAATATGCTTTATTTGATTATTGATACAAAAAAAGGATAAATGCATAGCAAAATTACTTACAAGCTCGACGAGTATTACTTAACATCTTAAATATGTGTTGCCAAGATAGTACTCGAAGAGTTGAACTATATCACTAAGATGGGTGAACTTATGGAGAGCTCTCGATTTTCACCCAAAAAATAATAAAAAAAATACAACGATGATAGAAGTTCGAATATTCTGGCGGCTAGGCGCTACTTCCCGGCACGGCAACAAAATGAGAACATTGGATTACCTCAACATACAGATGGGAATTATATCACTTTTATTTTTCAAGATGAAGGACCAATTATGCATACATTAACAAGTTAGTCCTCACTTTTAAAAGAAGTAAGGTGCTCCTATTAACATGGGAACTGGAATTGGAACAAAAGGTATGATCCACGCATATCGATATGTCTACTCCATTAAAAAAGTTCGTACTCACAAAATGAGTCCCCACTGACACAAAACGTCCAAGCTTACATAAAATTAACACACGGTTCTCGTGAAGACATGCTTTTCTTCAAATTTCTGGGCATTGGACAAAATTCTAGCTCCAACAAATAGACACATGATAATTAAAGATGGTTTTCGTGATGGAGAATAGATTTTAAAACTATAATAAAACGTTGAGGACTAACTAGCTCCATTTCGAAGGTTGGATGAAGGCATGCTTGCTGGTGGAGAGATAGTTATGGAGACCACTGGTGCAATTTTTGGCAGAAAAATGTGCTAGTTCTATTTTTCATATTTAGCTTATAGATTCGAGTTCCGATATTGGTTAAGGCGTTGCAATTTTTTACTCGTCGGACTAACATGATTTAAGTTTTATAATTTCAAGATTTATTTGGTGTATTTTGATTCTCTTTTAAGCTGTTGATGCATTCATTTTATGCCGAAATAATCTATTAATTATCTTCTTATTCTGCATGGTAAGAAGCCGTCAAATCGAATTCTTCTCTTTCTGGAATAAACGAGTTATACGAACAGATGGCTTCGGAAAGACAAAAGCAGACAATTATCAACCGCGCCTGCTCATCGCTAGATCTTATGAGTTGAGCCTAGGGACAGCAATTTAGCTTGCCGGAAAAAGTCCAAGTCGGCACAGCTCAAGGCTCAAAAGAACTGAGCCCCAGTTTGGATGGACGGGCCGAGCCTGAGCTGGCCCACGAGCCATTAAAAAAAAATGGAACTTCGATGCAGCAAAATGCTGCCTGCCTGCCTTAAAAGGCAGCACAGGATTTTAAGGCAGGATTGTGCTGCCTTTTAAGGCAGTCGTTGGACTGTCAGCTTAAATAAAAAGAGCAAAGAAAAAGGCGAGCCTGCCTGGCTCGGCTCGGAAAGGCCCGAGCAAAAGCTTGGGTCGAGCCTAATTTTTTTGGTCGAGCACAAGCTCGGCTCGGGCTTGGAAAAAAGTTCGCACATTTTACTCGAGTCGAGCCCGAGCCTCGAGTTTCGACTCGCGAGTGGCCTGTTGACATCCCTAGTTGAGCCATGGTACTTACTAATACATTTTTCGCGATGGCTGAGGAGAAGCTGAAGTGTAGACCTAAACCAGATGCGCTAACACTGGTTGGTTATGTGAAGCATTGGCGAAATCTGTAGACCAAAATGAGTATTTGATGATGGAGTCGAGTAGACTGCACAATATACAAACTTTTAGCTTTATTTTTCCATCTTAATGCTATTCAGTAGTGTCTAATCCAACGTACCAAACATAACATATGTCATTTAGGGGTCAAGCTGAATCAAGGGATCAAGCTAAATCTGGGTGTAGTATGAATGACTAGACCATGTTAGGTCTTGGGACGGAAGCGTTTGCAAAATTCTTGACATAAGAATTATATAGTTGGAAAGAATGATATTGGAACAATCTTATCTTATATATATTATATAATAATTGATTATTATTAAAAAGTGTGCAATGCCCTATATTTGTAGGCAATATTATTCTCTACTTCTACTAATAATACTAGGAAACTAAAATAAGGAAACTAAGCTCCCGTTTGGCCCCCATTCTTTCCAATTTTTGATGGTTGGAATAATATTTTTTTGAAAAATGTATGGTTGAAAAAGAATGAAAAGTTATCGATTTGTATGTAATATTATTTTACAGAAGATTGTATAGTTGAAAATAAGAGAGAAAAAGAATGAGAAAGAGAATGCGGGTTAAACAAGGGCTTTTGATTGTTACTTATCATAGTCAACCGTCATTTTTGATCTCTTTACTCACAGGTGAGACTCACATTTCAAGATAACAGTCAAAAAATCAATTCTCATAATCAACACCAAACAAACTCTAATAAAATTCTAATATAAAAGAAATTAAAAATCCTATTCTAATCGATAAATAAACTAGAAATCCTATTCTCAATTAAAAATAAGAATAAAAAGATAAAACATATCACAACTAGATATTTTATTATAAAACCCGATTTTTATCATATTTACAATAGGATTATCCTACGTCATGTCTTTTCTATATCTCCATTCTTTCTTCACTTCCTATAATGTTAATTTTACTTATAGGCAAAAT
>NC_036254.1:2557912-2568816 GCF_002742605.1 Olea europaea var. sylvestris | reverse complement strand
TTATTTTTTTTAAAGGAAAAAATCCCCTTCTCTTTTTTTTTTTGAAAAAAAAAAAAAAAAAATATATATATATATATATATATATATATATATATATATATATATATAGTTGGATGCATAGAAAAATACTTGCGTGCTAGATGAGTCTTGCTCAGAATATGTTCGACACTAGTAGTGTAAAATTTTAATCAGATCCAATATTGTTGATTCCATGTATAAAACACGTTATTAATATCTTGAATAAATATTGCCACAGGAGTACTTAGATCTGGGAAAATGGATTCCAATTGTTCCCTTCAATAGTTGTCAATGTAGGCAATGTTATTCGAGCAACTTTTAACATCATATGCCGGAAAGTTATTCAAGTTCTATTATTCATTTCGGTGTTTGTCGATGTTAATTTTAATTTGTGTATAGTTTTTGACACTCGCTTTTGAACATTTCTAAGTCTTGAAAAAGATTAAGTTCAAGTGCAATTCTACAATATCAAAGGGAATAAGCCGTCACCCAATTTTTTTTTTGCTTTCTTTCTTTTTTTTTTTTTTTTAAAACTCGTGCAGTGACAAAAAAGGTCGAACCAATGCTATATTTCACTGAACAAACTAGAGAGCCACCGAAGTACAGAGAATTTGTGTACAAGGATTATTAGGCTTTGAGGAAAAGAAACTTGACTCATCCACCACGAAGAAAGGAAAATGTAATCAACATAAATCATTATGTAATTTTCACACAATTCTCAGACATAAACTAGTGGATAATTACGTGACCTCTTGCTTGTATATGTGAATTTGTACACTGATCGATGTTTTTATTGTAATTATTTTGAAGATTGCATTAAATGTGAAATGGGATTTTATATATTAATGGGTATAAATTGTGGGACTAACAATGGAGTCCATCATTCTAGGATTCTTGGTTTGTGTCTTAATTCTTTTTCTAAAAAAAAATTAATCTAGAATGAAGATGATAATCAGTTTATATCGAAAATTACGACTTTTGACCCAACCAACGCCTAGAGGGGGGTGAATACATGTTTTATGCAGAATTTAAATTCATTAACTAATAAAAGCAACAAGTCACAGTTATTAATTAATTCAGATGAGTTCACACGCACAATTATCCTTAAAATCATCATCACATATTTTACTAATACTTAAAAAGTTCGACTTTAAACACTTCACATAAAGCACATTTGAGATAATAGGCAATCTAGATATTTTGACGGTACATTTAACAATGATAAGTACACTGACCCTATCTCCAAAAGTAATCTTAGAGCAATTCTAATCATCAAGAGTAGAGAACAAAGCTTTATTTCCACACATATGTCTAGAACACGTACTACCAAGATACCACATAGAGTCATTTTGAGCTTTATGAGCAACATGGACAACACGGCACTTCAATTGTTCATCATACCTAAGGAGATCACTTTTCTTAAACCAAACCTGCTTAGAAGTAGAAGTGATCCTAGTCAACTGCGTCATCATCTCGGTTTAGTAGCTAACCTGATTGGTAAGAAAGTTAGCCTTGTTAGAGATATCCTAACTCTTATTTCTATTCACAAGTTTATGACACCTAGACTTTGTGTGTCTCAGTATACCACAATTGTGACAAGTAAGAGTAAACCTAGGTTTAAAACTATGTGATTGCTGATATTAGTTTCTAGGTTGATTGGTCCTACGTTGTCTAGTAGGCCTCTGTCCTAAGACACAACTGCCCTTGGGTTCAGGACTAGCAACATTTCTAGGTTTGTTGGTGGCTGGGACAAAAGTGGTCTTGGATGTACTAGGAGTATTGTTATCAATCTGCACATATCTTAGACCTTGCATATTTCTGTTGGCTTGTTCATCCCTAACAAATTATCAAGTTTTTTAATACCACTCAACAATGAATAGAGTTGAGTTTTAGATTTTTCTAGGTCACTAGTTAAGGTTTTAACCTTAGCTTTTAAGTTCTCATCGACAAGTCTTAACTCACTATAACTTTTGTTAGAATCCTAAAAGTCAGCTATAAGTTTCTCTCTCTCTCAAGTTCATTAACCTTCTTCAATATGGCTTTATAGACCTTCTTTATCCCAAGACTCTCTTCAAAGAACCGATGATGTGCCTCATAAATCTCTATCTCATCCTCAGAGTCTTCCTCAAAGTTCTCACTATATTCCTCATCCTCAACTTTCTCAATCAAATTCATTCTTAACTATAGACACGAATGCCATATAGTTCTTTTCGTCCTCAATGCTAGAAGAATCACTTTGATAACTTGACTTGAATTTATCATCAATTAATGACACTGACAATGCCTTACCCTTCCTTTTATTTATGTTCTTCTTATAGGTAGGGCATTCATTCCTATAGTAACCAAAATCACGACATTCATGGCATCTAACTGATTGAGATTTCGTACTACGACTCTTAGCATTAGTCTTATCACTCTTATCTTTTTGAAATTCACTAGGGGCAACCTTCTTCCACTTTTGAGGTTTTCTCTTAGTCTTGAGAACTTTTTGAAATTTATTAACAAAATAAGCTATCTTATCATCTCTAAGGGTCTCAGTATAGTAGACTCATACTTCTCTTCCTTAAAGATGTTTAAGGCCATAGACTTATTCTTCTTCAGTTGAGATATGGTGAATTCATTAGTTTGCAGGGATCCTACAACTTCTTCTATCTTATCTGTTTCCAAGTCTTTGCTCTCTTCAATCGCAGTAATCTTAGGTCTAAACCTTTCTGGCAAGGATCTAAAGACTTATTGAACAATTTTAGACTTAGAAATTTTCTCACCTAGGTTGAAGCAGGAGTTCACTATATCATTTAACTTGGTATTTTTAGTACAAGCTTGTGCATATTCATTGTGCTTATTGATAGCATGCATCTCGTTTTGTTTGCAATGGCACGTACACATTTTTTGTTGTTGTTTTGTGTTGTCTATATATATATATATATTTTTATTTTTTTTTATTTTGTGTGTTTGGTACATTCATGTTTTATCAATTAAAAAATAAAAAAATATTTTTTTTTTATTGGATATGTTATTTTGCTATCAAGTACTAGTAAATTTCATGATTGATAAATTAAATTTCCATTCTTGTTTGAAATAACCTGTATCTTATGCACTATACATATTAGACTCTAGGTTTTGACCGCATGTTTGAGATTTGGGATGGTGGTGACCTTTAATTAGATTGAGCTAAAGCTGTAGTATATTCACTTTAAAAAAAAATGACTGAGATTCAAAAAAATTGAAATATATAAAAAAAGTGATATTTATCTTATACTCTTCTTTGGAACTTATTTGATTCAAGCAATTAAGCATGAGGAATTTCTCATAACTTGATGCCTATGGTCAACTGACTTGGAGTCATCGATTCAAAGCTTGTTACAGAAGTCATCTTAGTCGCTTAATGGAGAAGAGAATGCATATAAGATATAAAAGAAAAATGAGAGGAAATATATGTGTGTGCGCGTGCTTATCGATATGGGGAGAAAGAAAAGTTATACATTAAAAATCAATATTAGCCTTTTATTTAAAAGGTCCTAGTGACACTAGGTTCGACTTCATAAGTTGAAGGATATATTCATTTATCAGTGATTTTTGTATGTCTTTTTTCACTAATTTAAGGTTTTACGACTTACTTACAGGAGTTTAATGGCACTTATCATACATGTGTAGATTATACAATTTACTTCATTTAGGTTTAAAATAAGTTATATGGAAAAAATTTACTTTTTTAATGAAACTTGCATGTATAAATAAGCAAATAACTGTTCAAGATAAAAATTCATAAAAAAAAAAAAAAAAAAAATGGTCTCAAATTAAATTTTTTTTTTATTCTCCTATCACATATTTTTGCATAATCTTTGCATCACTATACATGTACATATTTTTCTTCTCATTCATCTCTTTGTTTTATATGATTATTACTTGTCTTTTTGTTTTTGTTATTCGTGAAAAAATGGGGAGAGATGTGTATTTATTACAGGGAGAAGATTATATGCGTTAGGTGGAGAATTTTAAGGAAATTGAAATTTTTGATTGATAGATGACTTAGGAGGAGCTATTTGATATATTTGTTGAAATTTTATTATTGATATAGTGTTGTGTATTTTCTATATTGATATAAAATTCTATGATTTATTTTTAAGCCCCTGTTGGGTAGGAATTAAAATTAGACTTTTAGTATATTTTAATAGAAGTTGATGAAATATGTGCTTGAAAAGTTGTGGAACCCATAAAATATGTTGTTAAAATTAATTGTTGACTTTGAATTAAAATTTAGATTTAATTGGTACCAAACAAAGCTTAAGTTTATAATTCACATGATATTGCATGCTTCGGTGTTACACATATTTTATTATCTTGTTTTATATAACTTAATTATATGATCTTAGTTGTTAGTTTCCTCTTGCTTTTCACGTGGTATTGTGGTTTTCATGTGTTTCAGAAATATGTTGACAAGTTATTGAAGTGTAGTTTGAAAAGTGTCTACTGAGTAGATTGTAATAGACTTTTGATTGTGAAATAAATGATTTTGTCACGAAATGACAAAGGAAGAGATTGTTGAGTCCGAATTGTAACTAGCAATTTCATGTTAGAAGTTTATCGAGTTATAATAAAAGTCAAAATAGTTAAGAATTGATAGTATTGGTCTTGAAGGAGTTCAAGATGTCAAAGATATCCACAAAGATCAAATATCATTAAGGGAATGCAATTAGAAGTCTGAAGTGTGTCAAAGAATCACCCAAATTATGCTCCAAATTCTTAGTCGTAACTTGCAACGCATTTTTCATATAGAAAACTTTCAAATTTGGAGAATGCTATTCAAAAGAATTGTAGCATTTAGAGTTATCTTTCCAACGTACCTTGAATCACCTCAATCCGATAATGGGAGAGAAGGTTATGTGGAAAATCCCGACGACTGCTCAACTGCTGCTTGCCTAGTGCTAGCCTAGCACTCGAGCAACGGATTCAGAATTCTGTTTTGCTTCAAATACTGATTTTTCAATTCCTTTTCATCCCAAACACTTTAACCTATATTTATCTTACCATATGAATGTCCTAAATTATGTTGAATCATAATTATTCCATAGAGTTCATTTCTTTGAAGATCCAATTCACTTTCATTGGTTTCAAAATTCAACCCGCATATTATTTTATTCATAGATTCTTCCAAACTTAGATTTGTTGATCGAACTATAAACGGCTATACTAAACCATAGATCAAAATACACAAGATCGTAAGTTTATCAAACACCAAACCTGCCTTTGCCAATTAGCCTTTAGAGTTACTAAAAACTTGGGAAGATAGGAGAACTAGGTTCCATTGGAAGAATGAGGTTTGTTCTAGGGGATCCACAGAAGATAAATGATACCAAGGGTTGGGAGCTAGTGTGAAGAGCACTACAGGAAGAAGGTTAAAGGGGGACTAAGAGTTAATCGGGTCTAGACCATATTGTAAGTCTCAACATTTATAGTGAATTATTGACTAAGAAAGTGTTTGAAATTTTTACCCAGTTGGGGTTTTTTGGTGATCAATTTGGTGTTCTTTATCGCTTTTATATTACAAATTATGGTAATTGAACATATAATAAATTGACGTGATTGATTAATCATCTAAACACAATTAAAAAATGACTTACTTATTTTAATTGTGTAATTCCACTTGTTGGGTCTAAATAAATCGATCATCAAACTTTCAATATGGTACCGAATCACTATCACATTGTCCAAAGTCTAAAAACACATTCAAGATTTATTAAACTATATGGGACTAACCCTACTCTCACATAAATAGGCAATTATCTAGACTTTTAATAAATGACATTACTATTTTTCAAACGCATATCCATTTATTATTCTTAATTTTCGTTTTAATTTCCTCTCTGTCTAGTAGAATAAGCAATATTTGATTAAAATGAGAGAAAGTCCGTCCTTGATTCGAATTGCATCATTTGGTTGGCCTTTTGTTGAAATAGAAAACTAACAAAAATTTAATGATGTGGGTTAATTTTTCATAAAGGAGTAATTGGGAAATTTGAACATGTACTTTTTGCGTGTCTTTGGTTCCATGTTAATAAAAAGGATAAAAAAATTTGTACCCACACATTTGTATAAATATTTTACTCATTCTTACGTACACTTGAGCCCCACATGAAATAAAAGTTGCCAACATGTGGCCCCCCACTCATTCATTGTGAGCGCAAGTAAACTATTTTGTATAAAAGTGTGTGTACATCTAGCACTCTCCTAATAAAAAATGTCAAGTCGGCAAACTAAATTGTGGATGTGATTGACAAGAAGTTCATTTGACTAGGAAAAAAAAAAGACAAAATAAAGAAAAAATTTAAGGAATTAAAGAAAAGTATAAGAAAAAAAAGAGGGGAAAGGGTTTTATTTGCCCAAACCCCCAGCTTAGCCATCCAAACCCCCTAAACCCAAGATCCATCAACACTCTCATCTTTAGGTGACTTTAATTGATTTGTTATTTTAATTAACATCTTAAATGTCTTAAATGTAGAATTTCAGACGACAAATCAATTAATGCAACATCATCAATGATCAGTAAGCATAGCTTATGAATGTCAATAATCTTATTTTTAACACTTGTACAATCTTCAAAATATGCAATTTTATAAATGAATGAATTGAACTCATACGTTAACCCACATCTTCTCAAGGCTTAAGTTTTTAGGTTATATTTTAGTCTTTCGCATTTTTCAATGTTAGAAGATTTTCTTTGATTATTTGATACCAAAAAAATTGTTAAATTTATATCGAAATTACTTGTATCCCTAGTTGAGCATTACTTAATATATCTTAAATATGTCTTGCCAGGGTAGTACTTGAAGAGATCTTCAACAATTTCAGCAAGACACGGGAACTTGTGGAGAGCATTTTGAACGTTGGCTTAGGTCGTCCTCCCAATTTTCTCAAGGAGCACAAATGATAGAAGTGGGGATCTTATGTCGACTATGTGCTACTTCCAGACATTGGGATATCGAAACTTGAAGACTCTAGCTGCATCTCTTTTATTTTCCAAGATGAAGTTGGAGATCTTAAGGTTCTTAAGAATGGAGAATGGACTCCAAATGTTTTCGTTGAAGGCGCAATAGTAGTCAATGTAGCCGATGTCATTTAGGTAATCTTTATTTTCACTAGGGGTGGATATGATTCCATTTGGTTCTGGTTCTAAGAGATTGAACCGAACCATGAACCAATTATTTTTTGATAATGGAACCAAAAGATTTTTTTTAAGATATGAAACCAATCTAGAACCGAACCATTCAGTTTAGGTTTGATTCTTGTTTCAGTACTAGTACTGATTGGGGAAAAAAGTAAGAACAATCGAGGAAGAAGAACCGATTTTCGAGGCTTCAATTTCAGAAATCCATGCGACGTTAGTGGTTGAACACCTCAGTTGAAGACAAGTGGTAGTTGTTGATTTTCATGTGAGAGTCAGTGTATAAATTGAAAATGAGAGAAAATGATACATGAATTAGGACCTGAATCTCCAAAATGAATTAGGGTCTCTAGTCTCTACATTGAGAAATAAGCAATCAAAGATACATGATGTGTATATATATATATATATATATATATATATATATATATATATATTCTTCATGTGCATGTCATTCTCTGCTGTACCCATAAATTATTTTTACAAGAAAAAAGGCCAAATAAATGGAATTTTGATGTTATGGTATAACACGGGAAAAAAATATATCTTAATCTTCGTTCATTCAATGGATAATCAAATATTTAGAATCGACAATTTTTTGACTTTTAAAAAGATTTACGAAACAGTCTACAATAGACATTTTACTAATTCATAACCAGACTCCGAAAGGTACCCCAAATCTTCCTTTTAATGAACAAAACCATGAACTCTACTTGCTTGAAATTGCAAAATAACCCCTAAACCGTTAAAAATAATAAAACATCTTAATTTTGCTATCATGTGCCAATCTGTTTACATACATATTTTCGTTCGTAAGTGCGATAAAATTTTAAATTAAAATATGTGCCCGCCATATATAAAATATAGAACCTCACCTAAAAGTTTATAATAACATTAGGATTTGAAGGACAACCAGCATAACGAAACCTACCACTATTCTTTAATCTGACAAGTCGTTAAGAATACTTTCTATAAACTATGATGATCAATAAAAAATTCTAATGTTAAAATTTTATTTCCTGACACTGACTAAAATGGCTCTTAGAATTCTTAAATAATTTCTAACATTGAGTAAAGTTATAACATTTTTGGCGCAAAGCCTATAAACTTTTGTAATTTTGAGAAAATCATTCATTTAAGAAGTCATCAGACCTTTTTCGGATGGAATGGACTTTTTTAAAGAGAGTCGATGATTGTTGGATATTGTAATTTGACATTACTACACCTCAAAGAGATCTAAACATCTTAGTTGATGAAATTATAAGTTTTATTTTGATTAATATTTTTAATTTCTTGATTAATTTTCCTAATTATTTTATTGGGATTACTTTATAAATCTTTTAAACAGAGACTAATTAAAATCTACTGCTTCATTGAATATTGGATAGAATTTTTGGTTTTATCTAAAAATAATGTATAGCCAGTTTGCTACTTCTGTATGTTTTTTTCAGCTCACTTGGAGCTTTTTGATTGGACTTCCTTAACTTTGTTGGGATAAGATGAACTGGACCATTTCGGCAGCTTTGTTAGGACAACAGTTCAAAACAAAACAACATGGAAAATGACCCTTTTGTCACTGGTTTAAACTGTGATATGGGATGTTTACTTCTTTTGGATTTTGGAATATCTCAGGGTAAATTCAATGCCCACCTCAAAAAAGATGTGGTTTTTATTAGTGAATCATATTATTTTGAAGATGTAGAATGTCAACTTGTTAAGAGAAATAGAGAAAAACTCTTAAATATTGATCATTCTTATATGTATTTAAGTGATGTGAAATTTTGACTCATTTGAAAATACTATTATCTGAATTTGTTCATTTATTTGAATTTTGGATAGATCGTATTATTTGATTGAGCTTTTCGGACTCTAATATCACATTGAGTATTACGTCCATTTGGGTTTCATTTTTTGTTACTAAAATTCTACTTTTCAGAAAAACGAGGGCTTGATAAGTGGATAATACTTATGAATATTACGAATTTGTGGTTAAAATTAACATTTGACTTTTAGAAGGAGAATTTAAGGAGAAAAAACGAATCACAAACATAGGCTTAGACTACTTCTTAAATTTGTGGAGCTAGAGACAACATTTTTAATTAGTGATGTAGAGTATCAACCACCTTGCTCATAAGTGACACCTCATGGCCTAACACAATCTACCATATATCACTCATAATCAAGTTTGGAAATCCATCCCAAACATGATTTTGCATTACCCACTCACTTCTCCGGGAATGCTCCAACATTGAATCGAACATGGGGCCTCCTGCTTTGATACCAACTAATGTAAGATATGTCATACTTTACTCAATAGTTATAGTTCATGCTACTAACAAAATCTACCCTATATAACATAGAATCGAGTCCGGAAATCCACCTCAAATCCACTTCCGTTGGTCTCACCCTCGATTTAAACAAGCTCCTACAATAGAATTAGTTACTTAATATATAAAGAAGTTTTATGTCACTCAGCAAACTTTACTTTGTTTTGATATGATCACTGTAGGTTTCTTTCTGATTCAGTATAATAATTGAGTTAAAATTCTTTAATGTTTGCTGCCAGAATATCTAGCAGAAAAACCCTCCACGATGAGCTGTCTTCGGGAGCAAAGGCTGTGGTGCTAAAAGAAGCTGCACTAAAAACTGGTCCACAAACGCCAATCACATGGGAACACATTATCCAACTAAAACCTAACTGGATTTTGACAATCAATTGTTGCTTCATTAGACAAACAATTTATCAAATGTTGCATGATTTTGGGCACAACGTTTGATTTCTTCATGTGCATGTCATTCTCTGCTGTACCCATAAATTATTTTTACAAGAAAAAAGGCCAAATAAATGGAATTTTGATGTTGCGGTGTAACACAGGGAAAAAAAAATCTAAATCTTCGTTCATTCAATGGATAATAAAATATTTAGAATCGACAATTTTTTGACTTCTAAAAAGATTTACGAAACAGTCTACAATAGATGTTTTACTAATTCATAACCAGACCTCCAAAATGTACACCAAATCTTCCTTTTTAAAGAACAAAACCATGAACTCTACTTGCTTGAAATTGCAAAATAACCCCTAAACCGTTAAAAATAATAAAACATCTTAATTTTGCTAAAATAAAATAAAAAGAAAAAGAAAAAGAAAGCAATTAAATAAAGCCTTGCATCCATCTTTGATTCTTTATCAACGTATATTTATTTGAAGACTAAAACATAAAATTTACGTAAAATAATTTTGCATTTGAGTATCTAAATAAATCATAAAATAAATACTTTTGTTTTTGGTTAAAAATTTAGAACAAGTAAGATGGACACTTTGAAGATAATCTTTATCCGGCTCTAAATAAAAAGAAGTTTTTTTTCCACTTATAAGTAGAAAAAGATAATTTATTTAAATGTGCTTCGAAATTAAAAGTATTGTTAACTTAATTACTATAAACTTTGCTGAACATGATCATGAAGTTTTATTAGCAATTCAAGATAGTGTGCTTATGTTTTTTTTTTTATTTATTATTTTTTTTTAACGAGGTGTCCCTGCTTGCGCCAGACTATATCCTCGTCCCTGAACCTCCGGCCCCTCAGCTGTTCAGGGAGGTAAATCGCAGGATGTGCCCTTGTTGGTTCTCAGGTTCCCACATGGCTTTTACTCCTTCCCCAAAGGAAGCCTCCTCCATGATGATTAATCCACCAATAATTCCTCCTTTATTGGATCAAAGGTTC
>NC_036254.1:2556470-2557427 GCF_002742605.1 Olea europaea var. sylvestris | reverse complement strand
ATATATATATATATATACACAATTATTTAAATATGCATAATAGTGGAAATTTGAATTTAAATTTGTTAGTAGTAAATGATTTTAAGCTTGTTTAGAATTATATGTTATCTACACAAAATTTAAGTACTAACAAATGTAAAATTAAAGAATAAAAATTTCATATTTATAAATTAGTAAACTAAAACAAGATGTTATATATAAACATTTATCTTTTACCAATCAAGTAAAATATAGCGAACAAATAGTACACAAACTCATTAAAATATACATCCTCAAAATTTAACATTAAATGATCATGGTATATAGCAATCCATATGTATTCTCGTATCAATATTTTCTTGAATAAGATGACGATGTGACTACTTGATTAATACGTTAACGTATTTAGTAAAGAGAGAAAATAAACATTGAAATTATTACTTTTTATTTGTCAGTTCCCAAAAACAAATGTTTTAAAAGGCTCATCTAAATTTGGGACGAACAGAAAATGCCCGACTTTGTGCTTAGTGGGTAAATAGACAGTCAATTATTTTAAGCTCAGCGCATCAAAATGTCCAATCATTGCTAAAACTTAAAAATAAGATAAGTCCAATTAAAAATTCACCATATTCCAGCCTCAGTCTACCAACAACTTTCTCTACCCACAAACAAAGCATTATTGATTTGGAATATTTATACCTTACAAGTTTTAAAACCTTACTTAAAACTCTATTTTTTTTTTAATAACGACTAGCCAATGTACCTAACTCAATTTCTAATTTAAATTGATCTCATCTATGAGCCTGTTTGGGAGTTATTTTGAGAATTGATTTTTTTATCGTTAGAAGAAAAGTAGGATCCACCTGTGAGAGAAGAAATCAAATACGACGGTTGAAATGGTGAAATAACAGTCAAAAAATCAATTTTTAAGGAAAAAATCACTTTCAAACATACTCTATATATATATATATATATATA
>NC_036254.1:2556122-2556370 GCF_002742605.1 Olea europaea var. sylvestris | reverse complement strand
GACTCTGGCCTAAGTGAGGTGAAGTCATCATGGGTCCCACTTTCAATCACGTCGAAGTCAACCACGAAGACCAGTGGTTCAGGCACATCGCTACCGTCTGATCTGTGCCGACACTTTTTGTTGGAGGAGATTAAATTGGCAACGGGTAACTTTAACGACAGTTTTGTGATTGGCATGGGCGGATTTGGTAAGGTGTATAAAGGGTACATTGAGAATGGTGCAACTGCAGTTGCCATCAAGCGACTAAA
>NC_036254.1:2552225-2556022 GCF_002742605.1 Olea europaea var. sylvestris | reverse complement strand
AAAACTAATATTCAATGTATTACATATCATAGTAAAAAAACTAGCAAGGTTGGCCCTAGGACCAAGCCACCTAGGCGAAGGCCTAGGGCCTCCAAATTTTGATGGCTCCCAAAAATGAAAGTAAAATGGGAGAAATTACATGTAATATCTTTAATAAAATGGTAATTCTTAAAATACATCATATCATTTTTTATTCTTTTTCTACTGCATTTTATAGAGTAAAAAGTAAAACACAAAAACTACATATACGCATTAAATTGTTTATATTGGCAGCACATATTACTCTGATAAAAAAACCATAGTAAATTTCACAATACCCCGACTAAAATCCCCAAATTCATGTCTGTGTAATTCATTCAACAAGAGCTTTTGATTCCTATCCAATTGCTGCAGTCGTTTCCTTCTCCTTATACATCAAGTTGGACCTTTCGATTGATTATTGCATTTTCTCCGTGCATATTCCCAAACCAACTGGCTTATGATTTCAGGAGTTGTTGATTCTCAACCTCTTGTACTTATCCTTGAGTAAATGCTGCGAAGTATCATTGTCGTATACCATAAATAGTTTGCCTGCATTGTTAGAGAATGATGGAACAGAAGCCAAATCTTGCACATCAAAAATAAGATCCACTAATGACATTTCACAAAGATGCCCTTGTGCAGTGACATCTAGGTGTTTCCCCACTATCGCTTGAAGTAAATTACAAGTCAATCCATTGCCTTCAAGAGCATCATCAACCGACAAAACATTAATATTAAATCCATCATCTGCTCCCTTCTTTCCTTTTCCTTCTCATCATCAATGTGACTAAACCTCTTACCCTCTACGACACTTCAATTTTTCATGTGATAATCTCCTACATTGTTCTTCCCATCCAAAAGCTATTGCCCTTGCTCCTTCACCTCCGATCCTTGCATTTCCCAACATCCATCATTTCTATATTCTTCACTACTTCCTTCTTCCCCACGTTTGCGCTAGCACTAGCTCCAAAATAATTAGTAGCTTAGGGCCTCTGGATTCTCAAGGCTGCCCTGTAAACTAGGTTGGGACTAGTCGAATCAACTTGGGAACTTGATCAATTGATTGGATTAGTTCTCATAATGAACCAAATATGATATGGACTCACAATACAAAATTAACGAGGAAAAATAGGTGGACTCAACGACCTAGAATCAACGATAAAATCGAATCATTAATAATTTAATTTTTACTTATATGAATCTTGCTCAAAAATTATTTGCATATTTACCAAAAAATATAATTTCCCATACTAACTGTCCCATTTTCAACTATAGGGTCTTCTAGTTTTCAAATTCTATTTCACCGTCGTCTGCATCTCTCCCTCTCTATTCTTTTTAGTTAGCTCTCGTGTGCCTATTTTTATTACGATTATATAATTTTTAATAATACAATGGTGTTTCATTCAAACTTGATATTTTGTGACTTATTTGTTATCAAAAATTAATGATATGTACTATTTTGTATGTCATTGCTGTAATTTTTTCGTGCATATTTGAAAACTATTAAAAAATATAAAATCGAATTGACCGTCGATTTAGTCACTAACTCTATTGTTGAACTAGTGATCCATGACCCATTTTTCTTGTCAAGATTAATGTTCGGATCAATTTTTACTATTCTACGTACACTTGGTACAATCTTAACCCAGCGACAGATCCAAGTATGCTTTATTATGGGAGTAAATGCCACGTGAGCCCTCAGCTCCAGAGCACGTGATGGCCCAGATTTACAGCATCATGATAAGCAATGACTATGATGCGTCTCCACCATCGTCGATGCTATGATGTCATATTCCTGGTCTTCGTGTGGCGCCGTCCTTTGATAAGACCAATGATGGTCGATAGCTTTGGGCGAAGCAAGCTTCACAATTTTTACCCATACTTGTATGGAATGAAGTCTTCAACAATGAAACTGCCTTATTAGATTCAACGCATGATCTTAAGGGATTAAGGAAAATCTTCCAATATTAATCTCTACAAGGAAACCCAGTTAGACATTAAAACAAACTCATAGGAGACCTACCATAACTGGAAGCAAGTCATACGAACCATGAAAGTGTGATACACGAAATAAGGCTGCATGCTCCATGACTTGCTCCTCAGAAATCCTTCTATAAATACAGACACACAAGTAAAGTAAAGGTATTTTTTTAAAACTTTTTATATTAAAACACTAGCCAAATCTCTACTTGATTGTCTTACCCACACCCAACTACGCAGGGGTGGGTGCAGACATTTTACATTATGAGGTTATAGTCAAATTTTTAAAAGAAACGACGAATTTTTTTTTATTACTTTATATGTGTTATAAACTGTTATATTACTTTTTCATCTAAAATTTTTTTATATATAAAAATTTTTTTTGATCATTTTGAATTTTTTTTATTATTGTTACTTTTTCCTTTCAATCAATTAATTTTTTTTAAAAATAATCTAATAAAATTTTGACATCATTTGAAAAAAAAATTAATTGATCGAGAGAAAAAGGTAAGAATAATAAAAAAAAATCCTAAAAATGATTGATTTTTTTTATATATAATTTTTTTCAGATATAAAAATAATCAAGATAAAAAACTAGTATAACAATTTATAACCCCTATGAAGTAATAAAAATTTTATTAAGAATTTTTACGTCAAAAAAAATAAAATTTGACGTCATACCACGTATAAAATTTTCTAATAAAATGATGTAAATTATATTGAAAAAATTTTCGGGCAAAAATACTAAATATTAATAAAATGATTGATTTTTTTTAAAAGACGAGTTATATGTCTCTTTTTAGCATACACGTTTGACGTATATTTAACTATTTTCGATATTCATTTAGATCATTCGATATGTTTATGATATAATTCTCGAAATGAGCTTCGAGTGGATTTAGAAGATTTATAGAAATGGGTAGCGTATAATCGTTGAAATTTTTTTAAAATTAGTTTATTATCGAAATTCTCGAAATATTAGTTTGGAACTGCCTATTTTGACGTGTCATTTTGACGTGTCATAATATTTGCTACGATCGGCCATTTCGCACAACATTAACGACGTGAAAATATTAGGCTGTGACTTCAAAACGATATTAAAAATATAATAACTTAATTTTGTTTGATATTTCATAGTCAGCCGGAAAACTAGGACAAAACAAAAAAAAAAAAGAAAAAATTTGAAAAACCTAAAGGATCAAGTGACCCTAGGGGGACCCCCCTTGGGTCCGCCCCTGCAACTCCTTATAAATAACTTGTATCAATGGTTGACTTGAATGTCAGAGTACTAACGATCACCTAGCCCTTTTTCTTAGCATGGTGATCTTGGTACTAACGTTTGTGTTCTAATGTGCGGGTAACATATATGTCTTATGGACAAGGTTAGAGATCTGTGTTAGAGATCTGTTGACCAGGGGCGGAGCCACCTAAGGACCAGTGCGGGCAGGTGCCCACACTGGGATTTCAAGAACTGAAATTTTAGACAGCAGATGAAAACAACTCCGACACTGGGATTTTCGGCAGATCCATGCATCACTTGAAGAGTTGAACGTAGAGTGGAAACCTGGAAGTGGAAGAAGCGTAGAAGAGTTTTTTTCTTGGGCTAACTTCTATTTTTTTATTTTTTTTCTAAATTGTAATGTAAGCCTTTTTTGTTTGGACCAACTGACCAAGAAGAGAAGGAGAAAATGGAAGAAGAAAACTCCAGCGTTGCGTCACAGTGAAGAACAAGGATGAATTGATGGGGAAGATGAGTTGTTGGCCATTTTTTTCAAAAAAATTGTGGGCTTTTTATT
>NC_036254.1:2490095-2547833 GCF_002742605.1 Olea europaea var. sylvestris | reverse complement strand
TTTGAAGAATAAATTCGTTTTGTATTTGAATTTTGTAACTAAAAGGATTGGATTAGTGTAATTTCGTATGGTTATATGGAAATAATTCATGTTTAATCCGTACAGTTACAAGCAATTTAAATTAACTCTTATATATGCATTTTGTATGAGCAACACTACTACGATTAGATTATGCGAGGAATTTGGTAAAGGTGTTAATTTGGTGTATTTTATTATGGTTTTGTGAATGTTTGCGATTAAGTAATTCATGTTTAACCTGTGCAGCTTCTGCTGAGGTACGGCAGGCGTACAAACAATTTATTGGAGCAGTGGTTGAGTTGATGGGCGGTGAAGTGGTGTCAGAGGAGTTCCGTGAAGTGGCTTTACGTGTTTATAGGCTATTTAGTGCAGCTGATGAGGATGACGAGGATGTAGATAATAAGAGGATTTTTGAGAAGAAGTAAGGCATTCAATTTTTACTTCTGTTGACTGAAAATTTCAAAATATTATTTTTGGACTGTCATGGAAAATTTTGTAAAGCATGATAATGAATTATAAGTTACAATTATGCTGCTGAGTTTGTTTTAGTTATTTGTGAGGTTACTGAATTGAAGAGCTTATAATTGATATTATGGAAGCCGCTTGATTAGAAACTAAAATATATATATTTTTCTTGTTTCTGATATCTCAGAGTGTCAAACACATGAAATGATCATTTTTCATTGGTAAAAAGACATTTGCACAGTGCATTTTTAAGTGGTAGAATGTAGAAATTCTGCTGGATTGAATAAAGTAAACCTAGTTGAAGTGACAATGTATAGGGGCATTGCTGCACACGATTGTGTAAATTGCTACGCGTGTCTTTGTGGAAGTCAATGCCAGAGAGTTAAGGAGAAGAAAAGGTGGAGGCACAGACTAAGGAACAAGGAGAAATCAATTACAGATTGGGAATGTGCATGAATATCCATGTGGTTCTTATGATTGAACTATTATATGTCCATACTATGTATCCATTAGACATCAGCAAGATTGAGTGAAACCATTAAAATGAGCTATTACTGTCATTGCTTTATTTAATTCGGAATTCTGCTTGATTTCTAATCTCAACGAGTTCTGATTTCTTACTGTTCTGCTGCCTGGAAATGAGAAGTTGTAGCTATGTTACATTAAACATAGGTTTATTTTTACTCAAAAAGTTGTACTAGGGCTGTCTTATTTAATTGCGTGGTAAGAAATGTTGTCCCTTTTCTTTTTAAATTGGAGGTTCCCCTGCTGAGTATCTTTGGTACGGAGATGGTCCTTTTAATGAGCTCAATCAGCCTAACCTTGAACCTTTAATTAGTATACTCACGAGGACTTTATGACCCAGCATGAGTGTCCAGTGACACTGTTCGGAGCTCATGATAATTGTGGAGGAACCTATGTTTTTGCCTCATTGCTCCTAATGACACCTGCAAGTATTACAGCTTTCAATGTGTCCAGGCTATATGGTCTGTAATTTCTTTGCTCGGGGAAAAGCCTTGGACAGTTTCTGATGGGCTGCCTTTATTTTTAAGTGAGCAATTATTTCTGTACTTAATCTAGACCAAAGACTTACAGTCCCTGGCAGCAAGGTAACTTGAAAAGGGGATGCCATGCATACAAGAGCACACAATTCATTCTCTAGTTATGCAGATGGTTGAAAAATGTAATCATCCCTTGTCAGAACCATTTCTAGTCTTCCCAGAAAGATCCAAGAGGCTTGGCAGTGGACTTTGAAATACAGAAATTGTGGAAAACTAGTAAATGCACTTCTAATCCTTTTTCAACCACAAAATTCGAGTCATCCTTGTAATATATAAACGTACAATTTTGAAGAATTGAAACTGATATCTGCCACGTGTTTGTGCCCTACTATTTTGATCACGTGTTGACTATGCCTATGTCGTGCTTCTCAAGAGTGCTAATAAAGTGCTTACCTTTTTATTTCTTTAATATGTTAAATATTCTATTTTCTTTTACGTTTAGAGTGGTCATATTCCATCTAAACAAAAATTTGGATGCATAATTTGACAATCAATATTGCATGGCGTATTGTGTTGTTATCATACTGTACTATTCATGATCTTGATATTTTCATTTTTAAACCTTTCATCGTGGTCGGGCTTAATTTAATGTAGCCTTCGTGAATGTTAGGTTGGAGTTGGAAAAACTATTTGGTAATGCTGTTTCAGATGCAAACTTACTGAAAGTTGCATCCTGGGCAAAGAGTCTTTCTGTTTTACAGAACAATGAGCACGGGACAGTGTCTTCATCAGAATCACAAAATGGAAATAACGAGGATTTGGAATTTGGTTCAGACCTGGTTTTCCAACATCCTGCTAGGTTTCTAGTCGATATCTCTTTGGGGGATGCAGAATTTCCCATGGAGGAAACAAACACATCTTCTAGTCATCAGGAATGGTCTGAGTATGGTGATACTGCAGGCTTCCAACCGTCTGTTAGTGAAAGAATTTTTGACTTAGAATGGCTGAGAGATTCATGTGATAAAATTGTCAAGGAAAGTACTTCACAGTTTCCTCGAGATGAACTGGCAATGGCCATTTGCCGAGTTCTTGATTCAGAGAAACCTGGTGACGAGGTACAAAGAAAATATTAATTGTTCATCAGTAAACTTAGCTATTGGTACTTTTGATTACATTCATAGTTTTGATGTGAAGATAGCTGGCGACTTGCTGGATCTTGCTGGTGATAGTTCATTCGAAACAGTTCAAGACCTTATCCTGGTACGAATAGGAATAATTCATCAAATTAGATCGTGTTAATATTTAGTTTGGTGAGCATATTTTGCTTTTTACCCATGTACTTTGGAAGGGCTGAGTTATGAAACTTGTTTTATCAGTGACTGCAGTGCTGCTTTTGCACACTTTTTTCGATTTGAAATTATCTGTAGGATAACGTTCTCAACATATTACGACTTCCCATTCTTGTTTCTATGAAGATCACTAAGCTATTCGGCAGATCATACAATTTAAGCTAGTAAAAAGAATAACTATTTCTATGCAATCTAGCTACTTGTGCTGTGTAGTTTGAAAATTTGCTTCATTTCTTTATCCCTCTGTACTCTTTTCCCTGCTTACAGCATAGAAAGGAACTTATTGAAGCTATCCACCGGGGACTGCTAGTACTGAAATCTGACAAATTAAATTCAAGCACACAACCACGCATGCCCAGTTATGCCACACAGGTAACAAACAGAACTTACTGTTTGTTGGAAGCTTTTAAAACATTTTTTCTTGGTTTGTAATTAGAATACATGACTAGATATCTACAAATTACTTTCTCCTATTTGTATAGGTTACTGTTCAAACAGAGTCTGAAAGGCAAATTGATAAACTTCGCCGCAAGGAGGAAAAGAAGCAAAGACGTGGAACAGATTATGGGACTGAGAACGACTTATCTTCTCTGACTTTTAGTTCTTTACTTCAAGCAAGTGAGAAGAAAAATCTGTTTGATGATTTGGTTGGGCAGGGTGATGGGCTGCACACAGCCCTTCCTCAGGGCACTGTAAGGAAGCATTACAAGGGATATGAAGAAGTTGTTATCCCCCCTACACCAACTGCACCAATGAAACCTGGGGAGAAGCTGGTATGTTCAGGATATTCTGCTGTGTGATATTTCGATTACATAGGGTTGACATATTTATAATTAAGAAAAGCCATTAACCATCTTACTGATGAGATATTTTTATTTCCATTTTCCCAGAGGCATTCCTTTGTCTAGTTTATTTTCTATATTTATCTTTTTGTTATAGGATTCACTTAGCTATAACTGATGTATTGGGTGCTACATATCAATAGTATGATGGACATGTAATTTGACTTCGTGGATCAAGGCATATTTCTATCTGATTTAGAATATAGGTCAAATATTTCAGAAAACATATTCTGCACTGAGTATTCACTGTCCGCCTCTACATGATTGCTTAGTTTTCTGAATCGCATCACTTCTTTTCTTTTGATGGATGCCGATGCAGACATGGCTACAAACTTAGCCCCTGTTTGATCCCCATTAAAATTATAATTCATTTTTTCTCTCTTTTCTTATCAATCCCACATTCTCCAATAAAATAATATTATACGTAATTCCAAAACTTTTTCTTCTTTTTTAGCCACACATTCTTCAAATAAAATAAAATAAATAAATAAATAAAAAAAATTCCAACCATTACAATTTTAAATAATGGGGGCTTTGTAATTTGTTGTCAATTACCGTTGAGTTTCATTTTGTTCCTACAGTTACTGTTTGTTTTTATATATTGTCAGATTGAAATAAAGGAGTTAGATGATTTTGCACAAGCTGCTTTTCATGGCTACAAGTCTTTGAACCGCATCCAGAGCAGAATATACCAAACAACTTACCATACTAATGAGAACATACTGGTGAATTAACCTCATGTTTTTTTTTTTCCTTTATATTAGTTCTTCTTGGAAAGTAGAGCATTTGATATCTCTTTCAATGACCTGCAGGTCTGTGCCCCCACAGGTGCTGGAAAAACAAATATAGCTATGATTGCTATTTTACATGAGGTATGCACTGGGCCTCTACTTTCTCCTATCCTGTGATATAAAGTTTTCCCTCTGAAATAATTGCATGCGAACCTGTAGGAAAAATTGCGTAGTAAATGGAAAAAGTAAGGCAACGAAACAAGAGTAAATGCAAGAGAGGAGGCACTATTGTCATGTCCTAACCCATAATTTCAAATTTATAAACTGGATTGGGATTGCACGAAGAAAGAAATATTAAAGCACAAGCAATGTTTGAGTTGCACTATACAATTAAATTAGAAGTATAGCAGTTCTTTCATTCCATGTATCGAAGGATTCTTTTCTTTTGAATATTTTGCCAAATGTTATGTTGATCGCTACCTTAATATGGTTGGTACATCAAACAAGTGCCTTTTGCTACTGATGCTTCCTCATGAGAGGCTATGACCTTCGGCTTTCCTTAATTAGTTTAAATTGCATAGAGCACAGAAGTGAGTGCAAAGTAGAAGGTTTATTACAATCAGTACAATAGCCTCTAAGATGGTAATTTTGTCCCTTGTAATTTCAGAAGTGGTGTTTTAGACAGATGCTCTGTGCTGTTTAGTCATTGACGTCAACATCAAAATTTCAGCAATCTGAGTAGAAGGCAAATTGGATAATTTTCGGCCCTTGAGCATCTTGGAAAAGAAACTAACAAACAAATCTATGAAGAAATTTATTCCTTTTCTAAGGTACTCTCAGCTTTAGTTTCAGTTATTTGGCTGGAGACAACGATAATATTTGACTATGGGAGCGTCAAGTAGAGAAATATAAGATTATAAGTTGCTTACCTCTGCATGGTGGACAAGTTTCCAGTCTATAGTTTTGAAGCCATCAAGGAATACATAATTTTCATCTTCTTGATAGCCACCACTTGATGCTGTCCATTTGAGGCGCTAAATATGATGCGATCTGTCTGGAGAAGTTCATGCCATGGTCATTTTTCTCGCATGGTCAAGGGAGAGAATGCGAAGTGTCAAGTTTCATCACTATATTGTCATTATGCTCATCGGATACTGATTTTCCCTTTTCACCCACTGAAAATCGAGTGATTTTATTATGTATATATATGTTTTTTAATCCCAATTTCATTATGAGCATTTGAATTATCAATCATAAGAATTGGTTAAATGGTACTTAATGAACTTTGTGACTATTTACATGATAATTATTCAGTTCCCATTGTATAAGTCAACATCTCATAGACACGGAGACATATATAAATGGGAGTACAAAATCCATAGAAGATTATCTCCTCAGCAATAGAACATGAAGAAAATACGACTTTTAGCTAGAATCACTTTCCAATTGAGCTTAAGAATGACATTGTGAAAAAAGCTCCCTGAGCCTTGCTCCATATACCCTCCATAAAGATATTAAAAAAACCAATTATATCCCACAGTAAATGCAAAGGTATATATTGGTCCTCAAAGGATATGACATTACACTCGTTCCATATACACCAAGTTAAATCCAAGGTGGCATATATCCCGAATCCTCTAGCAACATTTCTCCTACTGAATCCCCAAAATTTTAATTAAGAGTGCGTCCTTTTTTCATTAGACAGTCAAAATAATTAATACAAAACATAGCCTTATTGGTAATTATCTTTGTTCTTGAATGGTGCGGAAGCGATAACAAAAATTCTTGTAATAAGAATTATGTAATAAATAAAAACGATATTTGAACAATCATTTCATGTATATATTGAATAATAATTGATTGTTGTTGGAAAGTGTACAATACCTCTATATTTATAGGCAAGATTATTCCCTTCTTCCAATAGTATTTGAAAATTGAAACTATAATCCTAATTAAATGAAAGATAAAAGTTTTATTACAATTATACAATAAAACTAAAAAGATAAACATAATAGAAAAGATAAACTCCTAGAAAAGATAAAATATAATTGTAGTATGAAGCTATTAATTGTAGTTGTGATGTGCTACATCATTCAACCTGCGTTGAAGTTTTGTCTAAATTGATTTTCTTAAGTACATACTATTGGTTTTCTTTTAAAAGGAATAGAGGGGAGAGAAAATTATTACTCATATCAGTGCAGTCAATGGGATTGAGTGTTCTTTTCTTGTTTCTAATTTCATGATTTGGAACTTCTCAAATATCTTCATTCCATTGGCAATGTTACTGACTCTAGGATTCTGCGATTCGTTCATGCAAAGATCATTATCTGATACTTGAACGATCAATTTCTAGCTTGCTACTCTGCTTTTGTTTCATTAAGAATGGTTAAATTTGAATTGTGAAGTTGTAGAACTCGAATTCAGTTATGATAGAATTTTGATATGAAATGTATTTGATTCATTGGACAGATTGGACAACACTTCAGGGATGGTTATCTACATAAAGATGAATTCAAGATAGTTTATGTTGCTCCTATGAAGGTAAAATTTATCATTGGATTACACATGATCTTTCTCAATTAATCTTTAATATTTGGACATGTCTCGTCTAGGCATTAGCTGCTGAGGTCACATCAACGTTTAGCAATCGATTATCTCCTCTGAATGTAACTGTGAGAGAACTTACTGGAGATATGCAACTCTCTAAAAATGAACTCAAAGAAACTCAGGTTATCTATTGTTCATGTGATTTTTTTAATTTATGTGTATTTTATACGGGAAGAAAACTTTCTTCTTTGCTTGATGAATTTCATGGTTAGAGGATACCCTTAATTTTCTTCTAAATTGTTTCATGTAATTTAGATGATAGTGACAACACCTGAAAAGTGGGATGTGATCACTCGGAAAAGCAGCGATATGTCACTCTCAATGCTAGTGAAGCTCTTAATCATCGATGAAGTGCATCTGTTGAATGATGATAGAGGTTCTGTGATAGAAGCATTAGTAGCTCGCACTCTTCGTCAGGCAAGGCACATGGCATAACTTAGTATATTTATTCTTTGGAAGGTTGTCAGTTACCCATTTTTTGAATGTTCCTTTGGCTAAGGCAAATTGCAGTGATCTTCCTATACTCACACTATCTTAGGTAATGATTTTCATGTTAGGAACCACAGGTTGAGTTTTGCATTTTTAATATTTGATGAGTTTCTGGAATGTGACTAAATTGCTCTTCTCAAATTAATAAAATTCGGACGATAGGTTTTGTGAGTGTTTTGAGGCTTTCTTGTGATGGTTAATCTGAAAATTTGATGTCGAAGAAATTCGAGAAGTGAGCTATAGTTCTTTTCCTCTCTTTCTCCCATGCTTTCTCACCTGCTAACAGATTTGATGTAATTTCGAGCCATATATAATTTGGCTGTAGGTTAGATGAAAGAGAACTTGTATTATCATGCATATTCATGATTTCATTTATTTTTTCTGGAGAAATTAGTTGACAAGGTACAAGGATTGTGATTTTCCTTGTCTTCTCCATTTTGACCCTCACTTTACATCCTAGCATGACTTGTCATTGCGAGATTGCGTCTTCATCTAAATGCGCTAGTAAGTTGGCTGTTAGATTGAGATGTGACTAGTGATCCTTAAAATTGACAGTGGTGATTAGGTCTTATTATAGTTGTGGGCCAGCAGAGGAAGGAAGAGAGTTGGTGGCATAGTCTTATCACAGCAAATGCACATCCTAATTCATGTTTATTGGACCAGTGGCCAAGAAAAGGTAATTGATGGCAATTTTGGTGGTGTTACGAAGTGTTTTAGTGGATTGGGAGATCGATCCTGGATGGTTGACTAGTGGTGGTGGAGTTGATGGTCACATGGTGGTTAATTATATCATCCCTTGTTCATGGCCTTCTGTAATTATTTGGACGGAACTTTGAATCATGGGCTATTTTCAATTCATTCCGTTTAAAACTGATTTCTCTTCTCAAGCTCGTTGAGTCCCATTTGCTGGATATCAATACCTGAAATGTTTGAACTATTTATACCTAAATAAGTCATTTCAAAACATATGTCCAATTTCCAACAATGAAGGATGCGAACGTGGATCTCAAATTTGGTTCTAACTATTTATTTTTTAAAATTTTGTACAGGTGGAGTCCACACAAAGTATGATTCGCATTGTGGGCCTTTCTGCCACGCTACCCAATTATTTGGAGGTTGCATGTTTCAGCTTGCTTAAATTATTATTGGGAACCTTATTTTTGATGGAAATGAAATATATTTTATTGAGTTTAGTTAATCTCAAATGACAACCGTCTTACCTTTGGAAACACCTAGGTTGCACAATTTCTGAGGGTGAATCCAGAGGCAGGCTTATTTTTCTTTGACTCAAGCTACCGCCCAGTACCTCTTGAGCAGAAGTACATTGGAGTTTCTGAGCAGAACTTTTCAGCTCGCAATGAATTGCTGCATGAAATATGCTACAACAAAGTACTATTTGGTCCTGCCAACCCACTCTATATCCAATATTTTTGATGTTTGACGAATTGACAATTGTGGTTGCACTTCTTTCTCCAGGTTGTTGATTCATTACGGCGAGGGCATCAGGTTATGGTTTTTGTTCATTCACGGAAAGACACTGTAAAAACAGCTGAAAAACTGGTAACACATTGAACATGATCACTTAGATATTCTTGCAAAGAAATTATTCCTCTTTTTTTTTTTTGCCTGATATACAATTTCAATTAGTGCTTCTTCTTGTCTTTATAAGAGAAAATCGTGACTTTTCTATTTTGAGGTTTTATTTGAAAGTAAAAAGTGGTGATGCATCCTTCATAAGTATGACCACTCTATATAAATGTGAAATCAAGTTCCAGAATACATTACATAATCATTCTGCTTAACCTGTAAATAGTGAAATTCGTTATATTTAAAAAAAATGAATTGGAAGCTTTCTGTCTCCAGACATTGTTTCATTTTTGAAATATTCAATGGAATGAAATACACAGTTCAGATCTTTTTAAATCATCTGAATAAATTTTTCAATGTGGATCGCGTAGAATTCTTGATGTATGGCAATCAATACTTCAATGTGCCATTGCCTCCTTTACGTTTCTATACAAGGATAGGAAGTTCTACTTGTACTAATTTAAGAGCATCCTGTAACATGAACGGGAACAAAATTCTCCACTGACCCAGAATTTTATCAAACATGATGTATGCTTATTTGTTTATTATTTATTTCTTTAAATTGTTTATACAAGATATGGTGATCATATATATTGATCCTCTGTACCCTCATTGGCTGACGTTCTATGCAGGTGGAAATTTCCAGGAAGAACGAGGATTTCGATCTTTTCACAAATGAGTCCCACCCTCAGCATGGACTTGTTAAGGCAAGATAATTTCTGTTGAAAATTTTTATGGTAACCCCTATTTCATAAAATGTTAACTTTTCTGGTATGCCTGTTTATGCAATTTAGAAAGAAGTAATGAAGTCCAGAAATAAGAATCTTGTCCAACTTTTTGAATACGGGGTTGGCATTCATCATGCTGGGATGTTACGTGCTGACAGAGGTCTGACTGAGCGACTCTTCTCACAGGGACTTTTGAGGGTATGCTGCTCACTTTTCAATTTTGTGATCTTAGATTTTCATTGGTATATTACTTTAAATACATTCTCTTTACTGCTAGGTTCTTGTTTGCACGGCTACTTTGGCATGGGGAGTAAATCTGCCAGCTCACACTGTTGTAATTAAGGTTGTTCTGTTTAAATATTCGTCTTATTGATTAGTTATTTTTTGTCTTGACTCACTGATTTAGAGAAGAATAATTTGAACACTACTATAAGCCAAGTAGGATTTGTTTTATCTGCTTTTAGTTTATATAAGCGACTGTCAAGTCTCTGTCGTACAGTTTCCTACTGGTTTATTCTCTCTCTGCCTACCTTCGGGTTTATTCTTTTCTGCTACCTTTTTGGTAGCTAGATGCAGACTGTGTCACACTCTTGAATGCTTAATTCTCGTCCAAGCTATAATGATGGAGTCTTATCTTCACTTCAGCCATATGGCCTTCAAGCATAAGCTTATTTGCAGAAATTTTTGCCAATCACAGTTAATATCCTTCCATGCTGTTTTACTAAAACCTCAACCTCGAAGCACTAGTCTTGATTGCCTTGTGGGAACTATGCTAATTAATTGATAGTATTAGGTTCCACACTATATTCTTCATGGAGCAATTCTTTGATGTTTTTTAATTCTACACGAAGTGATTGAACATCCATATTTAACATCATGTTTCAATTGGTCAAATATTTCTTTGTTGGACACTGTCTTTTTTCCAATGGACAAGTGTTGAACCACTTGATTTAAAATCTTAAGCTATTGAGAGGGTTATACTCATATAATTTAAATATTGTTTTCAACAATCCCCCTTCACGTGTAGGAGGGGTTCATTTTTTTTTTTTATCAAAGTCTAACACATGCACAATTTCATTAAATGGATGGTGGGAGACTTGAGCATAAGACCTTATGATCTTGCGTGGTCTGATATGGTATACCATGTTGAACCACTTTATTTAAAAGTTTAAGTTGTTTTAGTCTTTAACAATAAGATAATTCCCTCTAAAAACTGGATTGTGATTTAGCAGTATCATATGTTGCGTCGAGGTAATCTAATTAAGTTCGTTGCACTTTATCTCTTTACAAGCCCTAATTTGGGGCCAAAATTTTGAATCTTCTAACTTCTCCGATTGCATTCAGTCATTTCTACTATAATTGAACATCAGATACCATCATGACGTTTTTACGTCTTTTGTTTAAAGCCTTCTGATTTTTATGCATGTTATCGGTCCAGGGAACCCAAATATATGATGCAAAAGCTGGTGGGTGGCGAGATTTGGGCATGCTCGATGTTATGCAGGTTCAAATTGGCTATGTTTTTGGTTTATCTTTCATTAATGTTATTATGTGCGTTTCTGATGTAGAAATCCTTTTATAGATATTTGGACGAGCTGGAAGACCCCAATTTGATAAAAGTGGTGAAGGAATTATAATCACGAGTCACAACAAATTAGCCTACTATCTGCGTCTCCTCACAAGTCAACTCCCCATTGAAAGTCAGGTAAATTTTTGCGGTGAAGTTATTTGGATATGTTCTTTTTGACATGTCAGGACTCTTGTTTTGTACTCGTATTGATTACCTCTTGTCTGTCAGCGTCTTTCTCTCTAATATCTACTCAAATGGTAAATTAATCCTTGTCTTGTACTTTTTTCCCTGTAAAGCTGTAATAAAAGCAAGGCGTGAGATGCTGGTGCAATCTGCATATGTTTAACACTCTGTAGTGCATGTACGTACAGAAAGATTCTGCATGGTAGATAAATCCTTGAATTAAGAATCCAAGATATTATAATTGTAATCATTATCACACTCTTTCAGTAACCTGAGGCAATATATAAATTGGACGAAGAATTATTCTCTTAGTTATGTAGTATTGATGTTTACGTATTTGGACATTTTGTTAAAATAAATAGCTGATTAGATTAATAGTATATTTAAATGTTATGGCATATCATTAGAGGTTGCTGAAATTGTCATTGTGTCAGGTGGTTTTATCTTCTTTACTAATTTGTAGTAGGGTGATATCAGTTACAGTGAGCCAATTGTTGCTAATTTTACTGGGAAAAGTGTGCTATAATACTGCTATTGCTGAGTTTCTAGCTTATTGGCATCGAGTTACAGAATCAAATTCCGGGGATCCAACGGCTCTAGAATATTCAATTAGTTGTCAAGGGTTTTATAATAGCATCAATCGATCTCCCTGGGTAATGATCTTGGCCAAAGAACTAATTGCACAAATTTTACACCTAACTTAACGTGTCATGATGATTTAGATTGATAATACTTGGAGGAAAAACCTAAAGAATATATTCTCTGAAAAAAAAAATTCAATCTCAGTGTCATAAATTTTACAAGAAAAACTAGAGAAGATCTGAGTCTGTTTGCAGCATAATTGGACTGCCTACAGACTCTGTGAGGTCTGTCTGGGGCTAGAATGCCTTGTCTTTTTCTTGACACTATCGCCTCTTCGCCTTCTGCATTATGTTGAAAACAGAGAATCCAAATTCAGTACACCCCTGGCAAATCGCAAACAGGTGGTAATCTGAATCAATTTTTTATACCTCTTCTTTCTTATTTTATGATACTTCAAAATTAATTTGATACGGAAATTGAACTTTTACCTTGAAGATTTTTAGAATTCTTAGGAGTTTAAATCACAAAAAAATCCCAATGTATTGTCTAAATCTTTTTCGAAAGTTATTATGGTTTAATCTAAGAAAGTCTACCAATAGCGTATTACATTTTCCCTCGGTGGTAAGTTCTACTATGGATCCCATTTCTTGAATAATATGTATCTACATTTTGGGTAACATTTTGTTGAGAGTAACGTGGTTTGGAACAATTTTTATTTTTATTTTTTAATAAGTAATTAGATAATTTTATTAATTAAAGGATAATACATGGGAGGAGTATTATTAATTTAAACAAGAAAGAAACGGCATAAAGCTAGACAGTCTTTCTATATGATTAATGGCCGCAGCATTAATCCAAGTGTATAAAGTCATATAAAACAATTCTCCGATCTGCTATGTTGTTTTTCATTGGTCTTCAAAATAGTGGCCGTTCATTTTTCTCCACACACACACCATACAATGCATCCTAGAATAAGACTCCATACAAGTTTACTATCCTTCTCTCGAAATTTTCTCCTCCATGCCGCAATATGTCTTCTATGGTTTGGAACATTCAACACAACCGAGAGTAATCAAGGATGATAGAAGACCAAATTGATTAGTTGGAAACTTACAGCATGATCTTCTTAGGATTTTACGACTGCCTGCGTTCGAGGTGCTGTAGCTCATAGGGTTTCTTTGGAAACTAGAATTTTACTACTTTAAACATTTAATTTATGCCATATATACATTAATGCGTTTCATAAATTTGTTTTGGTACACAAGTCCTTGTTTACTTTTCCAGAAGTAAGTTAATTTGCAGCACAGATACTTTTAATTAGGGTAGCGTGTGTTGGACACGTGTCGATATCGACACTCCGCGAACACTTTATCGTAAATATTTTTCATTTTTTATTATAAATATTATATATTTGTAACCTAACGTTATTAATAAATAATAAATAGGTACTCATATTTAAAAGATTTTAGCAAAAAAATTAATAACAAGTATAAAACTAAACTTATACCATATAAATGAAGATTTTTAAAGAATTTAATCAAAGAGTTGACAATGTGTCGTGTCCTTTTTTGAAAAATCACGTGTCGACGTATTCGACACGATATGGACACGTGTCCGTATCGGTGCATCATAGTAAGTTGATGTGGCCAAAATATTTTGAACTATATTTTCAATTTTTGTTGCATCATGTGACTGACACTTTTCTTTTTGTTCTTATACCTTGACTTGCAGTTTATCAACTCTTTAAAGGATAACCTAAATGCAGAGGTCGCACTGGGCACGGTGACAAATGTTAAGGAGGCTTGTGCTTGGCTTGGGTATACATATCTCTTTATAAGGATGAAAATGAATCCTCTGGCATATGGTATTGGATGGGATGAGGTATGTTTCTGGTTTTTTGATATTTTGAACACGTTTGATTTATTGCTCTCGTAATCTGCTGATAACTACGGGGATGAATTAAATCTTCGAATTAATGCAAGTCATTGGCATGTTTGAAGAGACCTAATAGTTTCACTGTGACATTTCATACTTGTTGGAATGAACACAAGGTGGATTCATTGAAAGTTCTTGGTTAGAGCATTCCAGTATACCTGGTAATGGATTGAAAGAAGTGACAAAAATAGATTCATGTATTCGACACCAACATTATTGGGAACCAGGTTACATCTGTTGTTCCTTGAAAAGTGTTCCCAAGAAATTATAGAGATTTCGGAATCATCAACCTAGTGAAGGGTGTGTATTAGATCTTGACTACTGTTCTAGCTAGATTACCTGTGCACCATTTTTTGCTAATTAGAGTTTGTTGCTTCTGAAATGGACTTGTTAAAGACTTGTAGAGCAAGTATATGCTTCCTCAAATAGAGAACTATGAGTTGTGTTTGGATTGTCAGGGAGGAACTTATCTTACCTTTTTAAGGTAAACAATTTACTTAGTCATGATTAACGTCAAGTTGTTCTCTCCTTTCTAGAATTTCTTGGTACCACTTTTGTCTTTTTAAGAATTCAATTAAAGTGGTTCATGGGGTCAAGCATGCAATATATGATTTTCTTATGAAAGGAAGTGATGAAGATTGAGTGGATGGTAGATTATGAAATGGTTATGAAAGCGAAAAATGGTCATGGGTTTGGGTGTAGGCCATTTGGTGTCTCAACATTCTCTCCATGAAAATTGTTATAACATTCTTACTTTGTAGTCTAAGGGCCCTTTGACATGACTTTTGAACTAAGAAGCTGCTTTTGGGTGTGTGTGGAATATTTTCTTAAAGTACTTTGTCTGATTAGAAAAGCTTTTAGAGTTAGCTTAATGTGGCTTTCTTAAGAAGTTCTTCTACTAAAAGTGGAAACAATTCAGAAGGAGAAGCTATCCCAGACAGGCCCTAATTCCCATTTAGCACAAGATAATTGAGGGTAACTATGGTAATCACTATTTATCAAACCATTCTGCAACTGTTTTTAAAGTTTAAACACTTATATTTACCCACCTACTTTATCTCACCTATTGAAATTTAATCTCTTAATTCTAAAGTGGTGCTAGTGAAGGCGATTTTAAGAAATTAAATTGCTGATTTTGAAAAATCTCTATTTAATAGATCTATTGTTTGAAAAGCTCTGTTATTTTAGATTCAAGAAATGATTTTGATTGCACATATGATTATTAAAAGTTTTACTTTGACGACACTATTTTATAACTTCAAATGACTTCCCACAGTCGCATGGATTTTCAGTAACTTGCTTGATGAATGATAATCAAAGGCTTTATGGATATATTGTTTGAAATATGAGTATGCAACATCTCTATTTATCTGATCCATTTTTTGAGAGCTCCTTAATTTTAGATCCAAGAAATGATTTGTGAATTAGATAGAATTATCAGAAGTGTCCTTTGACTACACCATTTTTTTTTAACTTAAATAGACTTTGCACTCACTTATCTTCTATGACATGCTTAATAAGTGATTATTAGAAAGCTTATTTATGATTCAAGCTTACATTGAATTATTTTTCAAGTTTATGAAAAGAAGCATGGTTAAACAAAAAGAATGTGACCATTTAGTGCACGTGATACTCAAACTTGACTTTTGATGAGAATTAATAAATATAGGAAGGTGGGACCTATGGGTCTTTGGGTTTTGGTTTTGATATGGTTTCTAGTTTAGACTATCTTCTCTTATCAATTCTATTGGAACCAACACCTAAATTATATAGAGGGTATCTTAGTCCAAACTTGATCCATCCGTTAAAGTGTTATTCCAAAAGGTCTATATTATTAAAATTTGTCCTTTTTAGTTATTAAGTCTAGTGTAAAATGTTGAACTTCTTTTATGGAAGAATTTTAGGTGGAGTTTTTGATAAATGATTTTCGTAAATCAACTTATTTTATCATATTTATAGCTGGATTAATTACCTTTTCCAAGCTCCTTGTCTTGTATGGCCAGTAGCTTTCAGTTTCCTAGGGGAATCTTCTCATGGTTTTGTGCCTTACATTGATGACTATCTTCAAATAAATCAATGTGTTCCATCTTTAGCCGCTTTAGTTTTTAGATCAGGCTGTTCAACATGGTATCAAAACATGCAAAGATCCTATTTAATATTTTCCCGTCACTCATTCATAAAATTTACATGTGTCAGATTTTTATGAAAAAATAAATTTTACCTAGATGTGAGGGGACGTGTGTAATGGTGGAAGACTAAGCCCTTGTTTGGTTCAGAAAAAAATCAAATTTTTAGTAGTTTTGATAAAAGTTGATGGAATGTGTGGTTGAAAAATTACTGGTCCCATGAAATGCGTGTATAATTATTGTTGACTTTGACTTGGATTTATACAATTTTTTAGCTGAACCAAATAGGGCTTCAATCTAAATAAATAAATTTGTCCCATCTCTAAGAGTGGAAGCTTTTAGATATGGTGGTTTAGCACTACCTTCACTTTGATTAAGTTAATATTTTCAAATATATTATTTGTCATGGCAGGTAATTGCAGATCCTTCATTGAGCTTAAAGCAAAGAGCTCTGGTATCAGATGCTGCACGTGCTCTTGACAAGGCAAAAATGATGCGCTTTGATGAGAAAAGTGGCAACTTCTATTGCACTGAGCTTGGTCGTATTGCTAGCCACTTTTATATTCAATATTCTAGTGTTGAAACTTACAATGAAATGTTGAGATGCCATATGAATGATAGCGAGGTAATTGATTTTGATATCTAGCTTTCTTTGTGTAATGCAATGCAAGGTGAAAATATTTTAATGAATGCTTCAACACTTATTTTTTCCTTATCAACTAATGCTTTGACAATTAATTATTCTGTACTTTTATTTTCATATCTGGTGGAACATTTGTCTGCCTTTCTTCATATTTTCTTTAATGTTTGTTTGAGTGAGATTTAATTATATACTCCCCACTATATCTTTGTCATGAGTAAATAAGTCATGAAAGGACCATTTAAAGATGGGAGTTCGGTAGAGTGAAAAATTGAATTTAAAATTTGTATATTGAATGAATATGTAGTGTAAGGGAAAGGAAATTATGTTCTCTGGACTTTGAAGTTTAGAGCTTGTACTTTAATTGTTGAACCCTTCTTCCTCTGGATTTCTTAAGAACATCCTTTTGGGGTGAGAAGTATAAGAAAATAATTCAGAAACTAAAACTCTCTACTGCAATCTTGTAATAAGAAATATTGGTTGCTAATATGGCAAAGTGTATTATAATATGATCTCTGACAGTGGGATTTATGGTTCAAGTCATTGGAATTTTAATGAATTGATTGGCGGTTACTTTTTCATGTAATTTCTTGATTCAAACTTCTCAATTTCACCAACACGAGGACATCTGTATAGGTGATTGACATGGTTGCCCATTCTTCTGAATTTGAAAATATCGTGGTGCGAGAGGAGGAACAGAATGAGTTGGAAATGTTGGCTCGCACATGTCCATTGGAAATTAAGGGTGGTCCATCAAATAAACATGGCAAAGTTTCAATTCTTATTCAGGTTCCTGTGAATTATCATCTGTACGTGACATATACTTTTTGAAGTAATGCGCCGTCTTTGATAATTATGGATTAAATTTTTCTTGCAGATGTATATATCTCGAGGTTTAATCGATTCCTTTTCATTAGTCTCCGATGCAGCATATGTCAGTGCAAGCTTGGCTCGTATTATGCGAGCTTTGTTTGAAATTTGTTTGCGCAGAGGGTGGAGTGAAATGTCTTCTTTCATGCTGGAATATTGCAAGGCTGTGGATCGTCAAATTTGGCCCCATCAACATCCTCTAAGACAATTTGACAAAGATATTTCAGCAGATGTCCGTCTAGCTTTTCATTTTTCTTTCTCAGCGCAGGTGTATTTTAAGTCGAAATTATGAGTTTTTTTATTTGTTTCAGATACTGAGGAAACTTGAAGAAAGAAGAGTTGACTTAGATCACCTGTATGAAATGCATGAGAAAGATATTGGAGCTTTGATTCGCTATGCACCTGCAGGGAGGGTATTGCTTCATTTACTTATCTAGTTCCAGGACTTTTATTGTATGACTTTCATCAGTTAATATGAACTCCATAAAATTTGATTTAGCTTATTTTCTGACTTGAAGTTGGTCAAGCAATACTTGGGATATTTCCCAATGCTCCACTTATTTGCTACAGTGAGTCCAATTACGAGAACAGTTCTGAAGGTAACAGAAAGTTGATATCATTAAACATCCTTTGTTCTTTGCTACTGAATTGTTGTGAACGACCTTATAGTTGAAGTTCTAAAATTTCGTTTATCTTTTTCTGTTAGATTGATTTGATCATTACACCAGATTTCTCATGGAAAGATCGGTTTCATGGTACTGCCCAGCGCTGGTGGATTCTAGTGGAGGTGTGCCTTGAAATTTCCTTTCTTGGTCATTCTTTTATTTCTTATTTGTATAAATCATTGACGGATCCTTCCGTCTTAAAATTTTGAAAACTATTTATGGTTAAGTGACAAGAAATAAAGTATCATCCTTATCCAAGTATCAAGCAAATGAAACTGATAGCTGAAAGATGTAATTTTTTAAGAAGAAAAATAATGTAGAATCTTACAAAAAAAATTATCAGCACAAGAATTTGAGACTTTGCAAAAGAATTGAGTAGTTGGAGATGTCTTCTACTTCAATTTTTTTCCTTCGTCTTTCTTAGTCTGTATTACACGGGGAAGAAACCATTTATGTGTGTCATTCCAAAGCAGAGGTTTTATGCCAGTTGAGTGATGAGAACATGAATGCTTGTCTACTGCACAGTCATAGTTGATCTGTGTTTATGGCCACTAGACAGTGTTGTATCTTAACAAGGTGGCCAATGAAATAACAAGAACTTCACAATGATTCAAATTTTAAGACAGTGATGACATAAGCTGCAAGGGTGGCACAGATGGGAATTTGTCATGCTCAAATTACTGAACTACTACATATAGAGGCCCGACATCGATACCATTATTCAAACATTTTCTAGTTTTGGATAAGAAATTTCTGTTCTGAGAGGTATGAGAGATATCAAAACTATTTACCTTTTGTCCAGTTGGGTATTATCATCTAAATCACTTTGACCTGTATCTTTAAGTTAACTAGTTGTTTTTCCATTTGATAAGGGCTCTATCTTAATTTTTTATCGAAAGAGCACTAAGGGGGTGCATCACCAATTCAAAGTGTACCTTGGTTACTCAGCCTACTAAGTGGGGTGCATCCCCAATTCCTCCATGTTTTCTTCATGCGTCACGACATTAGAAGATAATATCTCAGGGTTTGGTAGGAGTGAGAGTGCAAAATGTTAATCTCAGTTGCTATTTCGAAAGATTTCGATTGAAAGATGAATTTGGATTTTCTGAGATCAGATGCCAAAGGGTCTTCTTTTGGATAAAGCATTTTTTTTTCTTCCTACGTGCTTTAGCTTCCAATGCATTTCATTGCACTGTCTGATGTCAGAGGAATTAGGTAGCTGTTCCTTTTCTAGTTTTTAAATTCTCTCTATGAGAATCTGTCATTGCCTGCACTTCTATCCAATCTTTAGATCAACCAAAAGCAAAAAAATGAAAGTATCTTTGAAGATGATCTCTGCACAACTTCTTTGTTAAACATGTCTCTCTGTTTGAATGAATGTGAATTGATTTCATTTTTTGTGCTGTTTATTGTGAATATTAATCTGCAAGTGAATATGTGCGCCAGTGTATTGAAAATTTATGTCTGCACAGATGCATTCTAAAATGTTTTACTTGCTATTGTCAATGCCCTGCGCTTTATGAGTCACTGAATAGCTGATCATCTTGCTTTTATAGGATTCCGAGAATGACCACATATACCACTCAGAGCTCTTTACGTTGACAAAGCGGATGGCCAATGGGGAACCTCAAAAGCTATCTTTTACTGTGCCTATATTTGAGCCACATCCTCCTCAATATATTATTCGTGCAATTTCAGATTCGTGGATGCATGCTGAGGCTTTTTACACCATATCTTTCCAGAACCTTGCGCTACCAGAGGTGGTCTTATAAAGTTTTGCATATTTTTCCCTTGAAGGCTATCGGACAAATTGATCTTGTCAACATTGTTCATAATCTAAAAGGATACATCCTTCAGGCACATACGACGCATACAGAACTTCTTGATCTGAAACCCCTTCCTGTGACTGCACTTGGCAATGGAACATATGAAGCATTGTATAAATTTTCGCACTTTAATCCTATACAGACACAGGTTTGGTCAATCTTTTTTTTTTTCTCTTTCTGTTAATTATTTGGGTTTTAGTTCTTAATTTATGCAAAGATTGTAAATTTAAGTTGTATCGCAAAGTATGGTTCATCTGACCTGATGATTAAATATATTGTGGCAGGCCTTTCATGTTCTGTATCATACGGACCAGAATGTTCTCTTAGGAGCTCCAACAGGAAGTGGGAAAACCATATCAGCTGAGCTTGCTATGCTCCATCTGTTTCACACTCAGCCAGATATGAAGGTTTCTATCTTAATTATTATGATACTATATTGGTGTTTAACCATAGTTCTAGCTTCCTCTAGGCTCCATTTGTTTCCCAGGAGAATGGGGAAAAAAATAGAGGAAAAGAAAATTTTCTAGTTTGGTTGAATGGAAATTCTGGGGAACTATGGGAAATCTCTTTTCAGATTGCAGAAAATTTGAAAAAATTGAGTGACTAAGGGTAGGGTCAATATTTTCCATAAACTTTAGAGGTATTGCCCAACACATTGAAGAGAAGAAATTTTTATTTTCCTAAAAAATCAGATTTTTTATTTTCCCTGCATTCCTTGTAAAATAAGTGAAATTTTGTGCATATTTTTATTATTCCTTTTCTGTACTTAATGTGCATATGGTCTTGTTTTTTGATTGATTTCCCTGTATGAGTGGTCACTTAAGCTAAAAGCTTGATTGGATTGTCAGATACCGTGGATTGGGTTTTTAAATCTTTAGTACTACCCTTTTTTTTTTTTTTTCTTTCTGACACCCTTCGTGCAAGATGTCAACTCTCTCCACAAAGACTAAGTCTTCCGTAGGGATCTGTTTATAGCTATTCCCTACATAATTTGATTGTAAGGGCGTGTTTGATTGCTACCATGTAATTTATATGGAAAGAAAATAAATTCTAGACAATTGAATTGCCTGAAAATTATATGCATGAAAATTGTCAATTAAATTGTTTGATTGATTTTCTTTTCAACTTAGAAAATGTTAATACTTGTCCAATTTTTTATGGTAGGTAGATGAAAAGAGAGGGGGGGGGGGGGGGTGTGAGAGAGAGAATTACTTGGAAAATAAAAACCTACTCCCCTAAAAGGAAGTATTTTCCTCGTTTTCAAGGAAAATATGGTTACACGACTAAAAGTAAGAAAATATTTTTCATGGAAAAAATACTAATCAAACAGCACAAAAGTAGGAATTTGGGTGAAAAATGACATTTTTCATGGAAAATATTGATAATCAAACGCACTCTAATTTTAATGAATGAATTACCTCTTGATGATCTTGAATTGGATCAATATCAACGATATTTAAGCGTTCAAATCCATTTGTCATCGAGACTTGAATATTGTAACAAAGGAATTTCTTTTATTCATACCAAATCCAAACTTGGATTCCTGACCAATCCATCTGAAATCCCACCATTTATCATTTTTCCTTCTTTTTGTCCGTAGCTTACCTTATGTTGTTCTTGTACAATATGAGGAAGTATCATTGGATTGCCCCCTTTCCCTTCGATTAGTCACATGGTAACAAACCCAAACAAACCAGAAATACAATTGAGGAGAAAAAAAGCTAATTTTTATGCTCCTTTTTTGACTGTGATTTTTTGGAAGACGAGGCCAAAATCTGATAAAGATGAGGCCAGTGTAAAAGATCTAATATTCATCAATTTCAGTATTTCTAGAGTTTGTAATTTCTTTGATGGAACCTCAAAATTTTTAAAATAGAAAAATGGGAAAGAAAAAAGAATTATATATAACCATGGATGGGGTCCTCAAATCTCAAGTACTATTAAAATTGACACCCTTGTTCCATCTGATGGCATGCTTTACTGCATTTACAAACTATTCTGGTTATATGCATGCTTGAGCTAGAGAAGTCAAGCAGAAGATTGGGATTGACATAATGTAAGGATGATTATCAAGTGTTTCTTAATTCTTACCGCTTTAGACCCAAATTAATAAGCGAGGTGGGATTTGTGTTTATACGAACCTCAGTAAACCTATTAATCTGTGTAAAGTGATACTGTAACAAGTCAATAGTGGCGACAAAGATGGTGTTGATGTGGGCTGTGAACAATTTATTGATAACTGACAACATTAAACATTATGCAGATGCCTAACTTCAGCTTCATATAGCTTTAGGCTGTATTCAAAAGTACAAGAGTATAATTGCTAAAATTGAACTTCTAAAAGTAGAGTGTTCTATCGTTGATGATGATTATGTGCATTAAATTGAAGCTCCAAGGTTCTGCCCATTGTAAAAATTGGTATCTAAACCACCACATTTTATGCCACACAATCAGCCACCTCTATAAGTGGACTTTGATTTAGGCATATGTTTTATGCCTGCTTATCCATGATAGTTACTGACCCAATCACATACCCAAATGATTGTGGCAACTTTCCTACTGATCCTTCAGAGCTGTAACTATCAATTGATCAACCTTTCCTGGTCTACTAGGCTGATATTTCAGTGCATACTTTGTGAAAGGAACTTTTGGAATGTTGTGATCTGTCATTTGTGACAGATGACTGGCTGAGAATTGTATATACCAATATATGTTGTCAATCCTTGATACTGTATACTAACACTGCCTGGTAAGATCAAACCTTTTGCATTCCATACACCAGTAGGGTATTGATCTTGTAAGCGAGAATTCAAAGAATGCAACATTCTAAATGCAATTTATACGTTCATTTTCTGCATGAACTTAGATATCTACGTTTAGTCCAAATACCTCTTGTTTCTAAACACTAAATTCTCTTGGATGGATGTTGTCCTGGTTACTATGGGGATTCCTAATATAGTAATGGAACACAGAAAGACACTACTATGTCAGATGTATTAAGCTACATTGTACATGCAAAAGAAATACATTTCGAACCATTGGTGGAACTATGCTAAACTCTGGTGCACCCATATGCTACCTGTGCTTCAATGGGCTTCTGACTTGGTCATGGGTCCATTTCCTCCATTTAATCACAGAACTTTGTTCACTGCTATTCCTGGTGCATGTATTTCAGTTAAACTTAGAGTTTGATGGCCTTTTACTTGATGATATTAACAGAAATCATTTTCTGATGCAGGTTATTTATATTGCTCCTTTGAAGGCTATTGTCCGAGAAAGAATGAATGATTGGAAGAAGCATCTTGTTTCTAAACTTGGAAAACAGATGGTGCTTAAAATTTTGTTTTCTTCACATATATGCATAATCATGACAAGTGTGTAACCAAGTGACTTCGTTATCAGGTTGAAATGACTGGGGATTATACACCAGATATGACAGCTCTCTTATCAGCAGACATCATAATTTCTACTCCTGAAAAGTGGGATGGCATCAGCCGTAATTGGCATAGTCGAGGCTATGTCAAGAAGGTGATTTCTATTTTTTCTTGGCTATTTTTTCTATCAATCGAAACCCTTCGTAAGTTTGCAAACTATGTTATGAATCTGAACTTGTATGCATATTCCTTCAACCTGAATTAGGTTTTGAAAAATATATTTGTAGGTCGGGCTTATGATATTGGATGAAATTCATTTACTTGGTGCTGATCGTGGACCCATTCTGGAGGTATGAACTTGGACTGCTTAATTTATTTCATACCCCATCCATTTCATATTGCATATCGTTTTTCCATGCTTGGCGTGCTGTCACAAGCACCCAAAAATGAAACATTTACTTCTAAAAACAAATGTAGTAGTGGAAGTAAAGATCATTCCCACGAGGAGTATCTTGTTTATCTTTATGCTATGTAAACAAGGATTGGGAGTTTTTATTATAACGCAAAAATTTTAAAGAAATTAACTACGAACAATTCAAATTAGAGTATTGAAAACAATCAAAAGAATAAACTTTGGTCTAAGTCAACATCCACCATCGAAACTCTACAACTGATCATAGATGCAAGTACAGATCAATTTATCTTGTGAATATTCACCGTTGGATTTCCTCTCTCACCTTAATTGTAGTTAATTAGAAAATAATCAATCCAATTTACCCTAATCACTGCTTCACAAGTTAAAGGGATTAAAAAAATCACGGATTTGATATTTAATGCGGTCGCATAGTACAATGAAATTCAGCCTACAATTTTTCTGCTCTAGGCTATGCGACTGCAAGGTGGTAGCACTATGCGACTGTATAGTGTTATCTACTTTCCAACTTTTGCGTTTTAGTCCTCAAACTCCGTTTTCTCGATCTTCGATTTCTTTTCTCGTTTTCTTCTTCCAATGCTTCATGTCATCTATGAATTTGTCTTCAAATCTTTCACATCTCCATTTTGCCGTTCCGGTTCATCTTTTGGATATTTGCAATTTGGTCCCTAGACTTTTAATTTCTTTCACTTTTGCCTTTTTTTGCTTGTTTCTTCTAAATTCCACCTTATTCATCCAATTGCAACTAAATCAAAATATAAAACTGCCAGAAAGTTATGCTGTTTTGACATTTGTCCAGAATTGCCCTTGAACAAAAACTTTCAAGTATTAAATGCCTATTAAAAACATTTGACTTAAATTTCTGTAGCTTGCTAGCCCACCTATACGACCCCCTACAACGTTGGACACAGATTGTCTTCAACCTCCAATCTAATTCCACGTCCACCCATTTTAGCAAAGCAACCTTCGGAACCATCCAAAGAGCCAAAACAGACTAATGCAAATGCCAGATTAACTGGACCAAATACCAAATTCCAGGATTAGCTGGACAAAATGCCAAATTCCAGATTAGCCAAACCAAATACCAAATTCCGGGTTAATTGGACCTGATATCAAATAACATATTCCTCATTACCTGGAAATAAGACCTGTCAAATTCCAGAACAAATGGATGCAAAACTAACCCAAAACAAAATCACTGAAACCAAGCGCCCAATTCCAATTTTCATATTACCTCAATTCAAATTCTGAACAAATTTAGAAACCTCAACAATATCCAAATCTCGACTTCGAGAGTAACCCACTAGTCAAAATCTTCCTTTCATCAAAATTTGACTTCAAAATCAATCCATTTCAAGGAAAAAAGAAAAAAAAGGGGAATCTCCATCCCTAAGGACCATCTTTCCAAACCAAAGCAACTCAACTAAGGCATACAAGCAACAAAAGAAAATCACTGCTCACCAATATTACCTTCTGAAGAAGCAGGGAACGAGGTATGGCAAGAACAACATTTATAAAATAAACATAGAAAGAACCATTACCAATTACTGAAAACTGAAAAAATAAAACAATCTCCAACCACTTCCACCAAGAATCTGATAAGCACAATGCTCAAAATATAATCTAATTACACAGAATATTGCATCAATTCCCAGTATTTAAACCATTTTTTAGCAATCATAACACCCAAATTTGCATAATAATCGTTAGAAATTTACCACCAACTACCAGAAGGTACTGCAAAGGGAAAGCAATTCAAAGCCAGGGCCTGTTCATGACCTGAAGCAAATAAAACCCCTTGACACTGTAAAGGAGAACCATAGATTAAAACACCAGAGGGAAAGCACCTCACTAGTCACTAACCTCCACCAAACTATGATTTTTAGGAGTTTCCTTCACATGCAAAAGATTTTTCGAATTTTGTTTGTCCTCAACAAAATGAGATTAAACGTTAAAACCTCTGCATTAGGACCTCAAACGGGATCAGCAATTAATCAATCTTCATTGTTTTCTGGAACGTTTCAAAATATCCTCAGAAAAACCCACTTCTCATGCATCAGAAGTCTATAACTCCAAAATAAGTGGTAGAAAACCCCCTTGATTTTTTAACGCAAATAATAAACATAAGGAGTTTTGGCCTTATTTAGGGAATGGAGTCTCACTTTTCACAATATCCTCAGAAAAACCCACTTCTCATGCATCAGAAGTCTATAGCTCCAAAAAAAGTGGCAGAAAACCCACATGATTTTTTGACCCAAATAATAAACACAAGGGGTTTTGGCCTTAGTTAGGGAATGGAGTCTGTCCAAGTATGCCGCACAATTCAAAATACAGTAACAAATCACAATTCTCAAGTGGGCAACCATGCATCAAAATCAGATCCATAAAAAACAAAGGCCTGTTGTTAAAATAAAAGAGAAAACTAAAGGATATGGAAGAACAAGAAGGCATCTAAATCAATTGGCTGGATGAGCAGAACAAAGACACCTTCGCTGGAGAGAGAAAAACGATGACAAGATTAACCTAAGTCGGATCAAACCTACTTTGATATATTGAAACATGCTACAAGGAATCTTTTTATAAAGATAAACTGAATAGCAATTTTATCCAAAAATTTAACATTTTAATCCACTTTTAGAGTGTGCAAAATTTTTTTAACTATAGCAATTCTGTCAATATTTTTTCTTATCAGGTGATTGTCTCCAGAATGAGATATATATCCTCACAGACAGAGCGATCAATTAGGTTTGTTGGCCTTTCTACAGCATTGGCAAATGCACAGTAAGTTATGCATATTTCAGTTTTAAGTATGTAGATTATCTGTTCTTTTGATTTGTTTTCATTTAAAGCACTTCTTTTTCTATTGTATGAACTAGCATACTTTATCCCCATCAATGTCAATGCCATCAATATCACTGTGACACTGCCCTTGCCGACCAAAATCAGCACTATAACTACAATAACATTTTCTTAACTGATCCAACCTCCAGGAGCATCGTCACATAGGCACTGACAGCCATGGCCTAGCGGAACCTATAATACATCACTAGCCCCTGATTCTATCGGTTAACCCACCCTTAGATTATCTCTTAATTCTCTCTCCTTTTTCTCTGCGTACCAACATACCACACCAAGTTCTCCATCCCCTAAGAGCCCAGTCATTGAAGCACAATTAGGAAAATTGGTTACTTGCTGTGCCTGGGATTCATGTGTTCTATTGTGGTTTAGACGTTCCGTGGTGGTTTGTGGTTCAATATTTGCTAGTGGCTGTGGACGAAACTTATCTCTTATTTTAGTGCTTGTCATTGTATCATTTGTCTTCAGGTCATGGTGGTAGTGAAAACACCACAGAAGCTTTCACGCGAGGTGAAGTTAATTGGCGGTATTTTTGGGTCGGGGTAGTGGTCTGTGTATTGGATGGTTGGTGGATTCTTCCTATTTTCTCTTTGGTTCATGATATTTTGTTTGAAATTTGGATAACGGGGTTGATAGGGGGTGTGGGGATAGGCTGGTGAGTTATGAAGGCATTTTACTGAGCTTCTTTTCCCTTTTTAATTTTTCCGTTTCCTTTTTTGGAACTTATGACTGCTCCTTAAATTGTAGTATATTTGGTGGTGTGGGTGGTTAAATGATGCTGGTGATTTGGTGGATTTTGGATGCAAGTCTGTGGCATTGGCAGTGGTGCCTGTAGCTTTTTATTTTCAGGATATTTTCTTGTTTTCTGGTTGATCGCTGTGATGGCAGGTGTCTGGGAAACCTTTTTGGTGCTATGGTTCTCATGCAAGACTATGAATTTAGGTGGTGGTGTTTACTGACTGGATTTTGTGAGGAGTCATGACTATCCACTAATGCTGACATCACGATCCTTCTTGGATGTATGGAATTGAAAGTTTGGGGGAACTAGTGGAAGAAATTGAAATCTTTCATGGGTAAAAATATAAATTGCTGTCAGAAGCCTTACGAAGAAAATATTTGGTCAAAAAGGTCTTTTAATTCGAGACAAAGTATGTCGAATGTTTAACCTCAGTTGTTCTCGTGAATTTACTGCCTGATATATTTTGTGAGGGGTCATGACTATCCTCTAATGCTGACATCAGGATCCGTTTTGGTTGTATGGAGTTGAAAGTTTGGGGGAACTAATGGGAGAAATTGAAATCTTTCATGGGTGAAAATATAAATTGCTGTCAGAAGCCTTACCAAGAAAATATTTGGTCAATAAGGGTTTTTTATTCGAGACAAAGTATGTCGAATGGTTAACCTCTGTTCTCATAAATTACTGCCTGATATATTTATGTGTCTAATGTTTCAGCCATTAAAGAGAATTTTGTATTTTGCTTTCATCTAGATATTTATTGAACTATATATGCCATGTTAAAACTCGAGGTTTTATGAAAGACTTCTCGTGTTGTTCATTAGCACAATGAATCTTACTTCTTATTGATTCAGTGATTTGGCTGATTGGCTGGGTGTTGAAGAAAATGGTCTATTTAATTTCAAGCCCAGTGTTAGGCCTGTCCCTCTAGAAGTCCATATCCAGGTAAGAGATGTTACTTCCTCAAATTTGCTTTGTAAAAATTCTGGCTGTCTTCTAATGACATCCTACTTCATTATAAATATTTTTGTCATTTCAGTTACTTATATGATGTTCTTGTATCAGCCTCTCTTTGTTTATTGCCACTATAAGATTGTAATGATATCTTAGGAACAAATAACCGAAGGTTCTTTATTTAGGGAATTTTCATCAATTATTTCTTGTGGTTGATTTCTCGAGGATGAAGAGATTAAAAAGGTAAAACTTATTTCCCAACTAGCCCTCCAATTTGTTTCTCCATATTATTAGCCAATTTTTAGGGGGAAAAAAGAAGATAAAAGACCAACTGCCACCACCACCACCAACCATCACATCTTGCCACAATCACCTTTAAATCAGAAAACTCTCCTACAATCACCTTAAACCTAATGTAGAGGTTGGGATACAAGGCTGGTGGTGTTGCAAAAGTTGGCAGAAGGGAGGAGGATATGGTTAAGAAAGTTGGGTCCTGGTGTCTTGTGGGAGTAACGAGGGAGGTGATAGGGGCAAGGTGGCCTGGGGGGAGAGAGAGGTGTGTAAATACTTGGTGTCTAACAAGAAAAGAGTAAAGGAGGAAGATCCATTTTGTTGTATAAAGTACTGTTGAAGTCAAAAGTATCAGGTTCTAATTCATCTTATCTACGTATGAGCTGTAACTCTCCAAATTTTCATAAATCTTGAAGTGTTACCAAAAACTAAATTTTCTTCGAAATATTTTCAGAAAGATAAAAATAAGTTTCTTAAAAAAAATAATTGAAATATCCACAAACTTAAACTAAACAAATGGAAATTGTATCAAAAAAATAAACATGTTCAACTAATTTCTTTAATAACATGTCTTTGAATAAGTTTAAAGTAACTAAGAATTTAAAGACATAAAAACTTAAGGTATAATTCTTCTTTTTCTTTGATCAACTTGGCAGCCCCGCATCACCATCCTGCCCCAAATCCAATCGACTTGAACGAACTTGTAAAATTATTATAAGAGCGAGTATTTAAAAATACCCTGTAAGATATGTGCAATTTTCATAGACAATTATATAACAATTAATTAAACACTTCATACCATATTTCTTTTGGAGTATATTAATGATCGAGCGACAAACCAATCAAAATACTTTGAATTCTCGAAGGATTTCACATTTCGTTATAAGAAGCCAATAGAGTTCGCATTTCGTTAGGTTAAATCCAAAGGTCCACTGACAATTCACGCATAAATTATTGAATATAAAAGTATACTGAAACAAACCACTTGCACAAAAATATCTTACGTTGATAGGTCAAATGAACTTTTTCCTTTGGTAGTTTCTTGACGTGGAAGCTTTTTTCTGCCGTGGTTGTATATATATTCTATTATAGTTAAACCGATTTCTCTCTATCTCTCTGATTGTCTCCCTCTCTCTATTATGTCGTGAAATTTCTATTGACGTTATAGTGTATTTATAGTGCATGCTACCTATTGGAAGTAAGATACTGTTATTCTTATTAAACATAAACATAAAGAAATATTTATCCTAGTAAACTAAAAAGGTTTGCTTATATCTATCCAAGATACGCACGTGGCTGACCACCATTTTAAAGTCAATAGTTAACTAAATCAAATTGAGTTTTCTATTGAAAGTGGGCTAGTATTTGACTTTCTACATGTCATTCCAACAACCAACTAATTAATTTCCTAGTACCTACCTAATGATGTTGGGATTGTATCTATTTTCGAGTTATATAAGAATTTTGATGGTACCCATCCAAAGCACATGTGACGGTCTCCAATTTAATAAAATACTATTGGATAACAATTTCTTTGAACGTCAATATCTTAGGCTTAACATAGCCAAATTAACTTTTTCTCAAATCGAGGACTTCTAATTAATTACAACCTACAAAATGAGTCCAATATTAATATACTAAATCATGTTCCATCAATAGCTAATTATTTGGCCTAAATAAAATAGGAGTTTAAACCCTATTTCATTTTAGCCCCCAACTTTTCAAGAATATAACATATAAATAAAATTTATTCTATAAAATTTTTGGGGCACTCCATGAGTAGAGACCTGAGAATATGTTATTTGGTTGTCACAATCTTACCGACCGAGGGCATTGATAAGTTAACTAGGAAGTCTTTAATCTAGATTGACAAGATTTGTGGTTTGTACATCCAGAATTTAAAAATTGAAAAGAAAAATAGTGTTAATGAGTGTTTCGATGATATACATTTAGCTTTTAGACCAAGTGGTTCGACAAAGTCTTGAGTTCAAGTCTCACTTCCACCAATTTAAATGGCATTGTGCACATGTAAAGTCTTGATAGGGATTTCCCTCCTACACTTGAGGGGGCATGTTGAAGACAATGTTTAAATGATTTATATGCTTCTCTATCTGATCATTTAAGCTTTTAGAACGAGTTGTTCAACAAACAGGAAAAGAAAAGTGAACAGGAAAATTGTGTTTTCCTTGTGTGACTTATTTTTCCCTCCTTTTACAGATGCATTTACACTTGTGTGACTTATATTCACTGAATGACATTAGTATTCTTTATTGTACTTTCTGCACCTTTTCTTGGACTATATTTATCTTTTGTTTTTTTAGTATTCTGTGTGTGGATTTATGGTAACTGGATATGCCTTAGTGATACTCAAAATATTTCATTACTTTCAACAGGGATATCCTGGGAAGTTTTACTGCCCAAGGATGAATAGCATGAATAAGCCCACCTATGCTGCTATATCTACTCATTCACCCACAAAACCAGTTCTTATATTTGTTTCTTCTCGCCGCCAGACTAGGCTTACTGCCCTGGACCTCATTCAGGTGAGGTTTTATATTGTTGTGAAAACACAAAATTTCTTAGCTGGCAACTCGATTTTATTGTGCTTTTATGTGATTGAAGTTTGCAGCTTCAGATGAATGCCCAAGACATTTTTTGGGTATGCCAGAAGAAGCACTTCAGATGATACTTTCTCAGGTCACTGACCAGAACCTTAGGCACACTTTGCAGTTTGGTATTGGGTTACATCATGCAGGGTTGAATGATAAGGACAGATCTCTTGTAGAGGAACTTTTTGCAAATAACAAGATTCAGGTAGTTTTTTGTCATCAACACTTCCTTCACTGGGTGAATGGGATGTAACAGTCCAAATTTATTATATTGATGAGGACATCTCATCTCTATGTCCTTTCAGGTATTAGTTTGCACGAGTACATTAGCTTGGGGTGTAAATCTTCCAGCTCATTTAGTTATTATAAAGGTCAGTATGCAGTGTACTTCTTCTACATCACTGTTCAGATGACTGAAAAACAAATTTATATCACTATTATAGCCCTTTTCTGTCTTTCCTCTATTGTAATTAGGGTCGTTATGGACACTGACAATATAAATCTTATAAAGATAAGAATGTTGTTACATCAAGGACATGTCAACTTATAAATTGTGTTTGTACGGATAAAAGCTCAAGTACTTGTTGTATACAAATGAAATGAACTTAATTTGGCATATGTTATATCATATAGCATATTTTGTGGTTAGTAAATATTGTGTATTATATTTTTCTTTACAGATAAAAATCTATTTCTGTGACAATAATCAGACAATGATTTGTGCACAAAATTCAGATAATTTCTTCGTGTTTAAGCCTCTTTTGGTAGAGTAATTAGCAAAACCTATTGTTTGAATGTGTGTTGAATTTTCATTTGTAGAGTAATTAATAACTAACAATAATAATGTGCCGTGTTAATGTTTCTGTTTCCTCAAGTCAATGAGTCCGTCGAATTTTTTAATGGTGAGTTATTGAGTGATGAATGACATAATGATTTGATAAGTTTGGTGACCATCAAAAAAACTTTTAAAGTTTAAAGACCAATGGGATAACGACTTGATAAGTCTGGTTATCATCCGAATAACCTCTAAAGTTTAATGGCCAATAGAATAACGATTCGATAAGTTCAGTGACATTCTGAATTTTTTTAATATTAATGGCCAATGGAAAACATTGTGCAAAGTTCAATGGCCATTTGGATTTTTAACTCTAATCATCAACTCCAACCTAGATTCTTCAGCAGAAATCATAGAATGTGCACCACGAAGAGGAGTAACATCCTGATATTCCATTTTTTGTAGAATAAATTTTAGTCTTCAGTCTGCTTTCTTAGAGTGCTCAGGTTAACATCATCCCAAACCTCCATTGAACTTGAGAGAAACAGGTATGGTTTTCCTAATTCTGGCTTCATCAAATTCATTAGTCAGGACATGACCTTAAAGTTTCAAGGGCTCCCGTTGTTGTAAATAGGATCAGTAGGTTTTGCTCCTTAATTGTTCCTCCCAAATGCCCCATCTTGTCTCAACTTTTATTGAATACTTTGACATCCATTTAGAAAATCGACGCCATTGATCTCTTCTAGGGTGATTTGAAGATTAGGGTTATCTAGATTATCATTAACTTTTTGGAGGCTGGAGTAGTTTGCTGAGTTTTATGTGGAGGATTGGATGGTTTAGAATCCGATTTTATATATTATTCACAATAGAGCCTACTTTTTTATACAGAAAGATAATCCAATAAAAGGAACAAACACAATTTCCTAGATCAATTCTACCAAAGCTTGATAGCCTATTTTCAGATTTTGACTAAATTGAAGACTTCCTGAAATAGTCTCTAACTAGTCATAAGCAGCTATTAAGCCCTAGAATAGGAAAAATCTTACAAACTGTATTGTTATACTATTCTTTGCCAAATCTTGGAGGAGTGAAATTTAAATTGTTCGAATGCTGTACAACTTCTGTTGTTTCTCATATTGCACTTGCCTACTTTACACTTGTCCACAAGTTTGATCGCCTACTAAGACAAAAATGTACTCGAATAAAATCTCTAAAAATCTGGAGTAAGAAATTGTGATCAAAGGGGTAATTTGTGGCAGTGGCTGTAAAAAGTAAAGATGAGCAGGCAAGTATTCTCTATGGGTCACTGGAATTATGATATACTTTTTACATGACTTTTATCAAGTAAATGAAGTTGACCAGCATTTTTTTGTTGCTCATGCTAGTAATCCTGCTGCCTTTTTTTTTTCTATATATTTTTATTCAGGGAACAGAATATTATGATGGAAAAGCAAAGAGGTATGTTGATTTTCCAATCACAGATATTTTGCAAATGATGGGCCGAGCAGGGCGACCACAATATGATCAACATGGTAAAGCTGTTATTCTCGTTCATGAACCAAAAAAGAGCTTCTATAAAAAGGTCTGGAAATATTATGATTATGTGAAATTATTTTATGGCTTCTGTTATGTATTAAATGCAATAAATTATTTTCTTCTTTTACAGTTTCTCTATGAGCCATTTCCAGTTGAAAGTAGCCTAAGAGAGCAGTTGCATGATCATATCAATGCTGAGATAGTTTCTGGAACAATTTGTCATAAAGAAGATGCAATATATTATCTCACCTGGACATATCTGTTCCGCAGATTGGTACATTTCTGGTCTGGTTATTATGAAATAGTTGAAAAAAAACTGGACGTAGGTTTAGCATATGCTAAATTTGATGTCTTGTACTGTACAAATAGAAATCACCTTTAGCCATTAATTGCATGGCTTTGCATCATCTTTGTGTGGTGCATTGTTTCTAGAAGATGTAATGATGCAAAAATATCAAAAAGAACATCAAAAACAAAAATGGAAAATTTTACCTGGACAAGATGTGCCTTATCCGCAAGATTGAAGACCTATGGAAATGTCCATAACAGAGTCCGGCCATGGAAATGTCCTTTGGCCCAATTTTTTTTTTTTTTTTTTTTTTTTTGGGGTTGGGGGTGGGAGGAGATCTTGATTATCGTGGGATATCTGCAATATGATGAATGTGATTGAATGCTTTCTGTAGCGTAACCCTCTTTTCCTGTTGGCTAATGCTGTTGATTCTTCATCTTACAGATGGTTAATCCATCTTATTATGGGTTAGAGGACAAAGATCCTGGAACTCTAAGTTCTTACTTGTCAAGGTAGCGTCACTGTAATTTGGAAGAGCTCTGGTTGGAGTACATTATTCTTTTATGTTTACAATCGCATCTCCTAAAATATATTTTTTAACAGCTTAGTGCTAAGCACATTCGAGGATCTGGAAGACAGTGGTTGCATCAAGATTAATGAAGACAGGGTCGAGCCCACGATGTTGGGTTCAACAGCAGCTCAATATTATCTGAAGTACACAACTGTATCAATGTTTGGATCAAATATAGGAGCAGATACATCACTTGAAGTTAGTGAAGTTCCACAGAAAATTGATTTACCTTCATTTCTCGCTGTTAATTCTTTTTCCAAAGCGAGTGATAAATATTTATTGGTTATTGCTGTATTATTGTATTCTTGCCATAGGTTTTCCTCCACATATTGTCTGGTGCTTCTGAATATGATGAGCTTCCTGTACGGCATAATGAAGTAAGTCCTAATTTAATCTTCCATAGTAATGAACTTTACATTGAAGTTTATGGTTAATACTTTATTAATCATCCACAGCGATGAATTTGTATGCTTTATCTATTCCAGTCCCTTGGTTTGATATTTGTGAGATTACTGTGCTGATCTCATGCCTGAATGTGTTAGCCCATTGTTTCTTGTTGTTTGACTCGATAAATGCATTTGTGTGAAATTACAAAGCATTGCCTAATTCATGATTTGCCTAATTCATGAAATTGGACAAATAACTCTTGATTCAAAATTGAACTTTTGGTTGCTCCATGACAAAGCTGAGGTTGTCTCATCAATATTGTACCAAAATACTAGTAACATTTCTCTTATGAATAGAAATATCAGTGATTTGTAAAATTAACCACCCATGAAATATGAATATTATCCCTTTATTATCAGCGAATATATTTCATTCAATATAGTGAGCAGACGAACTTTTTAAACTTTAGTGACAAAACAAAGCCTATTAGGAGGCTACTTCATGAATATTATTTTCCTTACTAGATATAATCATTTATTCCTCTTGCATACTTACAAAGCTGTCAGAAGCTAATTTCAATATATTAATATTGGCTTTTGTTTGGTCTGTAGGAAAATTACAATGCTGACTTGTCCAACAAGGTTCCCCTTCTGGTGGACAAGAATCTTCTTGATGATCCACACGTGAAAGCAAATCTTCTTTTTCAGGTGGGTGCCGTCCTTGTCTACCCTGCACCCCATCCAAAATGAAGAAGGAAAATTTCATTGCTGTGTTAGGGATATGGTTTGCAGATAGATGAGGATTTTTTACTTAATATAATATGCAGTTTGGTTTCTTCTTAGTTTTAATATTACGTTCTTTCTAAGCATTTGTTTGCATGGGAATACAGGCACATTTTTCCCAAGTTGAGCTACCAATCACTGACTATGTCACCGATCTGAAATCAGTATTGGATCAAAGTATCCGTATTATCCAGGCCATGATAGATGTATGCGCCAACAGCGGATGGCTCTCTAGTAGCATCACTTGTATGCGTTTATTGCAAATGGTGATGCAGGTAATCCTCTTAATAGCTTCAAACATTCCTTGCATAGGATAGACATTATACACTGTGATATGCAGATTCGAGCTACTAGGTCTAAAATTTTAGCTTGAAAACTAGTTGAATTGTCCTTCTTACCTGTGTACATATTTTCTCTGGGATAAATTCTCTTTATTTTATTTGCAGGGTTTATGGTATGGCAGAGATTCTCCCCTACGGATGTTGCCCTGCATGACAGATGATCTCATTTCTTCATTGAATCAGAAAGGAATCTCAAATGTCTTGCAATTGTTGGATCTTCCCCTGACATCTTTGCAGGATGTCACTAGAAGTTCTGTTTCTTCCAGATTATATGAGGTGCGGGTTTCTGCTTTAATCAATTTTGTCCATGATTTTTAGTCTTTGTATTGTAACTGTCTTCCAGCAGGGATATAATTATGCATCTTTTGTAGCTCTCTGGAAAAAACACTCTGCTAATTTTCTGTTTCATGGTGTATGAAATTGGAAAGCTAAACGATACCTTAACGGTGCTTAGAGAGACGTACTTTATTCAAATTGGAATAGTAATAGTTAATTGCTTGATTAATGAAATAATTTATTTGCTTCCTTTATCTGCCTTTGTATCCTTTAGCTCCCCATTTAGTCTTATGTTTCCTTTTCCTTTACAAGCTTGTTATTGTTTATATTACTGCAAATAGAAAACTATAGGATCTATTCTACCCACGTATCTGGACTTGGATGATTCTTTCCAGGATTGTATCAATGACATGATCTTGAAACGAGGAATTAAGAAATTCTTACTAAATATTTTATCTTGATTCTTGAATGATGGATCTAGTAGGTTCCATTCCTGAAAAAATTTTAGATACAGAGGGACCCATTGTCATGAAGCTGTCTACTTGTTCGTATTTCCACTCTAGCTGTCCTTCATATATCTGATATTTTTACTTTACTTTTTTCTGATTCACAGGATCTGCTGCATTTTCCTCGTATTCAAGCTCAGTTGAAGCTCCAGAGACGAAATGCTGGTGATGAACAGTGTATGAGTCTGAACATTAGATTGGAAAAGAAAAACGGTACCAGGAGAACATTGAGAGCTTTTGTTCCGCGTTTCTCGAAGGTTAAATGTCTAATATTTTGCTAATTTTTTCTTTAGCACGAAAGAAAGCTGACATTGTCGTTTACAGGTAAAAGACGAAGCTTGGTGGTTGATCCTCGGAAACACCTCTACTGCTGAACTATATTCTTTGAAGAGAGTTTCTTTCCCTGATATTTTGCAGACGCACATGGATATACCATCAACTGTAAACAACTTTCAGGTCAGCATCTCATTCTTCAAAGTGATCGTGTATGTTTTGCCTTAGCCTTTTTCTCGATGGACAGAAGTATAAACAGAACCAGTATGTTCTCGACAAAATAAAAATTAATAAATGGGTCCAATTTCTAATAGCTCAAGCTTTTTGACTTGGTAGTTCAGCATATTATTGGATCTTGAGTTCAAGTTTCTCTGCCGTCCATTTATTTAAATTGTGCACATGTTAGGTTTTTACCCGCACATGAAGGGAGCACGTTGAGGACGAAATAAAATAAATATATTCTTACTCTTTAATAGCTTAAGCTGCTAGATGAGGTGGTTTAAGACAATATATCATCTTCTTTTACGTTGACTCCATTATTTTTCACCCCCATTTAAGACCAATGAATGAGCATTTTCACTGAAAGTAGAACTTATACTCTTTGGTCAGCTAGCTTGCTTCATATCTATGCATGTAAACATTTCTCTACTATCAGTGTTTTAAATTTGTGATCCTCCTATTCAAACCTCCTTGGTGATTCTCCGATTCCATCTCCTAATCAAGTGCGATTCTGTTATTTGTTTCAAGTGTTTTACTTTTCTGCTTACAATGTGAGAGTATCGCTTTTCAGGGTATGAAGCTGATTCTGGTTTCAGATTGTTATCTCGGATTTGAACGTGAATATCCATTGAAGAACTTGCTCAGTCTCGGCAGTAAGCATTAGGATTTTGAGTAATTGTTGATTCCCGTGAAGGTGCACAGCTGATAATATCAGTGGCCAAAAGGTTATGTAATATATAGCATGAATGACATTGTGTTCTATGGTGTTTTGTTGACTCATTTCCACCTCGCTATTATTAACTTGTTCTGTAAAGGTTGATTATCTAATATTTACAGACGTTTGGATACAATTTTTAAATTGAGTCAAAGTCAATCATTAATTAAAATTATGCATGCGTAACTACTATTTTTTCGTAGATACCATTATAAATTGTTTTATAAATTTTATCCATTGTATTTTACTGTTGTGTCTAAAGGGCTATTCAGCAACATAACGAGCATAGTTCATTTGAGATTTTCTTCCATAAGTTGGTAAAATATAATCCTTTGAAGAAATGACAATTAGATGGGTGCGCCAATTCAAATGCATTAGGTGGGTGGACAGTCAAAATGCCACTTGAACACAAGACTTCCATGAAAGGAAATAATAAATAAATAAATAAATCAGTATGTATCAAAACAATTGAGGAAATAAAAGAAAGAAATATTAAATACTCCTTTTACACTTGAACCATAATTTGTGCATAACCAGGAGAAGCATAAAAGATTATTGACCGATAATTAGCATTCAATGGTACTTAACTTTATCCCCATAACTTAATCTCTACTAACCACCACCAGATTCATACTCAAAATGTTTAAAAGGATAAATAAATAGAATCCAACCTGAATTGGATTGAGGGAGAATTTTTAAAAAAAATAAAAATGAAAATGAAATGCAATGGGAAGAAGGAAATGTTGCAAGGAAGAGGTAAGAGCGGACGTCATCCAGTTCGATTTAGTTCAGTTCTATAGAGAATAGAATCGACCTAAATGGAACTCATCTCTAATGCTCAAGAAATTCGAATTGACAAAATGAAAACAATTTATATTTGTCTCAGTATTAGACACGTAGAAATATCTTCAGGACCTCTTAAAGCTTCTAAGTTGGTCATGATAGTACACATGTGATCCAAGTTCGATTGCTCAAACTATTCTTTTGCAGAAATTTACAAGGAATTCATTTACATGTTTAGCTGGAACATTTTAATCCCATACAACTTATTTTCATAGCCTAATCCCAGTCAGTGTCGAGAAAGCCTGCATCCTTCATCTCCGAGTAATAAGCATTATCCAACAGCCAATCTTCCTCCTGAAATATTGCGATAGAGACATCACATAAGTTAAACACTAAATTATAAAGCTGGAATGTGAGAATCTCTCAATTTATCTACAGAAAATAATTACCTGGAAAAAGTCAGCAAGAAAAATTATGTATAGAAACGGAAGATAAAGGGAGTGACGAGCTATCACTATGAAATTGTACAACCTGCATAGAGGAAGACAATCGTCTGAGATCAGTTGGGGTTGATAACAAATCTGGTGTCGTATATAGTTTCGGAAGAAAATTATGGTACCAGAGTCCAAAGCCGACCCCAATTCCGGCAAGCCCACTGGCAAACAATGCCGTTACATTGACTATAAACATGAGGATTACGTAGTTGTAGAATGCCGGTCTTGCTGCAAGTTTGCCCAGCAAAGTTGGGAGTTGGGTTAGTGTGAGGAGAAAGCAAACAAGAGACTCGACTAGGGAAAAAACTAAACTCACGTGGTAACTTATCTCTCCACTTTGAATAGTGCACGAATGCTATGTAGCCATAGGCAGCTGCAAGTACTAGCGTATGAGTGAACCATACACCCCATTTTCCCCGATGTGTAGCTTCATTATCAATAAATAGGGGAACCCCAAATCCAAATATGAATATCACCTGCGAAAGGAAAAGGTCTCATGTGATAATGATCTGAGGTTTTATTTTGTGAAAAGTAGTGCTCCTTTGCGTCTCTTTTGAAACATTTGGAAAGAAAGAATCAGGTGGAAATTGAAGTAGAAACAAGCTGATTAACTCTTGTTGCTATACGGTAATGCTAACTGCATTTAATATTTTTATCATATTGACAGATAGTATGAAAAATTGTAACAAGGAAAGCATCATCCGAAAACAACGGCAACATACAAAATCTCACAAGTCATGAGCTTCGATTCGAGAGTGAATGAATGCATCATTATTATAATCTAATGGAATCATACACGCATCAGTGTGAGCTGTTCATCCATGCAAACATTAGTTGAAGGGTCATGTAAGAGACAGGATTACAAAAAACAATGATCAAATATGTTTAACAAAGAGTTAGCAATTCAATTAATGTGATGTTTAGCAGAACATATGCAAATGAGTAGTGTATTTATGCTACGGAAAGCAAACAAATATTACCTGGAGAAGTATATCGACAGCCACAAAGACACCTGAAACTATGAAAGTACGTGCTAGAGCTTCCAATCCACTTGCATAACTATCCTGGAGCAAGAAGGCCACTAAGCTAATTTCTAAAAATAGCATTCCACTTTCCGTGAATAATGACAATAGGTTCCATGCAATCTCCTTCCCTGGAGCACACTGCCATTCCTGTTTTCCAGGGGAAAGAAAAAGTCAAATGTCACCCAAATCTAGATAACCTTGGAATTCAAAATCATTTCATTGGCCATCGAACGATGCTAATATTTTTATCCATGTTCTGGAATCTCTAGGAACGGGACCTTCTTCTATCAGAATGCAAGCACAATTTGATGGAACACAAGAATAGATGTGTGAAAAGTGATGCATTTGGAGAGCCAAGTATAGTTCTCTTCGGAAAAATTACTACACCACATGATTATGTAATGCTAGGCTAAATAATGAGGATTTGAAAGGATGCAAGCTCCAAATTAATGTTGAAAGAAGTCTTAAGACCACATAAACATCACTAGTTATAACCTCGTTTCAAACTCACAGCGAATGACTTCTAACCATACAAAGTTGACCATGTTTCATCATCCTCATCCATCCAGGGTAACTTTCAGTGTTTTATTCTATGTCATTGAGTACAGTAACAAGTATAAACTCTGTCGCTCTACAGTATCTTTTCTATTTTGATTATTATTGTCAACTGTCAACTATAGATATAATGTTCTATAAATGTGCAACATAGCACTTGGGAATAGAAAACTCATTCAACTTCCACTCCCTGTTTAGTCTAAGATCTTTTACCGGATTTTATCAGAAAACTGATTACATCACTTCTTTAGACTTCTAAACATGTGATAGGTTAGCATAACAAAACAGAACTGGCATTAGTCAAATTTCATAACTTACCATTGTTATGTATCAAAAGAAAAAATCTGTCCAAAGAATCACAATTAATTTGCATAAACCAATCAAACTCAGCCAAATGATTATGTAATTCAGTGTAAAAGTGAATCCTATGACAATTTTACCGAAGTTAGCCTGTCACGAAGAAATGAAACCAGTCCATAAATTTTAAATAAATATGCATCAGGAAGAGTTAACGAGTCTCTCCAAATCATTACTTATCAAAATGCAGCTAAAATAGCAGAGAACTGAAAAGGAAAAAAAAATAAAAATAAAAAAATAGGCTGCTAAAACTCCGTAAATTATCAATTTAGAACGACACATTCCCAAAAATGCTCTTACATCAGTCGATTTCCTAATCAAAAGCAGCTGAACGTAGAGTAAGGAACTTTAATTTGAGAAAATGATAACACAGTATCATAAGTTTACAAATTCATATAATTATCGAAGGGGATTAAAAATTCCGCAAAAAATCCGTAGAATACCTGAAGAAATGACCAAGCAAGGTTCAGAAGAACGGTGAACCAGATAAGCGCATAGTAAGAAATCATGACATAAGACCTGCGGTGGCTCAGCTTCTTGAGATTCCGCTTAGCTTGAAACCCTAGGTACAGAACAAATAACACCGAGGGCACAACAAGAGCTGCGTCGCGCCAGAATCCGGTGCACCCCGCGCTTCCCATATCGTACCATTTGGAAATTGTGTGGATTTTACTCGGTAACGAAGGATCTGTGATGTTCTGAGTTGAAGCGATCGACAGTGTGATATTTGGGGCTGACATCAGCATAATTCAAATTAGAATGAAAATCCAATAATTTCAGAGAATCAAATGCATCGTCGATCAAATTCACAGCCAAGTTCAGTTTTTAATTAGCAAACTCTATCTGTTCTTGTAGTGCGTGTATGTGTGTGTGTGAGAGAGAAGAGAGACTTGGGAGGTGCTTGGATCAGGCCCCGTTTTTGGTGATTGATTAAATGGTCACCTTTTTGAGGAATCGGTGAAGTGGTCATTGGGTCAAATACTCTATTTCATAACACATTTTGGAATTTTAGCGTTTGACTAGAATACATTTTGCTTGAGCCCCATTTTTGTCAAGAAAATACAGTTTTGAATAGTATTATAATGTGAAATGTGTTGTTAAAAAGTATGGAAAGATTTTAAATTTTCGTGTAATAATTTTTATTGAAGAATGTGAGGTTAAAATAATATCAAATCACTATTTAAAAATGAATTTTTTTTCTAAAGAATGTGGCTCAAACAAGGACTAAATCATAATTTACAAACTACATAATATACTCTTATTCAATATCACTAGAAAACTTAATTCCCTCTTTTTTTCAAATCAACAGAATTCTAGAATCCTAAATCTATTATATTTCTCCTCTCTTCACAATCCCCAAACCTCCCTAAATCTTTTCTTCGTGGCTTCTTCATCTTTAAATCCTTCTACCATTCAAAATCGGTTTACTTCGTCTTCTAGAGCGAAATGAGGAATTTGGTATGAAGGTTTAATCCATTTTCCCAAAATTGATAGAATCGAAACTCACGAAAAAAGCACCCATACATCAACAACCACTTCTAAACCAATTTCATAGTGGGCTATCCTCACGTATGAATATTTCCTCAATTTTTCATTTTTAATACGATTTTATGCCAAAAAAAAAATAAAAAATTAGAGAAATTTGTGCTAGCAAGAATTATACCGATAGGGTGGGCTTGTTTAGATTTTTAAATTTATTCATATTTCTTGTATGTTGTCATTAAGTTTTGGAACTTAATTTTCTCTTAATATTTTTCATTGTTGCTTTGAATTAAACGAAAAATACTTAACAATTCAACTTTCTTCCTGTAACTGCAAATTTGAAAAAATGTTATTTCTTTGTTTATTATTCATGATGTAGATTTATAAGCAAATTGGGAAAAATATGTAGTGGAGCATTCTGAGTGTGAGATATTGAATAGATACATATGGGCTTATAAGCAAACATGGGGTAAATAGCACCATAGGTGATTTTGATTTTGATTTATGTCTATTTTTTGTTGTCAATAGGACTTAATCCTATTTGAGGCTGCACAAGATTATTCATTTTCACGAAACCTAGACTTGTTCCTATGAAGAAATTACGTGATGAAATTGTGGCAACAAGGAAACTATTGTTTTTTCCCAAAAAATGAAATACCACAATTGTTTTCTTCTGATGCTCTATTATTGTTTGAGAGATTTTTTGCTTCTTGATTTTAAAAAATAAAAATCCTAGCAATATATGACTCTTTTGGAATCTAATTAATGTTGAGCTGATAATTGAAAGATAAGATGGCAATTTAATAGAAATTGCTACAAAATATTAGATATTTAAGTATCTGCTTGCTAAAAATATTTAAATGTTATGTTAGTTGTAATGTTAGTGTAATGAAATGGATATTCTGTGATATCATTGAAGTCTTAGCATATTGGTACTATTTTACAATTTGCATCAAATGGAACATGGTAGAGTAATAAATGATCGTGATTTTTTATTGTAACTAACATATGTTAGTGTTCTGCATATTTTTCCATGATTTAAATTGAATTTACTTAGTTGAGATTGTGATATTTGATATGTTAGTTGTTGAATTTTCTAGTATGGCACCTTGAAGTTTATCTAGTTCTGAAAATGGTATCCTGCCATTTATGTAATTTTGAGAATGTCACCAGTCTTTAATTTATTTTTGAAAATAATTGTACTAAGTATCATTTAACATTATTGTAAATTCTTCATATTTGTTTGTTGATTAATTACATGATCGTTTTGTGACTTTTATTGTAGAAATGGAACACTCATTTGAGTATGTGATTCTCGCTGAAGATAGAATTAAAGGTAGACCATAAAAAATATGCTCCCTTAAAAAACTTTGACTATATTTAAAAGATGTTAGATAATGTTTGGGGGAGAAAGGCTTTTGATCATACAATTGAATGATGAGCAAAGACAAGCAATGGATACTTCGTTGATCGGATTGGACTACATATGTTTATAGAACCTTTATTGGTCAAATTAAATGTAAAACTTATATCTGATGATATGATTGAATGTTGGAGGAAGAAAACTAGCTACTGAAATTTTTACTATACATTTCGATCCATAATTGTTTTCTTTGTATATTTTTCAATTTTATGTGGTTAGAGGATGTATAAATTAGATGCTAATTTTGTCAAGATGGTAGTGCTTTTTATTATTTAGTTTCAACAAAAATGCTATTTGTATACTATTGGCTTACACTCTACCTAACAGAATGACTTATTTTAAAAATGGAAAAAAAAATAAATAAATAAAAAATCAAAGTACCAACACGTGATGGACAGAAAATATTAAAAAAATGGACGACCCTTTTCATTTTCAGAGAAGCACCAACTTCACTATAAACCATTCTTTCTTCAAGGCGCCATTTATTTTCCCCCAAATTTGGCTCCACCCGTAAGTTACGTTTTTGCTCAAATCTTGAGCTCTTTGAGTTGCGGTCGACCAACCAACCGAGGCACCATTTCTTTAAGCTACGTTTTCCCCCAAATTTGGAGATTATTCAACCGCGGTCTACCGACACATATCCTATGGCGCCAACGTCCAAACCCCAGAAAGACTTGGACTGACCAATACTTCATAAGTTGACGTCGGTGTTAGTTCTGAAATCTGATTTCCACCTGACCCAACTCATTCACTCGAAGATGGAGATAGACAAAGGTTTGGTTTTGTGGTTTCGGATTAGTAAAAATTGTAATGTGTTAATGGATCCTTGTCAAGAAAATGTGTAATCCCTCTTTTATGTTAAATGCAGCAAGAAATGGGTTAAGAAACCAGTCCCATCTTTTGCTTAAACTGTTCACCTCCCTTGTTTTATAATGTTATTTTCTTAGTTTTAAAGCTATAGGTCATTTTAATCTCCTCATTATCCCGCCTATTTTCAGTATCCTGAAATTGGGGGTTTTCTTTGGTAGGAAATTTTTTTTTTTCAAAGTGGGATTTGGGATCGGGTCTAAGTTGAGATCTTTAGTTGTAGAAATGGTGGCCTAGTAAATCGATTTTGAATTTTCTATTTTCATTTTTACTTAATATCTTGTATCGGAAATCAGTTTCTTTAATTTTGGTTTTATAGTGTAGTTGGTTTTTTGTCACAGGGAAAGAATGTTTGCGAAATGTGGATGACATTATATTGGTAGAATCCGATAATGAGAATTTGAAGGATGATATGAACTTATTGGGTGATGAAAACTTAGGCGGAGATGGTGTAGTTGTTCCTCAAGTGGGTATGAAGTTCAAGGACGATGTTGAATTGTTCGATTTTTACAAAAGATATGTGTACACTATAGGTTTTCCAAAATGAAATTCGAAAAAGGACGATGATGGAGTGATGAGATATCTTACGTTGACGTGTAGTCGTGAAGGGAAAAGAAGTAGTACTAAAATTGGTACTTTGAAGCCACAAGCAACCATTCAGACAGGTTGTCTAGCCAGACTGATGCATCAGCAAACGATCATGGAATTTGGAGAATTAACACAGTGAATCTCGGAAACACAGTGAATCTTGAACACAATCATAAAACAAGTCCGACCAAGTCAAGGTTGTATCGATGCAATCGGGAGTTAAGTGCACAAGTTAAACGGCGGCTTCAAGTAAACGATATTACAAGAATTCCATTACACAAAAGTTACAATGCTGTAGTAGTTGAAGCATGTGGATATGATAATATGACTTGCATGGAAAAAGATTGTCAACATTATGTTGAACAAGTTCGGCGCTTAGGACTTGGAGGAGTAGACGTCGCAGCAATACAATCTTACTTTTCAAAAATGCAAGTAAGTTGCTCGGGGCTTTACTTTAGTATAGATTTGGACGACGAGTCGACGTTGAAGAATATTTTTTGGGCAGATAATAGGAGTACACAGGCATATAAGGAGTTCGGGGACGGTGTCACGTTCGATACGACTTACCTAACTAATAAGTATGACATGCCTTTTGTCCCTTTTGTTGGGGTGAATCATTATGGACAATTCACACTACTTAGATGTGATTTGGTGTCGAATGAGGATATAGACACCTTTTTATGGCTATTTAAGACATGGCTATAATGCATGCATGGCCAAGCTCCCCATGGGATAATTACAGATCAGGACAGGGCCATGCAAAATGCAATTGAGATCGTGTTTCCAAATACGAAACATCGATGTTGTTTGTGGCATATATTAAAGAAGTTACCAGAAAAGTTTAGGTACAATGTGGACAAGGTTTCTATAATTCAGTCTATACACGAATTGGTTTATGATTCTCAATTCATTGAACAGTTTGAAGATTGGTGGAGGGCTATGATTGATATGTATGTGTTGCATGATAATGATTGGTTAACGGGACTATACGAGAGTAGATGTTGGGTTCCTTGCTATTTTAAAACCACATTTTGGGCAGGAATGTCAACAACCCAACGAAGTGAGAGTATGAATGCATTTTTCGATGGATATGTACATTCGAAGACATCGTTAAAGTAATTCGTGGAAAAATACGAAAGAGCATTGAGAAGCAAAGTCGAGAAGGAGTTTCAAGTAGATTTCAAGTCTTACTCACAAATGATACCATGTGCAACACGGTATGAAATGGAGAAGCAATTTCAAGCGATTTACACAATTTCTAAATTTAGAGAAGTTCAGGAGGAGTTCACTAGAAAAATGTATTGCGACCTTGTATGTACTTCTGTGGGATGTTTGGGGACGAGGTACGAGAGGATGTCATCTATGAGTCACGTTCGAAGAAAAAGACTTTCTTGGTCTCTTTTCAGCCAGAAAAGTGTGAAATTACTTGTGGTTGCCACTTACTTGAGTTTCAAGGCATACTATGTGGGCATGCAATCACAGTGTTAATTCGTCACGATGTCAAAGTATTACCTGACAAATATAACCTACGCAGATGGCGGAGAGATGTGAGTAGAGTCCACATGAGGGTTGATATGAACTACGATGGATTGGTTAGTACTCTTGGACAGTTGATGTATGAAAAATTGTGTACTTCTTTCGCATTGTTGGCAGACCTGGCCACAGATGATGTCGTCAGAGCTACAACATTACTGGAGTGGATCGAAGATCAATGTAAAGAGATAATGACATCGAAATCAAGTTCTGGGAGTAATGTCGTGTCCTTGCATATGACCTAGTCAGCCTCTCAGTGTAGAGCGTCACAAGAAACTGGCAGCGGTAGTGTAAAGGATCTAAAATGTGTGAAGAGGAAGGGTGCGCCTAAGAAACTCCATAAGAAGAGCCCATTGGAATTGCTACAGAATAAAGCAAAGGCATGTTTCGCATTTATTGCGACCTCGTATGTTCTTTTTTTAGTACCCATAAGTCATAAGTTGGGTGATATTACAGGGAAGTTCGAGTTCAAACAAAGGAAGGAGACTAAAGGCACGTCCAACTAATATGGAAGTTGATTTATATGTCGTAAAATTAGTCGAATAGGCACAGCATTCAATGCCTGTACCTTTATCCTTTTCGTAGCTACTAATGGTTAGCATTTGTATATGATTAAGTTGACTTGATACATATATAGTCTACGAACTCATGTGATTTCATGTAGGGTGATAACCGAAGTATGGGATTTACTCAACCACATTCCTCCAGTTTCATCCTCCGAATGCAAGTAACGAAAATGAGTTCAATGGTCAAGGTAATACAAGTGACTAAACAGTTTTACCCATTCACGAATTTATGTTTTTTCTATAATATGTTCATATTGTACGGGATTTGAAAACACACCATACTGCTTTTCCTGTTTATCGGACCAAGATGTCCCGAACATGTGATTGTTACACATAGATATAGAAGGTGAAGTTGTGTTGGTTTTGACGAATGGTTTGGTATTTGGAATGTGGATCATTAAGTTGACTTGATACATATATAGTCTACGAACTCATGTGATTTCATGTAGGGTGATAACCGAAGTATGGGATTTACTCAACACATTCCTCCAGTTTCATCCTCTGAATGCAAGTAACGAAAATGAGTTCAATGGTCAAGGTAATACATGTGACTAAACAGTTTTACCCATTCACGAATTTATGTTTTTTCTATAATATGTTCATATTGTACGGGATTTGAAAACACGCCATACTACTTTTCCTGTTTATCGGACCAAGATGTCCCGAACATGTGATTGTTACACATAGATATAGAAGGTGAAGTTGTGTTGGTTTTGACGAATGGTTGGTAGTTGGAATGTGGATTTTACTTCATCCCTACCACATGTATGGTTTACTTTTTTCTTTGAGCTCCAGAATTACATTTATTTTAGGAATTATCATGCTTTTGGTCCGACTGAAATGTAAGGTTTCAGTGCTGCCTGCAGGTACCAAGGTTTCTTTGATTATTTTGTTAATTATTCATGTGAAGTTGGTAGAGTGGGACGACAAAGAAGAAGGCAAGGAAGTGACTCGACAATGGGAAGATGATTGGGATGATGATGATGTCATATAACTTTCTACTGCAACTTTAATTCCAGCTACTAAACTTCCATATGCCACTGTGAAGTTAGTTGCAATGTTTTGTTATTCCTGTATTGAATTCTTAGAATCAGGAACAAAAATTTGACCACTTCCTCTCAATGGAAAGATGCTGGAAATTTGTGACAATTACCAGAAACTTAATTGTAAAGATAGTGAATTTTAATTAAGTATTTCGCATGTGGGGAACAGCCATGATTCTTGCTTTCGATTTCAAGTGTGTCAATAATGTTGCAGCAGTTTTAACTCCACGCAAGAGGACACCAAATTCATTCTTTGCATCTTTCTCTTGCTAGGCATCCACACAGAATCTAGAATAAACAATTGCACACATTTCAGTGAAATAGTTGTAGGCTTCAAAATGTCCAAGTTGTAGGCTCCGCAATTCAAAAATTCCATAACATTACTACATAGATTTCACATTACATGAACCACGTAGCAGGCATCAAAATGAAATCCCCACATAAGTTAAATAGCAGTACACAAATTTTACACTACGGTAACTACAAAGTTGGCATCGAAATGATGTCTCCACCTAAGTTAAAGAACAATTTTATTACATCAACAACTACAAATTAGACCCGCCACGTTCATTTCTTATCCCCTTCAACAGTCGCTTATCCTTTGTGTATTGTCACATTTATGGAAATCTCCAAATCTTTTTCGTGAGTTAGCTTTTATTTTAGGAATTATCATGCTTTTGGTCCGACTGAAATGTAAGGTTTCAGTGCTGCCTGCAGGTACCAAGGTTTCTTTGATTGTTTTGTTAATTATTCATGTGAAGTTGGACGACAAAGAAGAAGGCAAGGAAGTGACTCGACAATGGGAAGATGATTGGGATGATGATGATGTCATATGACTTTCTACTGCAACTTTAATTCCAGCTAGTAAACTTCCATATGCCACTGTGAAGTTAGTTGCTATGTTTTGTTATTCCTGTATTGAAAAATTTGACCACTTCCTCTCAATGGAAAGATGCTGGAAATTTGTGACAATTACCAGAAACTTAATTGTAAAGATAGTGAATTTTAATTAAGTATTTCGCATATGGGGAACAGCCATGATTCTTGCTTTCGATTTCAAGTGTGTCAATAATGTTGCAGCAGTTTTAACTCCACGCCAGAGGACACCAAATTCATTCTTTGCATCTTTCTCTTGCTAGGCATCCACACAGAACCTAGAATAAACAATTGCACACATTTCAATGAAATAGTTGTAGGCTTCAAAATGTCCAAGTTGTAGGCTCCGCAATTCAAAAATTCCATAACATTACTACATAGATTTCGCATTACATTAACCACGTAGTAGGCATCAAAATGAAATCTCCACATAAGTTAAATAGCAGTACACAAATTTTACACTACGTTAACTACAAAGTTGGCATCGAAATGATGTCTCCACCTAAGTTAAAGAACAATTTTATTACATCAACAACTACAAATTAGACCCGTCACGTTCATTTCTTATCCCCTTCCACAGTCGCTTATCCTTTGTGTATTGTCACATTTATGGAAATCTCCACATCTTTTTCATGAGTTAGCCGACACATGGTTTCGAACATGCCAGAGACATCTTGAACTAATTCAGGCGCCACAAGTTTAGTGGAGGTAATGCCAACCGGCACTTGATTCACCACTCGTTTTACCCTCTTTAACCCACTCCCAATATCCGCAGTTTGCAGTACAACAATCAAACAATTTACCTTTGTTCTTACTATCCTTCTCCACTTGAAAACACTTCACAAATGCATTTTTACATCACGGGCGTTGACGTTTATTTGGGCACTCCGCAAACAAGTGACCGTTGCGTCTACAACTATGACATATTACATGATTTTTTCCGGCCATAGTAAGCTACAATTCAACCATGTAGACAGAATATCAACAGGACATAATAAATAATTCAATTGAATGTTTGCAAAATTTTGATAACATAATGTTCGAGCAAGTGAAATGGAAATTAACAACTACTTCGTAATAGGTACATATTGGCACTTGAATTGTATCACTCCAAATAATTATCAAATTTCAAAAAAAATGACTAATACTAGAAACAACCACCAACAACCGACCTTCACTCATGGACATCCTTAACCACTGTCATTGTCAACTTGTAACTTGACTACTCAAATCTATTTCCAACTTTACTTGTCAAACTGTTTCGCGCAGGTTAGTCGCTAACAATTAAAAGGGATTAGACGATGTGTAAGGGACAAACCTCTTGAGACAAAGTCCCAAAAAGGGGTGTTCTTTTATTGGCGATGACTTTACAATTGGAAATTAAAAACAAAGTGCCTCCAAGGGGCGCAAGCACACGAGTTACTGAAAAAAGTGTTTAAGTCTAAGCTAAGGAAATTAAAATTACATGTTATCTGTTCGAGAGTTTTTGATTCGGTCCTTTTGCTCTATGTCTTTCCTCCCTTTTATACTTCATGGACGATCTCTTTGTGATCAACCGCCTAAAAACTGCTTGATCGTTCTGCAACTGCCCACTTTCCTCATAATGGCCAGCTTGTCATGAAAACTGCCTTATTTAACTGCTGCCATTACTCTTCGTCGTTCAACCGTTTTCGATTGAATTCCTTGAATCGTGAAACGTGATGGGACCGCTTTACTAACTGCTTTGATAACTGCACTTCTTGATAACCACAACGCTTTATGTTTGTTAAGACTTTGGGCGACTTGAAGGTTTTGGCGAGAATAGAGTAATAGCTCTGGGCGACTGCATGACACTCCATTCGCTCAGATTCTGGGCGACTTGCAATCTTGGGCGATGGCGTTACCACGTTCTTGGGCCTCCCTATTAGGGCCTTCATTTTGAATTGTTTGATTGGGTTTCGTTCTTTGGGCTATCTGATTTGGGGATTCTCCAATTTGGCTTCATTTTTTGGGCCGTTCGATTTGTGATGAATTTTTATGTGTCAACACAAACATTCAATCCGATTCTTATAACGTTGGCTAATGAACTCACCACTACTCAATCCTAATCAATTTATGAATAAACTTTACCCACATCACTTGAGAAACTCAAAATAATTTATCTCGTATAAAAAATAGGAAATTGACACACCCATATAAATCAGTTCACTTTTAAGTAAATAAGTTTAAAATTAATTTTTTACAAGTCCAAGTTAAAAATATGAAACTATTTCGTACTCTTCGACAAAACTAACTTCGAAAATTTTGTTGATAAAATAAATACTTAAGAACCAAATATTTTCTAATCTTAGATACCAAAGGTTCTAGCTTCATACCATTTCTTAATCATACTCACCAACAGGTTTGCTATAGATTCCGCTTCAAGAGATGGTGCTCGCGGTTGCCAATGACAAGAGACCGATTGACTGGCTGCGAAATGAAAACCCAAATAACTAGATCAGATGTATACCGTCGGGGCCGTTTCATTGTCTGACGGATTTGGAGAAGACGGATGACGTTGGGGTGGAGAGAAGATAATTTTTGTCGCCTGGAGGGTTCATCCAATTTGGGGATAAAATAAAATGTTGGCTTTGGACCAGAAAGAAATCCCCTCATTTTATTTCCTTTTTTTTTTTTTCAAAATTGCCATGTCATTCTGTCACTCTTCTGTATGAATAGCGAGATCGTAGTTTCAAAACATGTGCATGAGTGCTGATTTTGTTCAGTTAGTATTGATTTTTATGATTGATTAAGGTTGATTTATTATGGAACATGTATATGGATGTTGACCAATGTTGCTATAAAATTTTACTACATTTTCTATTATCTGAATTTTTATTCAAACATTGAAACGGTCAAAGCTGAAAGGAGTTGCAGTTTTTACGATAGCTTGTATATTTATGCGATGGAAAAACAGGTTGTATTATTAACTATGTAAATTTATCCAATTTGAAAAATGGCAATTAGACGTTTAAAATGACAACATGCCACTTTAGGTCATGAGGACTCAATTCACTACAACACAAGTATTAGAACGTGCTATGTTTTGCATACCCTAAACGACAGTCATACTTGCAAAATGATTACATGTTGTTTGGGGTAACAAGGTCTCAATGACTTGCTATATTTTTGCTTACTCTACTCGCTAAATGGCACCCCTACACTAAAATGATAATATGTCGTTTTGGGTCAAGGGGTCTCAATTTCACTTTAAAAATAGTAACATATGTTTCAAACATTATACATGACTTGTATATATTGAACAATTACATGTTTTTCTATTTTGTAAACCCTATACCCTAAAACCTGAACCCTACATCCTAAAATCTAAACCTTGAATGGCTACCCGTGTTTAAAATGACCAGATGCCATTTTGAGTCACGGGGCATCGATTTCACTCCGAAACTAATGAAGCACGCTTTGAAACATCATATATGACTCGTACACATTGACAACACATGCCATGATTAATATACCATAATTGCTACTTACGTTTTTCTTTATTGTAAAGTGTAGTGTAATTTCTTACCTAGTTATGGAGTGACTCACTTTAATTTGAACAACTATGTTGATCACAAAGTCGAAATAATCCCTAAACTTTCACGTGGTTACGGGCTAGAACGAATCAAAACGAACACCAAATGAGTAGAAACGTCAGCCATACATTTAAAACAACCATATGCCATTTTGGATCACAGGATATTGATTTCACTCCAAAACCAGTAAAACATGTTTTGAAACATCATATATGACTCGTACACATTAAACGATTACATGTGCTATACTTGCAACTTACATTTTTCTTTATTGTCAAGTGTAACATAGTTTCCTACCAGATTATGGAGTGACTTGCTATAGTTCGTACAAATGAGTCGATCGCTACATTAAAATATAGTTAAAAATTTTATTTTTAAACTTTCACGTGGTTAAGGGCATGAATGAATCGAAACGAACATTAAGTGGGTAGAAATATCAGTTGTACGTTTAAAACAATTGGATGCCATTTTCGGGTCATGGGAATCGATTTCACTTTAAAATTAGTAAAACATGCTATGAAATAGCATACATGACCCTTGCACATTAAATGACTGCACATGCTATGTTTTGGATACCATACTTGATGCTTATGTTTTTCTTTTCTGTCCAGTGTAGTGCAGTTTTCTACTGAATTATGGAGTAACTCATACAAATGTGCTTACCGTAACGTTGAAATATAGTTAAAACTTTCATCCCTAAACTTTTATGTGGTTACGGATGTGAATGACCTGAAATGAACATTAAATGAGTAGAAACATAAGTAATATGTTTAACACGATTGGATGCCATTTTGGGTTACGAGATATCGATTTCACTCTGAAACTAGTAAAACATGCTTTGAACCATCATACATGACTCGTACATATTGAATGACTGCACATGCTGTGTTTGGATACCATATTTGCTATTTACGTTTTTCTTTGCTGTTAAGTGTAGTGCAGTTTCCTACTGGATTATGGAGTGACTCACTATAGTTTGAACAAATAAGTCGATCACAAAGTCAAAATGTAGTTAAAACTTTTATCCCTAAATTTTCACATGGTCACGGACGTGAATAAACCGAAACGAGCACTAAATAAGTAGAAACGTTAACCACACATTTAAAACAATCGGATGCAGTTTTGGACCATGGGGCATCAAGTTTTCTTCGAAACTAGAAAAATATGCTTTAAAACATCATACATGATTCGTACACATTGAAAGACTACATGTGCTATGTTTTAAATACCATACTTACTACTTGTGTTTTTCTTTGTTGTTAAGTGCAATGTAGTTTTCTACCAAATTATGGTGTGACTTACAATAGTTTGAACAAATGTGTCGACCACAATGTCGAAATGTAGTTAAAACTTTCACTCCAAAACTTTCATGTGGTTACTAGTGTGAATGAATCTAAACGAATACTAAATGAGTAGAAACGTCGGTCATACATTTAAAACGACTAAATGTCGTTTTGCGTCATGAGGTATCAATTTCACTTTGAAACAAGTCGATCATATATTGGAATATCTTATAAGACTTACACAAGTTAAATGAGTTAATTTTTTTGAGTATTTTGTCTCATAATTGAAATTAGGATCATTTACTTTTGATCACGTTGAAGTTTAGTATAATTTATTAACGAAACAATATTGTTGATCATTATCGGACGAACTTTCATATCGACCTTAATATCAAAATGTAGTGAAAATATGCATTCACTTATGTTATATTATAAGCATACAAGTGAACATAAAATGAAATGAATGTAAGTAGTGAAAATGATATCTAGCCATTTAAAACAAGATAACGCCGTTTTTTAATCACGGGGTCTTAATTTCACTCCAAAATGATAGATTAAATCTTGGAACATGTTAGAAGACTTATACAAGTTATATGAGCTAATTTGTTATCTTATCTTATCTTATAATCATAATCTAATGAAAGTTTGGTTACTTTGGTTACTTACCTTCATTCGTAGTTCAATCGGGTGTAGTTTACTCCTGGAATAATAGTTTTGGTCATTATCGTGTTAACTTTATATTGACAATGAGGTCCAAACGTAATGAAAATTTCGTCCGTTCATTTTCATGTGCAAACGAGTGAAAATAAAGTGAAATGGATGTGAAATTAGGTAAAATGACACCTAAACATTTAAAACGACATCACGACATTTTGGGTTACAAGGTATCAATTTCACTCTAAATATAGTGCAAACTTGTTTACGTTCATTTTTATGTGAGTATGGAAGAGTATAATGTGAAACAGACACGAACTCAATTAAAACGTCACCTATCCGTTTATAAGGTCAAGTCGTTTTGGGTCATGGATTTTCAATTTCACACCCAATATAGTTAAAATTTATCTTCATTAATTTTTATGTGGATATGAGAGAACATAAAATAATACGAACATGAAATTAGTTAAAACGATACTCAAACGTTAAAAATGCAGCATGCCGTTTTACCGTTGATTTTAAATTGGGTCTGAAAAATGAATGAGAATGACGATTTATATTTGGAAATTTGGTAAATTTTGATTTCAAATTGGGCATTTGAGACATTTCAAATGAAGGATATTTAAGATTTTTAACACGTGATAAAATAGACTAAAATCCAATTGACCAAAAGGTATTGACATAAGCTATCTTTTACAATTACCCCATTTCACTCTTCTTCTCTCTATTAAAAAAGACACTTCTAGGATCACTATTCATTTATGTCACAGCCGGTTAGGATCATTATTAATTTATGTCACCGTCGTTTTCACACACTGTTCTAGGTTTCGTACTGTTCACCTCAAAATATTTCCTTCATATATCTTCTTTCAAACTTGCTGTGTGCCAGAACATACACATAGGGGGTGGGTGGATGGGTGGGGGTTTTTTTTGATAATTTTTTATTTATAATGGGTCTCACGCATGAGAGTAATCTGATCAAATTCTGTGAAAAAATTTCTGTAGAATGGCTTAAGTAACCTTCTTTGCCATCTCTTCAAATCTTTACTCTTATCTATCTAAAGAGAAAAAACGAGACCAACGATTCTCCTCCTAATGGCGATGATCTCGTTGAAGTTGACGAAGATGACCAAGAAGTGTGTCGGATGAGGAGCTCAAACACAACTATTCACCAAAGGGTTTTGACAGAAACTCATACAATCGAAGAAACCCATTATAGAAAACTCTTAAAAATCTTATCTTTCTTGCATCTTCTCGAGCTATGCTTCAACTAACAGAAAAGGGTAAACTCTAGCTTCTTCTCACTTGATTATGGTGGGCCAGACACTTTGGTCAGGCATCCTAGCTTTCTTAACTGAAATCTCGGAAGAAATGTACCGATTTTCACTGAAATAGGTAAGTTAATGCTTATGCGAAGACCCACTTTGTTTTTCATTGAGCTTGAAAATCTTTGCTTTACTTAATTTAGAACAGTATAAATCGGGAATTGAATTGGGTTTACTTCATTTTGTACATTCCTTTTTGCCAAGGGTTTGATTCTTTGTATTAACTAATTATTGTAAATATCATTTTTTATTATTAATTGTTCTTATTTATTAATTTATTTTTTTGTTTGCAGGTGGTGTTTGTAACGGGTTGATGCTGGCATGAAGTTTCTGATGATTCCCTACTCATGTACATAGGATCATCTTGAAGAACTTGGTAAAGGACAAATTGATTCTCAAAAGAATGTGGAACGATTTATGATGATTGAAGGTAGAATGAGAATTCATGATATCAATAACATGGCCACAAAAGAATCTCATTATTCTCAAGACATGACGATTCTCCCCAACTACGCACTTACTTCAAAGAGGGATACAAAGTATTTACATTCAAAATCTTGATTCTAAAAGGTATGACAAAATGCTGAAAAACTCCTGATTATTGTCCAGAAACATTGCAGGCTTTTCAAGTGGCTTTCAGATTCAGTCTTTCATTCAGAACTATCAAAATACCAAGTAATCTATGTTAGAATATTTTGAATGATGAATGAAAAGTTAGTTACGTTTTGAATGTTCACTACATCAGTTTCATCAGTTTGAATGCATGTTGAATGCTGTCAGTTTCATCATTTTGAATGCATGTTGAATGCGTATGAAAACATGTTGTAACTTCCCATTTGAAATATGTCGGTTTCACCCTATTCAGTCATCCATGTTGTAACTCCCTATTCAATGTATTTATGAGAAAGCTCCTCCTATATTGGTATAAATAGAGGATCACTCTCGGCTAGAAACAACAAAAAAAAAAAAAACACAACAAAGAAATAAAACAGTTCAGTTTCCTCCTCCATTTCTAGCAGCCCCGGTTTTTTTTTTCTTTTCTTTGCTAAAGTTCTTTGAGAGATAGATACAGCTAGTTCGTAGGTCGGTAACGTTGTGCAGCGTGAACCGTCAACCGATTGTATCCTGGGAATCGAACACCGATTAACACCTCTTGCACTCCGGTGAGGCGGCGAATTCGATTTAAGGAAACC
>NC_036254.1:2488386-2489993 GCF_002742605.1 Olea europaea var. sylvestris | reverse complement strand
CCTCCAGTTGTTTGCTGTTTACTTAATTTGTCCTTTAGAAAAAAAAAGGCTGACAATCTATCTATTTAATTACGTGCAGTAAATTTATTTGGTTTAAATCAGTAAGGTCGAAAGAAAAAAAATTTGGTTTACAGGAAGTTTCTTAGTTCATGCCTGCGTGGTTTTGGTTCTACAGTTTATTTTTCTCGAACAGATAACTTGATCTCAAATCTATAATTATTCTAAATTGTTTGTTGCGTGTTCTAAGGTTAAATGGCGTCACATGGAAATGATGATGTGAACAATGGAAGTAACACTGTTGGGATCGCTGTGAACCCTGTGGAGACCTCGACTGGCATTCCTCCTGTTGATGGGACAATTGGTGGCGGGATTCCTCTTGTTGGAATGAACCCCACTTTACCTACGGCTGCGGCCTCGACAATCCAGTTTGGCACAATACCTTTGCTAGTACCTAGGGTTGCGGCCTCGGTACCTTTGCCATCGTTTCCGGCTCCATTTTCGGTGAATCATGCAATTCGACCGGATAAGTTTGCTGGTACTGATTTTAAGACATGGCAGAATAAGATGATTTTTTATCTTACCACTTTGGGCCTTGCACGTTACCTCACCGACGATGCCCCTGTTGTGGCTGAAAACGACACTGATATGCATAGGCGTGCGGCTTGGGATGCATGGAAAAGTGCTGATTTTTTGTGTCGCAACTATGTCTTGGATGGCCTACAGAATTCTCTGTATCACGTGTATGTGGTAAAGAAATCTGCTAAGGAGCTTTGGGAGTCCTTAGAAAAGAAGTACAAGATCGAGGATGCTGGGTCTAAGAAATTCTTAGCCAGTCGGTGCATGGACTTCGAAATGGTTGATTCACGTTCAGTGGTGAGCCAAGTGCAAGAGTTCCAAGTGCTCTTGCAAGAAATGCATGCTGAGGGTCTGATAAAGTGCTTTTGCAAAAAATGCATGCTAAGGGTCTGATCATGTCAGAATCTCTACAAGTGGCTACTGCTATTCACAAACTACCTCCTCAGTGGAAGGCTTTCAAAAGCTATTTGCAGCATAAAAGGAAAGAGATGTCCTTCGAGGATTTAATTATCAAGCTGCGCATTGAGGAGGATAACAAATGGGCTGAACGTAAGTCAGAGAATTCTTACTCTAAGAAGGTTAATGTATTTGAGTACGGCCAAAGTTCTAGTACTAAGAAAGTTCGCTCGTTTAGAGCCAAACAGGGTAACGAAAATCGAAAAGATAAAAAATAGGCTACGAAAAGGTTGAAACCTGCTGGTGGGGTAGGAAAGAAACCTAAGTTCCAGTTCAATAGAAAGTGCTTCAATTGTGACAAAGTTGGGCATCGATCAGCAGACTGTCGTCAGCCTCGGAGGGATAATAAGCAGCGTCCTCAGGCTAATATGGCTGGAAATGAGAGAGATCATTTCTCAGATAAAATGTCTGAGCTAAACCTCACGGCGGTGATTAGTGAGGTTAACCTGGTGGGGTCTAACCCAAAGGAGTGGTGGCTGGACACTTGGGCCACTTGCCATGTCTGCTCCAACAGGAGCATGTTCACTACTTTTGCACCAGTTACAAATGGTGAAAAGTTGTTCATGGGAAATTCC
>NC_036254.1:2391850-2488097 GCF_002742605.1 Olea europaea var. sylvestris | reverse complement strand
TGTTATGAATAATGAGAAAACTCCTTCTGTTTACTTGCTTGAGTCTCCTAATCTGTGGCATGGTAGATTAGGTCACGTAAATTGCAATGCATTACGTAGACTAAGCAAACTAAACTATCACGAGGCGATAATAAGTATTTTATTACTTTTGTCGACGATAGCACGAGATATTGTTATGTGTATTTGCTTAAAAGCAAAGACGAAGCTATCGATAAATTTATTCTTTATAAGAATGAAGTTGAAAATTAACTTAGTAAGAAAATAAAGGTGTTACGGAGTGATCATGGTGGTGAATATGAATAACTGTTTGGTGAATTTTGTGCTAAATATGGAATAATTCACCAAATTACTGCACCTTATTCACCTCAGCAGAACGGAATTGCTGAGCGTAAGAATCGAACGTTAAAAGAAATGATGAATGCTATGTTGATTGGTTCTGGATTACCATAGAACATGTGGGGAGAAGCTATTCTTTCTGCGAATTACATTTTGAATAAAGTGTTAAGAAAGAATATGGATAAGACTCCGTATGAACTTTGGACAAGTCGGACACCTTCATATAAATACTTACGAATGTGGGGGTGTCTTGCTAAAGTTGTGGTGCCTCCTCCTAAGAAGGTCAAGATTGGACCTAAGACAGTTGATTGTGTATTCATTGGTTATGCACAAAATAGTAGTGCATATAGATTTATTGTACATTATTCGAATGTACCTGATATTCATCCGAACACGATTATGGAGTTTTGGCCCTGATTTTCTCACATATTTGATGGAGAATGATCCTCAAAGCTATAAGGAAGCTATATCTTCTCCGGATGGTCATCTGTGGAAAGAAGCCATCAAGAGTGAAATCGATTCTATCCTATAGAATCATACCTGGGAATTAGTAGATCTTCCACCGGGCTGTAAGCCTTTGGGCTACAAGTGGATCTTCAAGAAGAAGATGAAAGCGGATGGAGCCGTTGATAAATATAAAGCTCGGCTAGTAATCAAAGGTTATAAGCAAAAGGAAGGCTTAGATTACTTTGATACTTATTCTCCTGTGTCGAGAATAACTTCTATCCGGATGATAATTGCTATTGCGGCCTTGCGAAATCTGGAAATACATCAGATGGATGTAAAAACAACTTTCCTAAATGGAGATTTGAATGAAGAAATCTACATGGAGCAACCAGAGGGGTTTTTAGCTCCAAGTCAAGAAAGGAAAGTTTGTAGACTGGTTAAATCGCTGTATGGTTTAAAGCAAGCACCGAAGCAATGGCATGAGAAGTTTGATAATGCTATGCTTTCTAGTGGTTTTAGAATCAACGAGTGCGACAAGTGTGTATATGTCAAGGACACTAATGATGGATATGTCATATTATGTCTATACGTCGACGACATGCTCATTGTCGGTAGCTCTGACAAGATTATCAAAGCCACTAAGAATATGTTAAACTCAAAGTTTGACATGAAAGATATGGGTCTCGTAGATGTCATTTTGGGAGTAAAAATTACTCGAACACCAAATGGACTTGTGTTATCTCAATCTCATTACATTGATAAGATACTAGACAAGTTCAACAAGTCAGATACTACTGTGGCCAGACCCCAGTGGATTTGAGTCTCCACTTATCCAAGAACACTGGTGATGGTGTGTCACAGTTAGAATATTCTCGAATAATTGGGAGTTTAATGTATTTAATGACTTGTACGAAAACGGATATAGCATACTCAGTTAGCAGATTGAGTCGCTACACGAGTAACCCTGGTGCTATCCACTGGAAAGCCATTTTCAGGGTGTTACATTATTTAAGGTACACTTGTGATTTTGGACTGCACTATTCTAGATAGCCTACAGTAATTGAAGGGTATGCTGATGCAAATTGGATATCAGATATGTCAGATTCCAAGTCTACTAGTGGATATGTCTTCACTCTTGGTAGTGCAGCTGTCTCTTGGAAATCATCCAAACAAACTTGCACCGCAAGATCTACAATGGAATCAGAGTTCATCGCTTTGGACAAAGCAACTGAAGAAGCAGAGTGGCTTCGCCAGTTTGTTGAGGATATTCCAAGATGATCAAAGCCTGTGCCTGCAATTTGTGTTTATTGGGATAATCAATCAGCAATTGGTAGGGCACAGAGCAATATATATAATGGTAAGTCTCGACATATTCGAAGACGACATAATACCATTCGACAACTATTCTCACAAGGTATTATCACTCTGGACTACGTGAAGTCAAAGGATAATATTGCGGATCCATTAACAAAAGGGATAACTCGAGAGCTAGTTGAAAAAGCATCGAGGGGAATGGGCTTGCAGCCTATGATGTTGAAAGATATCATGGTGGAAACCCAACCTAGCTGAATGGTGATCCCAAGATCTAGGTTCAAAGGGACAACTAAATCATGTATATCTGTGTGAATCACTGAGAAGGTTCTCCTTCTGCTCATTCCTATGGTGCTCACAGTGATTGGAAGATGCAGGTTAAGCTATGCTTTTAATGACCATTAACGTTGTTGTGAAAGACTGAGTTAAGAGGTCACCTATGTGAGTGTGAAGTGGGGCTGCTTCAATAAGGGTTGGGAAGGCTACATCCTTGAACAAACACTTGCAGAACCAGGCGATGTGTTCATGGCCAAAACAAACACAACATTGAGAACTATGCTGTGTCTAGAATGGTCCTGTGTGAGGTCTATTGTCTTGATTTACACAAATGGCGAAACAGTTCAAGGTATCAGATCCACTGGTTTGCTGGTAATACTCGATAGATTTTCACGAGGGAAGGTTCAAAGCTAAATGCTACCTATCCTATGCAAGATTGATTCGTTTTACTCTCTCTTCCTCTCTTGAGTCTCTATTTTCAAAATTTTTCATTCATGTGGGGGACTGTTAGAATATTTTGAATGATGAATGAAAAGTTAGTTACATTTTGAATGTTCACTACATCAGTTTCATCAGTTTGAATGCATGTTGAATGCTGTCAGTTTCATCATTTTGAATGCATGTTGAATGCGTATGAAAACATGTTGTAACTTCCCATTTGAAATATGTCGGTTTCACCCTATTCATTCATCCATGTTGTAACTCCCTATTCAATGTATTTATGAGCAAGCTCCTCCTATATTGGTATAAATAGAGGATCACTCTCGGCTAGAAAAAAACAACAAAAAAAGAAAACACAACAAAGAAAAAAAAAGGTTCAATTTCCTCCTCCATTTCCAGCAGCCCCGGTTTTTTTTTCTTTTCTTTGCTAAAGTTCTTTGAGAGATAGACACAGCTAGTTCGTAGGTCGGTAACGTTGTGCAGCGTGAACCGTCAACCGATTGTATCCTGGGAATCGAACACCGATTAACACCTCTTGCACTCCGGTGCGGCGGCGAATTCGATTTAAGGAAACCGTGTAAACACGGGCCTTCGGTTTTGGTTGACTTATTCTGATTCTCCAATTTTTCCCTACAATCTAAACATCTGAATCTGTCTAATTATTAATTTGATCTTAGTAAAATTCCATTGAAAATGCGCCAGTGATAAAACTCAACTGAAAATTTAGTCAAGTTTGATTACAAACACACCAATAAACTAAATCAAGGTGAAATTTTAATCAAATTTGATTGAAAACCTGCCGATGAACAAAAAACAGATGAAATTTTAGTAAAATTTCATTGGAAACCCACCAATGAACAAAACGCAGATAATTTTTTTGTCAAATTTGATTGAAAACGCGCCAATCAACAAAATCCAGCCGAAATTTTATTCAAATTTGATTGCAAATGCGCCAAAGAACTAAACCCATGTGAATTTTTAGTAAAATTCTATTGGAAGCGTGCTAATGAACTAAATCCAAGAGAAATTTTAGTCAAATTTGATTGGAAACACACCAATGAACAAAACTCAAGCGAAATTTTAGTCAAATTTGATTGAAAACATGCTAATGAACAAAATTCATGTGAAATTTTAGTCAAATTTGATTGGAAACGCATCAATGAACTAAGCCCATGCGAAATTTGAGTCAAATTTGTTTGGAAGCACACCAATTAACAAAATTCAGATGAAATTTTACTTTTATCTTATTGAAAACGCGCTAAAGAAATAAACCAATGTGAAATTTTAGTAAAATTCCATTAGAAACGTGCCAATGAAGGAAACTCAGGTGAAATTTTAGACAAATTTGATTCAAAACACACCAATGAACAAAATCTAGGTGATATTTTAGTGAAATTATTTTGAAACGCGCTAATAAACTAAACCCTTTTGAAATTTCAGTCAAATTTGATTGGAAACTCATCGATGAACAAAATGCAGATTAAATTTTTGTAAAAGTTGGTTGGAAACGTGCCAATCAACCAAACTCAGATGAAATTTTAGTCAAATTTGATTAAAAACACGCCAAAGAACTAAACCCATGTGAAATTTTAGTGAAATTATATCGGAAACGCGCCAATAATAAAACTCAACTGAAAATTTAGTCAAATTTGATTACAAACATGCCAATGAACTAAACCTACGTGAAATTTTTGTCAAATTTGATTGAAAACCCACTGATGAACAAAATATAGATAAAATTTTGGTAAAATTTGATTGAAAACACGTCAATTAACCAAACTCAGGTGAAATTTTAATCAAATTTGATTAGAAACACGCCAATGAACAAAATCCAGGGGAATTTTAGTTAAATTTGATTGAAACCCGCCGATGAACGAAATACAAATTGTTAGGTCTAAAACTGTAATTGGTATTCTATGAACAAAAAGGGACTTAATTGAACATGTTTAAAAGTTAAGGCTTGATGTGCAATATTGTATAGCTGTTAGGGTTTGGTTTTTGTATGGAAAGGGAGCCAGCCAAAAATTATATATATCCCTCTACACACCTATAGAACGGTAGAGCCGCTTGGGATTAAGAGAGAGATACAAGAAGCAGTTGCCGGCTGGGAAGAATTATCTTTTTTATACATTACGTATTGGTGTCGACATCTGTGGGAGACAAAATTATTGAGATTGCTGGAGGAATTAAAGGGCTGGTCGGTTGCTGAATTTATATATATTCGCACAAAACGGAGGCAAAAAAGGGCGACTACTGTTGAGGAGACAAAACCTGGGAATTGAATAAAAGGCTGCCTTTGGTTGTTGAAATTGGATGATATAACTACATGGAAATTGAGGCAGAAAAGGGTTGGAATTAAAAGTTACTGGGGCCCGAATTTGGTATATATGTTCACGAAAAAACCGAAGCAGATTTGGGAATGAAATAAATAAAATTCATGTGCTGCTGGAGTCAAGAATTGAGCAGCTTTCTGGGAATAACAAAACCAATATACCATCACTTGGAGTTCCTTTGAAAAGTCAACAATTGAGGGCTACTTTTATTATATATATATTTTACAACATTGTTGGTAGCTTTGGAAGAGTTTTGTAAAGGAATTACATGAGCAACTGGGTCAAAATATCGTGGCTAAGTGATCCAAGGCGAAATTAATTGGTGATTTCATCTACATCAATTTTGTGATTCAGCAACCATTATTTTTGGGAGAAATATCAAGGTTTTCGAAGACAAAATACCGTGGTTCCTTAATCCTTGAGGAACGAACTCTCTCATTGGGGGATTGAGAGAGGTGGACGACAAGCGCAGGAACTAGACAAGAACAAGAGGTTCTTGGAATTCCACTTGGTGATACAATCAGCTCAAGATCAGGAGGCTGTATTGGATAGCAGATTGGGCTGCAGGAGGTAGCTCGGGAAGCTAGCAAGAGATTAGCAGTATCTACGACAGTAGATAGTGAGACTGGAACAGTGGGTCTGATTGGGTACGGAGTTTGGCAGAACTTGTACTTTCTGGATTGTTATAGTGGAAACTCCTAGCTTGGTCCCAGACTTTTACCCACATTGGGGTTTCTCCGTCATCAAACAACTGTGTCATTTATATTTCTGCAATTTACTTATTTCCAGTAATTCAACGTAGGATAGTAAAGCAGGTGAATTGACTTGAACACATTAATAATTGTGACTTGTTGCATTTATTAATTAATTTGTAAAATTTCGCATAAACAGTTATTCACCCCCTCTAGGTGTTATTTGGGTCAAGCTACGTTATTTCAAGTGGTATCAAAGCTAAAACTTGAGTCCTGACCCATTGTTGTCTAGATGAGTCAATCACTGTCTGTGCCTCCGTATTTTGACGGAAGCAACTATGCCTACTGGAAGGTTAGGATGAGTGCTTTTCTCAAGTCCTTAGATGAACGTGTTTAGTTGAGTGTACAAAATGGTTGGAAACATCCTTCCACAATTGTGTCAGGTGTTGTCAATCTAACTGATATTTCAATTTGGACTAAGGAAGAATTAGCTGATTGCAACTGGAATAGCAAATGACTTCATGCCTTGTTTATGGCTGTGTCTCTCGAGAAATTTAGGAGAGTGTCAATGTGTGAAACTGTTAAAGAGTTATGGGACATTCTAGAGACTACGCATGAGAGAACTAAAATCGTATAAAATTCAAAATTGCAAATTCTAACCTCTAGGTTTGAAGAAATCAGGATGAAGGATGATGAATCGTTTGATGAGTTTTATGCAAAATTGAATGACATTGTAAACTCTAGTTTCGATCTAGGTGAGAAGATTCCCGAGTCAAAAATTGTGAGAAAGGTTCTTAGGTCTTTGCCCAAGAGATTTAGACATAAAGTTATAGTGATTGAAGAGAGTAAGGATCTGAACACGGCTAAGATAGAAGAACTCGTAGGATCCCTTCAAACCTATGAACTCACCATCTCACAACCTAAGAAAAACAAGTCCATAGTGCTGAACATAGTTGGAGAAGAAGAGTCTGAGTCGTCTGACATAGAAACCCTTAGAGACGAGGAAATAGCTTACTTCGTAAAGAAGTTTCAGAAAGCTCTAAAGGGCAAGAGATGGTCCCAAGACAAAAATAGAGGAGTCCTTAGTAAATTCCAAAAAGAGAAGAGTGATAAACCGACTGCTAGGAAGTCTAGTAAGAAATCTCAAGTTGTTAGGTGCCATGAGTGTCAGGGATTTGGGCACTATAGAAATGAATTTTCTAGCTTTAAGAAAAATCTGAAAAAAGGAAAGGAGCAAGGCATTAGCTGTGTCATTGACTGATGATGATTTAAACTCAAATGATCAAAGGGATTCCTCGAGTAGTGAAGATGAAAAGAGTTATATGGATTTTGTGTCTACAGTTGAAAGTGAGTCAGATAAGGATGGTGAGAAGATTGAGGAAGATGTAGAGAGTGAGAAGTCTAGTGACGATACGGAGGATGAGACGGATATACATGAGGTTTATCAACTTCTGTTTAAGGAGTCTCAAGATCAAAAAGGTAAATAAGACCCTATTTAAGAAGGTAGACGAGCTTGAGAGAGAGAAAGAGAGACTCACTAATGATCTTCAGGTCTCATCTAAAAACCTTAGTGAGTTGAAGTGTATCAATGAGAAGCTAGAGGACAAGGTTAAGACACTAAAATATTCAACTGCAGTCTTTTATGAGTGGGATTAAGAAATTAGATGACCTGTTAGGAATGAACAAACCCACTGGGAATAGGCAAGGTCTAGGATTGGTGAAGAGTGATAGCAACGTGACTAGTTCATCCAAGACCACATTCGTGCCTGCTTCCAACTATTCTAGTATTTCAATCAATCGTGAATCCAAAAGTAAGAGTGTCAATGAACTGAATGCCTCTAGAGCCCGTAAGATTTCCACACCAAAATTTTAGCACCAACAATCACATACATTTGAGCCTAGGTTCATACCCACTTGTCATCACTGTGGTGCTTTAGGACACACGAGACCTAAGTGTCATAGGCTAGCAGATAGGAATGGAAGTCAGGATATCCCTAGTCAAGTAAACCTCCTTTCAAATTAGGTTAGTCACTTAATTGAGATGGTGACAAAATTGACTAGGATCACCTCGACCTCTAGAAAAGTTTGGGTCAAGAAATCTAATGTGGGTAGGTAGGGTGAGAATTCAAATTGTTCTGTAGCTCATGTTGCATATAAGGCTCAAAATACATGTATGTGGTATCTTGATAGTGCTTGTTCTAGACACATGTGCGGTAATAAGGCCTTATTCTCTACCTTTGATGACTGCAACGGTGGTGTAGTTAACCTTTGGAGACGGGGGTACGACACCTATCCGTGGTAAAGGTACCATCAACATATCTGGACTTCCTACTATATCTAATGTGCTTTATGTAGAGAGTCTTAAGTCCAATCTGTTGAGCATTAGTCAAATTTGTGATGCTGACTATGAAGTGAGTTTTATTCAAAAGAGATGTACTATTTGTGACTCTTCAGGTGGTGTTGTCCTTGAAGGTGTTAGAACGTCTGATAACTGTTATGGAGTTCTCCCAAACTCTAACTATGTGTGCAGCAGTGCTAAAATTGTTATGTCCGAACATTGGCATCAAAGACTCGGCCATATTAACTATAAAAGCATGTCAAAATTAGTTAAAAAGAAAATTATTGATGGTTTACCTAAAATTGAACAAAATGAAAATGTTGTGTGCAAGCCGTGTCAACAAGGAAAACAACTTAGGATAAACCATAAACAAACATCTAAAATCTTGACAAATAGACCCTTAGAACTTCTCCATATGGATTTAATGGGACCTTCTAGGATTGAGAGCCTAGGGGGTAAACGTTATATTCTTGTTGTGGTAGACGATTTCTCTAGATACACCTGGATTGACCTACTAAGAGAAAAATTCGAGACTTGTGATCTGGTTAAATCCTTGTGTAAAAGACTCAAAATTGAACAAAGTCTTTCCATTTCTAGGGTTCGAAGTGATCATGGAAAAGAGTTTGAAAACTCTAATCTTGAAAACTTCTATTTGAAGGAGGGTATTCAACATGAGTTCTCCTCACCAATCATTCCACAGCAAAATGGGGTTGTTGAGAGGAAAAATAGAGTGCTACATCATGGCAAGGATCTAGCAATGCATTTCTGGGGTGAAGCTATTAACATTGCTTGCCACATAGTGAATAGAGTATACTTGAGACCAAAAATCGATAAGACTCCTTATGAGATCTGGAAGGGGAAGAAGCCTACTGTTAAATACTTTCATGTGTTTGGCAGTAAGTGCTACATTCTGAGGGACAGAGAAAACTTAGGCAAGTTTGATTCCAAAAGTGATGAAGGGTTTTTTCTAGGGTACTCTAGGAACAGTAGAACCTATCGAGTATACAATTTACGTACTCAAAATGTCATGGAGTCTATAAATGTTGTTGATGATGATGCTTTCTCTAAGGGAGAGAGCATTGAAAATGGGGTAGATTTAGATGATCTAAGTGATGATCAAGGACCCACAGCCGAAGATAAAGAACAATCAATTCCAAAACCTCTGCGATCCCCCAAAGGCATCGACATTTCTGTTAAGGATCCTTTACCTAGTGAACAAACTAAGCTTCCTAGAGAACCATCATCCAGGGCCAAATCTAACCATCCTAAGGTCAACATCATTGGGGATCTAGATGAAGGTATGAGGTTAAGAAAGAGAGTCCTAAATAACCTAACCTATACAAGTTATGTATCCCAGATTGAGCCTCAGAAAGTTGAGGAAGCTCTTAAAGATAAATGTTGGGTGAATACAATGCATAAAGAGCTAAATCAATTTGTTCGAAACAATGTTTGGTATCTAGTGCCTAGGCCTGATGATTGCAATGTGATAGGTACTAAGTGGATTTTGAAGAACAAGACGGATGACCAGGGTACCATACCAAGAAGTAAGGCTAGACTAGTTGCTCAGGGGTACACTCAAGTTGAAGGGGTAGATTTTGATGAGACATTTGGCCCTATTGCACGTCTTGAGTCCATTCACATCCTTCTTGCGGTTGCTTGTACTTTAGGGTTCAAACTGTATCAAATGGATGTCAAGAGTGCCTTCTTGAATGGAATACTTCAAGAAGAGGCATATGTTGAACAACCCAAAGGATTCATCGATCCTAAGCTTTCCCATTATATCTACAAATTGAATAAAGCCTTGTATGGTTTGAACCAAGCTCCTAGAGCTTGGTATGACAGACTCACTGTATATCTCGTTGATCATGATTTTTCATGAGGTGGTGTAGACAAAACTCTATTCATTAGACATATTGAAGAAACCATAACTATAGCACAGATCTATGTTGATGATATTGTGTTTGGCTCTCCCATTGACTCCCTTGCTAATGAATTTGCCGAATGTATGAAATGAGAATTTGAAATGAGCATGGTTGGAGAGCTAAGTTACTTCCTTGGCCTTCAAGTAAAGCAAATTGACTATGGGTTGCTTATCTCTCAGTCAAAGTATGCCAAAGACCTAGTTAAGTAATTTGGACTGGATAGTAAAAAACACACAAGGACACCTATGAGCACGAGTGCTAAGTTAGGTCATGATCCTATAGGTAGAAGTGTTGATCAGACATTGTATAGGAGTATGATAGGTAGCTTACTCTACCTTACAGCCAGTAGACTTGACATAGCTTTCAATGTTGGTGTGTGTCTGAGATTTCAGGCAGATCCTAAGGAATCCCATTTTAGTGCAGTAAGACGTATCATTAGGTATGTGAATGGGACTGTAAATAATGGGATCTTATATTCCAGAGAGTCAAATCTTGAACTCGTCGGCTATTCTGATGCCGATTGGGCTGGAAATGCCGATGATAGGAAGAGTACCTGGGGTGGATGCTTTTATGTTGGTTCTAATCTTGTGTCATGGATGAGTAAGAAACAAAACTCAGTTTCTCTGTCTACAGCCGAGACAGAATACATTGCAGCCGGTAGCTGCTACACTCAATTGCTTTGGATGAAGCAATTGTTGAGTGATTATGGGATAAATCAGGGCACCATGACCGTGTTTTGTGATAACACCAGCGCTATCAACATCTCCAAAAATCCTATTCAACATTTTAGGACTAAACATATTGATATTCTTCATCACTTCATCCGTGAACTTGTTGAGTCCAATGTGGTATCCCTTGAACACATTGCTACAGAAAATCAGCTTTCAGATCTGCTCACTAAACCTTTAGATGGCATGAGATTCGACTCACTTAAGAATGCTGTTGGTGTTTGTGTACCTCCTTGACCAGTTTTATAGGAACATTCATGTACAGCTCACCTCCGTGTCCATTTTTGCATTCATTTCATTGCATGTTCATTTTGTTTGCATTTATGTTCTTATATGTTTGTCATCTCATCATATAAAAAAAATTAAATAAAAAATAAAAAAATTGCGGCGACACAACTGTGTGGCATATTCATGTTAAAATAAAAAAAATTTAAAAAAATTAAAAAAAAAGTGAAAATTTCCACAGCTTGATATATAATTCTGAAACTTGTATGTTGTGACCGTGTATGAGCTAAAATGGAAAAGTTGTAGCATTATTTCCATTGCTTGTTTAGGTCATCATGGAGTACTTAGTATAGGTGTCTTTATGTACCATCTGCACTGCACACACTATGAAATTGTTAGTGGGACTCTACCGTGTGTGTGAGATTTGGGATGACTATCACATGTTAATAGGGTGATTTGAATATGAATTGACCATTATTTAATAGATCTAAACCCAAAAATAATCCTCCCATTACAATAAACTCATATCTTAATGTTCTTCTTTGGGGCCTATTTGACTCGAGCAATTAAGCCTGCGGAGTCTTTTAAAACTTGGTGCCTATGGTCAACTAACTTGGGTTAACCGACCTAAAGCTCGCTACAAGGGTCATCTTAGTTGCCTAATGGAGAAGAACCTGCACTTAAGATGAACAATTATTGAGCTAGAAAAATGAGAAACATGGGCCAAATATGGAGAGCTGGAATAATATGAAAATCTGAAAAATATAAAAGCTCATAGTAAGGGGGAGATAAGTAAAAATGATAAGTTTAGGTCCTACTGCACATTATATAGTTTGACTTTCATTAGTAGGAGAATATACTTATTGGCAGTGATTGACATGTCCCTTCTCACAGAATTAAGGTTTGGAGTCTTGCTTGCATTTGATTAGTGACACTTTACACACATGAATCACTTATATTTTTATTACTCCATTTTGGACTGAACTTAGTATGTGGAGAGGTATACTACTTGTTAATTTTGCTTTTACATGCTATCAACTGCATTTTTGATTGTTATATGTTATTGCTCGACTTGGTCTTAATGTGATTCCCTTCAGCATTTGTGACAAAAAGGGGGAGAGAAAATGTATATACTGAGGGGGAGAAAATGGAAAATGAGAGCATGCACATTTTGTTGATTGACATTACTTGCATTGCATTGCTATGTCTAGGGGTCGTTAGGAAGAGACATAGGTACATTTACCTACTACATAAAAATATGAAAGTTTTCAGTAAGGGGGAACGTTGCATTGCATTCCATATCACATCCATAGCTGTTTGAGTTTTGATGTTTAGTGATGTTAATGTTTCGGTTGGTGTTTTGATTGACATTAATGTTACATCTCAAACTAGCATGTTAATTTGTGATTAAGTGCTTTAATTTCTATACTTCCTATATCACGTGCTTTTACACTGGGTATGTGAGTTTTTGGATTTCAGGAAACATGTACAACAAGGAATGCAAGACTCAGTAATTCGAATGCTGGGTAGTTTAGGTTGTTTTGATTGATTGTAATTCCTTGACTTGAATTTGTATAGTTTTGTCACAGAATGCCAAAGGGGGAGATTGTTAGGTCTAAAACTGTAATTGACATTCTATGAACAAAAATGGACTTAATTGAACATGTTTAAAAGTCAAGGCTTGATGTGCAATATTGTATAGTTGTTAGGGTTTGGTTTGTGTACGGAAAGGGAGCTAGCCAAAAATTATAGATATACCTCTACACGCCTACAGAAAGGTAGAGCCGCTTGGGATAAAGAGAGAGATACAAGAAGCGGCTGTCGACTGGGAAGAATTATCTTTTTTATACATTACGCATTGATGTCGACATCTGTGGGAGACAGAATTATTGAGATTGTTGGATGAATTAAAGGGCTGGTCGGTTGCTGAATTTAAACATATATATTCGCACAAAATGGAGGCAGAAAAGGGCGACTACTGTTGAGGAGACAAAACCTGGGAATTGAATAAAAGGCTGCCTTTGGTTGCTGAAATTGGATGATAGAACTACACGAAAATTGAGGTAGAAAAGGGTTGGAATTAAAAGCTGTTGGGGCCCAAATTTGGTATATATATTCATGAAAAAATCGAAGCAGATTTGGGAATGAATTGAATAAAATTCACGTGCTGCTGGAGTCAAGAATTGAGCAACTTTCTGGGAATAACAAAACCAATGTACCATCACTTGGAGTTCCTTTGAAAAGTCAACAATTGAGGGCTACTTTTATTATATATATATATCACAACATTGTTGGCAGCTTTGGAAGAGTTTTGTAAAGGAATTACATGAGCAATTGGGTCAAAATATTGTCGCTAAGTGAACCAAGGCGAAATTAATTGGTGATTTCATCTACATCAATTTTGTGATTCAGCAACCATTATTTCTGGGAAAAATATCAAGGCTCTCGAAGACAAAATACCGTGGTTCCTTAATCTTTGAGGAACGAACTCTCTCATTGGGGGATTGAGAGAGGTGGACGACAAGCACAAGAACTAGACAAGAACATGAGGTTCTTGGAATTTCACTTGGTGATACAATCAGCTAAAGATCAGGAGGTTGTATTGGACAGCAAATTGGGCTGCATAAGGTAGATCGGGAAGCTAGCAGAAGATTAGCAGTATCTATGACAGTAGATAGTGAGACTGGAACAGCGTGTCTGACTGGATACGGAGTTTGGCAGAACTTGTACTTGCTGGATTGGTGTAGTGGAAACTACTGGCTTGGTCCTGGACTTTTACCCACATTGGGGTTTCTCCGTCATCAAACAACTGCGTTCTTTATATTTCTGCAATTTACTTATTTCTAGTAATTCAACGTAGGATAGTAAAGCATGTGAATTGACTTGGACACATTAATAATTGTGACTTCTTGCATTTATTAATTAATTTGTAAAATTTCGCATAAACACATATTCATCCCCCTCTAGGTGTTATTTGGGTCAAACTACGTTATTTCACAAATGAAATTTTTGTCAGATTTGATTGGAAACACGCCAATGAACCAAATTTAAGTGGAATTTTAATCAAATTTGGCTAGAAACATGCCAATAAATAAAACGTAGGCGAAATTTTAGTCAAATTTGATCGGAAACCCGTCGATGAACGAAACGCAGGTGAAATTTTAGTCAAATTTGATTGGAAACCCAAACCTAAACGGGATTTTAGTCAAATTTAATTGAAAACCCACTAATGAACAAAATAAATTTAAATTTGAGTGAAATTTGATTGGAAACGCACCAATGAACTAAACCCAAGAGAAATTTTAGTCAAATTTGATTGGAAACCTGTCGATGAATAAAACGTAGATGAAATTTTTGTCAAATTTGATTGGAAACACGCCAATGAACAAAATCCCGACGAAATTTGACTCAAATTTGATTGAAAACGCACTAATAAACTAAACCCATGGGAAATTTTAGTTCAATTTTATTGGAAATCCACCGATGAACAAAACGCAGATGAAATTTTTTGTCAAATTTCATTGGAAACGCGCCAATTAACCAAACTAAGGAGAAATTTTAGTCAAATTTGATTAGAAACACGCCAATGAACAAAATTCAAATGAAATTCTACTCTAATTTAATTGAAAATACGCTAAAGAACTAAACTCATGTGAAATTTTAGTGAAATTCTATTGGAAACGCATCAATGATAACCCTCAACTGAAAATTTAATCAAATTTGATTACAAACATGCCAATGAACTAAATCCAGGTGAAATTTTAGTCAAATTTGATTGGAGATCCATTGATGAATTAAACGCGGATGAAATTTTTGTCAAATTTGATTGAAAACGCTTCGATGATTTAAGCCTAAGTGGAATTTTAGTCAAATTTGACAGAAAACCCGCTAATGAACAAAATCAAATTTGAGTTGGAGTCAAATTTGATTAAAAATACGCCAATGAACTAAACCCATGTGAAATTTTAGTCAAATTTGATTGGAAATACGCCAATGAACAAAACTCAGGTGAAATTTTAGTCTAATTTGATTGAAAACTCGTCGATGAATGAAACGCAGATGAAAGTTGATTGAAAACGCACTAATGAACAAAATGTAGACGAAATTTTAGTAGAAACGTGAAAAAGAACTGAACTCACGTGAAATTTTAGTAAAATTTTATTGGAAACGCGCCAATGATAAAACTCAACCGAAAATTTAGTCTAATTTGATTACAAACGCGCCAACGAACTAAACCCTTGTGAATTTTTTTTCAAATTTGATTAGAAACTTGTCGATGAACTAAACCTAAGCGAAATTCTAGTCAAATTTGACTAGAAACCTGCTAATGAACAAAATCAAATTTAAATTTGAGTCAAATTTGATTAGAAAAGTGCAAATGAACTAAAGCGATGATAAATTTTTGTCAAATTTTATTGGAAACATGGTGATTAACAAATTTTGACGAAATTTTTGACAAATTTGATTGGAAACGCGCCAATGAACAAAATTCAGACAAAATTTTAGTTAAATTTGATTGAAAACATGCCAAAAAAATGAACTCACGTGAAATTTTAGTAAAATTCTATTGGAAACACGCCAATGATAAAACTCAACCGAAAATTTAGTCAAATTTGATTTCAAACACGCCAATGAACTAAACCCATGTGAAATTTTTTTCAAATTTGATTGAAAACTCACCGATGAAATAAACCTAAGGGAAATTTTAGTCAAATTTGACTAGAAACCCGCTAAAGAACAAAATCAAATTTAAATTTGAGAGAAATTTGATTAGAAACGCGCCAATGAACTAAAGCCATGAGAAATTTTGGTCAAATTTGATTGAAAACCCGTCGATGAACAAAATGCAGATGAAATTTTAGTCAAATTTGATTGGAAACGCGCCAATGAACTAAACCTATGTGGAATTTTAGTAAAATTTGACTGGAAACTGACTATTGAACAAAATTAAATTGAAATTTGATTGGAAATGCACCAATGAACTAAACCCATGTGAAATTTAGTAAAATTCTATTGGAGATGCGCCAATGAACTAAACCCATGTGAAATTTAGTAAAATTCTATTGGAGATGCGCCAATGAACTAAACCCATATGAAATTTTAGTAAAATTCTATTGGAAATGCGCCAATGAACTAAATCCATGAGAAATTTTAGTTAAATTTGATTAGAAACCCATTGATGAACAAAATGCAGATGAAATTTTTATCAAATTTGATTGGAAACGTGTCAATGAACCAAACTCAAGTGAAATTTTAGTTAAATTTGATTAGAAACATGCCAATGAACAAAACAGGTGAAATTTTGGTCAAATTTGATTGGAAATCCACCGATGAACAAAACGCAGATGAAATTTTAGTCAAATTTGACTAGAACTGCGCTACTGAACCACACTCGAGTTAACGTTTTGTCAAATTTAATTAGAAAGACGCCAATAAACAAAATCCAGGTGAAATTTTAGTCAAATTTGATTGAAAACGTGCCAATGAACTAAACCCATGTGAGATTTTAGTCAAATTCGATTGGAAGCACACCAATGAACAAAATTCAGATGAAATTTTACTCAAATTGGAAGCACAATTTAACAAAACTCTGGTGAAATTGTAGTGATATTTGATTTGAAGCGCGCCAATGAACGTAATCCAACCGATGTTTAGTTAAATTTGATTGGAAGCATGCCAAAGAACTAAACCCATGTGAAATTTTAGTAAAATTCTTTTCGAAATGCGCCAGTGATAAATCTCAACTGAAAATTTAGTCAAATTCACTACAAACACGCCAATGAACTAAACCCAGATGAAATTTTAATCAAATTTGATTGAAAATCCACGATGAACGATACACAAATGAAATTTTAGTCAAATTTGGTTGGAAACCCGACTAAGAATGAAACGTAGGTGAAATTTTAGCCAATTTTGATTGAAAATGCGCCAATGAACTAAATATAAGCGAAATTTGACTGGAAACCGCTAATGAACAAAATTCAATTTAAATTTTACCCAAATTTGACTGAAAATGCGGCAATGAACTAAAGTCATGTGAAATTTTAGTCAAATTTGATTGGAAACCCGTCGATGAACAAAACACGGATGAAATTTTAGTCAAACTTGATTGGAAACGCGCCAATGAACCAAATATATGCAGAATTTTAGTTAAATTCGACTGGAAACATGCTAATGAACAAAATAAAATTTAAATTTGAGTCAAATTTGATTGGAAACGCGCCAATAAACCAAACTCAGGTGAAATTTTATTCAAATTTGATTTGAAACACTCAAATGAGCATAACCCAGGTGAAATTTTAGTCAAATTTGATTGGAATCGCGCCAATGAACTAAACCCGTGTGAGATTTTAATCAAATTTGATTAGAAGCGCACTAATGGACAAATTCAGATGAAATTTTACTCAAATTTGGTTGACAACGTGCCGCTTAACAAAACTCAGTTGAAATTGTAATCATATTTGATTTGAAGCGCGCCAATGAACAAAATTTAGACGAAATTTTTGTCAAATTCGATCGGAAATGCGCCAAAAGAACTTTTAGTCAATTTTAGTCAATTTTAATTGAAAATGCACCAAAGAGCTAAACCCATGTGAAATTTTGGTAAAATTCCTTTGGAAACGCACCAATGATAAAACTCAATTGAAAATTTAGTCAAATTTGATTACAAAAATGCCAACGAACTAAATTCAGGTGAAATTTTAGTCAAATTTGATTGGAAACCCACCTATGAACAAAACACAGATGAAATTTTAGTCAAATTTGATTGAAAACGCGCCAATCAAATAAATCTAAGCGAAATTTTAGTAAAATTTCACTGGAAACCCACTAATGAAGAAAATCAAATTTAAATTTGAGTCAAATTTGATTGGAAACGCGCCAATAAACAAAATCCATGAGAAATTTTTATAAAATTTGATTGGAAACCCGCCGATGAACATAACACCGATGAAATTTTTGTCAAATTGATTGGAAACACGCTAATTAACCATACTCAGGAATTTTAGTTAAATTTGATTAGAAACATGCCAATGAACAAAATTCAGGTGAAATTCTAGTCAAATTTGATTTGCAACGCATCAATGAACTAAACCCAAGTGAAATTTCAGTCAAATTTGATTGGAAACCTGTCGATGAACCAAACGCAGATAAAATTTTTGTCAAATTTGATTGAAAACGTGCCAATGAACTAAACTCAGGTGAAATTTTACTCTAATTTGATTAGAAACAGGCTAATGAACAAATCTCAGGTCAAATTTTATTCTAATTTGATTGGAAACCCACCGTTGAACGAAACACAGAAGAAATCTTAGTCAAATTTGATTGAAAACGCGCCAATGAACTAAACCTAAGCGAAATTTTAGTCAAATTTGACTGGAAACCCACTAATGAACAAAATCAAATTTAAAATTGAGTCAAATTTGATTGGAAATGCACCAATGAACTAAACCATGAGAAATTTTCTTTAAATTTGATTGCAAACCCGCTGATGAACAAAATGCAGATGAAATTTTTGCCAAATTTGATTGGAAACACGCCAATGAACCAAACTAAATTGAAATTTTAGTCGAATTTCATTAGAAACACGCCAATGAACAAAACCCAGGTGAAATTTTACTTAAATTTGATTGGAAACGCGCCAATGAACTAAACTTACGTGAAATTTTAGTCAAATTTGATTGGAAGCGCACCAATGAAAAAAATTTAGAAGAAAATTTACTCAAATTTGATTGAAAATGTGCCAAAGAACTTAATCCATGTGAAATTTTGGTAAAATTCTATCGGAGAATCGCCAATGATAAAACTCAATTAAAAATTTAGTCAAATTTGATTACGAACATGCCAATGAACTAAACCAACATGAAATTTTAGTTAAGTTCGATTGAAAAATCATCGATGAACAAAATGCAGATGAAAATTCAAATTTGAATGAAAACACGCTAATGAACAAGACCTAAGCGGAATTTTAGTCAAATTTGACTGGAAACCCTCTAATGAACAAAATCAAGTTAAAATTTGAGTCAAGAGTGGAAATGTGCCAATGAACTAAACCCATGAGAAATTTAAGGCAAATTTGATTGGAAACCCGTCGATGAACAAAATGCCGAAGAAATTTTTGTCAAATTTGATCGGACATGCGCCAACAAACCAAATTCAAATGAAATTTTAGTCAAATGTGATCACAAACACGCCTATGAACAAAAACCAAGTGAAATTTTAGTCAAATTTAATTGGAAAAGTGCCAATGAACTAAATCCATTGAAATTTTAGTCAAACTTGATTGGAAGAGCACCAATGAACAAAATTCAGATGACATTTTTCTCAAATTTAATTGAAGACGCGCCATTTGATTAAACTCAGATGAAATTGTAGTCATATGAGATTTGAAGCACTCAAATGAGCAAAATTGAGATGCAATTTTAGTCAAATTTGATTGGAAAAGCGCCAAAGAACTAAACCCATGTGAAATTTTAGTAAAATTCTATTGGAAACGCGCCAATGATAAAACTCAACTGAAGATTTAGTCAAATTTGATTACAAACACGCCAATGAACTTAACCCATGTGAAATTTTAATCAAATTTGATTTGAAACCCGTCGATCGACAAAATGCAGATAAAATTTTAGTCAAATTTGAATAAAGACGCACCAATGAACTAAACATAAATAGAATTTTAGTCAAATTTGACCGAAAACCCGGTAATGAACAAAATCAAAATCAAATTTGAGTCAAATTTGATTGGAAATGTGCCAATGAACTAAACACATGAGAAATTTTAGTCAATTATGATTGGAACCCCGTAGATGAACAAAATGCAAATGAAATTTTGTGAAATTAGATTGAAAACTCGCCAATGAACCGGGTGAAACTTTAGTCAAATTTGATTAGAAACACGCCAATGAACAAAATTTAGGTGAAATTTTAGTCAAATTTGATTGAAACGCGCCAATGAACTAAACCTATATGAAATTTTAGTCAAATTTTATTGGAAACGTGCCAATGATAAAACTCAACTGAAAATTTAGTTAAATTTGATTACAAACACACCAACGAACTCAATCAATGTGAAATTTAGTCAAATTTGATTGGAAACCCACTGATGGAGAAAATGCAGACAAAATTTTAGTCAAATTTGAATGAAACGCACCAATGAACTAAACATAAGCAGAATTTTAGTCAAATTTGACTGGAAACCCGGTAATGAACAAAATCAAATTTAAATTTGAGTTAAATTTGATTGGAAATGCCCCATTGAACTAAAACCATGAGAAATTTCAGTCAAATTTGATTGGAACCCTGTCGATGAACAAAATGCAGATGAAATTTTTGTCTAATTAGATTGGAAACTCGCCATAAGCCCAACTCAAGTGAAATTTTAGTCAAATTTGATTAGAAACACGCCAATGAATAAAATTCAGGTGAAATTTTAGTCAAATTTATTTGAAACGAGCTCATATGAAATTTTAGTTAAATTTATTGGAAACACACCAATGATAAAACTCAACTTAAGATTTAGTCAAATTTGATTACAAACACGCCAATGAATTAAACTCAGATGAAATTTTAGTCAAATATGATTGGGAACTCGCCGATGAACTAAGCCTAAGCGAAATTTTTGTCAATATTGTCTGGAAACCGCTAATGAACGAAATCAAAACTAAATTTGAATCAAATTTGATTGGAAATGTGCCACTGAACTAAATCTAAATGAAATTTTAGTCAAATTTGATTGGAAACCCGCCGATGAACAAAATGCAGATGAAATTTTTATCAACTTTGATTGGAAACGTGCCAGTGAACCAAATTCAAGTGAAATTTTAGTCGAATTTCATTAGAAACACGTCAATGAACAAAACTCAAGTGAAATTTTAGACAAATTTGATTGGAAATGCGCCAATGAACTAAACTAACCTGAAATCTTAGTCAAATTTGATTGGAAGCGCACCAATGAACAAAATTCACATGAAATTTTAGTCAAACTTACTTGAAAACGTGCCAAAGAACTAAACCCATGTGAAATTTTAGTAAAATTCTATCGAAAATGGGCAATGATAAAACCCAACAAAAAATTTAGTCAAATTTGATTACAAACACGCCAATGAACTAAATGCAGATGAAATTTTGGTAAAATTTGATTGAAAACACGCCAATGAACTAAACCTAAGCAAAATTTTAATTAAATTTGACTGGAAACTTGCTAATGGACAAAATCAAATTTTAGTTTAAGTCAGATTTGATTGGAAACACGCTAATAAACAAAACTCATGACAAATTTTAGTCAAATTTGATTGGGAGCACACCAATGAACAAAATCCAAATGAAATTTTACTCAAATTCGATTGAAGATGTGCCATTTAACAAAACTCAGGTGAAATTGTAGTCATATTTGATTTGAAGTGCAATAATGAACAAACTCCAGATGAAGGTTTAGTCAAATTTGATTGTAAACTCGCCAAAGAACTAAACCAAGGTGATATTTTAGTAAAACTCTATTGGAAGCGCACCAATGACAAAACTCAACTAAAAATTTAGTCAAATTTGATTACAAACACGCCAATGAACTAAATCTAGGTGAAATTTTAGTCAAATTTGATTGGAAACCCGTTGATGAACAAAGCACAGATGAAATTTAATTCAAATTTAAATGAAATCGCGCCAATGAACAAAACTTAAGCAGAATTTTAGTCAAATTTGACTAGAAACTGCTAATGAATGAAATCGAGTCAAAATTTGAGTGAAAACACGCCAATGAACTAAACCCATGAGAAACTTTCGTCAAATTTGATTGGAAACCAGTCGATTAAGAAAATGCAAATGAAATTTTTATCACATTTGACTAAACTCCAGTGAAATTTTAATCAAATTTGATCAGAAACATGCCAATGAACAAAATTCAGGTGAAATTTTAGCCAAATTTAATTGGAAACCCGTCGATGAGCAAAACATAGATGAAATTTTAGTCAAATTTGATTGAAAACGAGCCAATGAACTAAACCTAAGTGAAATTTCAGAAACCTGCTAATGAACAAAATCAAATTTAAATTAGTCAAATTTAATTGGAAACAAGCCAATGACCTAAACCAATGGGAAATTTTTGTTAAATTTGATTGGAAACCCACCGATGAACAAAACGCAGATGAAATTTTTATCAAATTTGATTGGAAACACGCCAATGAACCTAACTCCAGTGAAATTTTAGTCAAATTTATTTAGAAACACACCAATGAACAAAATCAAGGTGAAATTTTAGTCAAATTTGATATGCAACGTGCCAATGAACTAAACCCATGTGAAATCTTAGTCAATTTTGATTGGAAGTGCACCAATAAACAGAATTTGGATGACATTTTACTCTAATTTGATTGAAAACGTGTCACTTAACAAAACTCAGATGAAATTGTAGTCATATTTGATTTGAAGCACGCTAATAAACAAAATCGGGACCAAGTTTTTGTCAGATTTGATTGGAAACACGCCAATGAATTAAACCCATGTGAAATTTTAGTAAACTTTTGTTGGAAACTCGTCGATGAACTAAACCTAAGTTGAATTTTAGACAAATTTGATTGGAAACACGCTAATGAACAAAATCAAATTTAAATTTGAGCTAAATTTGATCGGAAATGTTCCAATGAACTAAAGCCATGGGAAATTTTAGTCAAATTTGATCGGACCCCCGTCAATAAACAAAATACAGATGAAATTTTAGTCAAATTTGAATGAAAATATGCCAATGAACTAAACCTAAGAGGAATTTTAGTCAAATTTTACTGAAAACTCGCTAATGAATAAAATCAAATCTAAATATGAGTCAAATTTGATTGGATACGCGCCAATGAACTAAACCCATGAGAAATTTTAGTAAATTTGATTGGAAACCCATCGATGAACAAAACATAGATGAAATATTTGTCAAATTTGATTGGAAACATGCCAATGAACCAAACTCAGGTGAAATTTTAATCAATTTTAATTAGAAACATGCCAATGAACAAAATGCAGGTGAAATTTTATTCTAATTTGATTGGAAACCCGTATATGAACGAAACGCAGATGAAATTTTAGTCAAATTTGATTGAAAATGCTCCAATGAACTAAACATAAGTGGAATTTTAGTAAAATTTGATTGAAAACCCGCTAATGAACAAAATCAAATTTAAATTAAAGTCAAATTTGATTGGAAACGTGCTAATGACCTAAACCCATGAGAAATTTTATTTAAATTTGATTGGAAACCCATAGATAAACAAAATGCATATGAAAATTTGTCAAATTTGATTGGAAACGCGACAATGAATTAAGCTCAGGTGAAATTTTTGACAAATTTGATTAAAAACACGCCAATAAGCAAAATACAAGTGTAATTTGATTAGAAACGCGCCAATAAACTAAACTCATGAGAAATTTGAGTCAAATTTGATTGGAAGCGTACCAATGAGCAAAATTCAGATGAAATTTTACTCAGATTTGATTGAAAACGCGCCAAAGAACTAAACCCTTGTGAAATATTAGTAAAATTCCATTGGAAACGTGTCAGTGATAAAATTCAACTAAAAAATTAGTCAAATTTGATTACAAACATGCCAATGAACTAAACCCAAGTGAAATTTTAGTTAAATTTGATTGGAAACATGTCGATGAACCAAACAAGATGAAATTTTAGTAAAATTTGATTGCAAACCCGCCGATGAACAAAATGCAGACAAAATTTTTGTCAAATTTGATTGGAAACATGCCAATGAACAAAATCTAGCGAAAATTTTATTGGAAACGCGCACAAGAACTAAGCCGATGTGAATTTTTAGTAAAATTCTATTGGAAACGTGCCAATGAAATAAACCCAAGAGAAATTTTAGTCAAATTTGATTGGAAACATGCCGATGAACAAAATACTAATGAAATTTTTATCAAATTTGATTGGAAACAGGCCAATGAACAAAACTCATGCGAAATTTTAGTCAAGTTTGATTAGAAACACGCCAATGAACGAAACCCAGGTGAAATTTTAGTCAAATTTGATTGCAAACGTGTCAATCAACTAAACCCATGCGAAATTTGAGTCAAATTTGATTGGAAGCGCACCAATGAACAAAATCCAAATGAAATTTTACTTTAATTTTATTGAAAACGTGCCAAAGAAATAAACCGATGTGAAATTTTAGTAAAATTCCATTGGAAACGCGCCAATGAACAAAACTCAGGCGAAATTTTAGTCAAATTTGATTAGAAACTCGCCAATGAATAAAACCCAGGAAATTTTAGACAAATTTGATTAGAAACACGTCAATGAACAAAATTCAGGGGATATTTTAGTCAAATTTGATTTGAAACGCGCCAATGAACTAAATCCATGTGAAATTTCAGTCAAATTTGACTAGAATCTTGTCGATGAACGAAATGTGGACCAAATTTTAGTAAAAGTTGGTCGAAAACGTGTCAATCAACCAAACTTAATTGAAATTTTAGTCAAGTTTGATTAAAAATACCCCAAAGAATTAAACCCATATGAAATTTTAGTAAAATTCAATCGAAAACGCGCCAATGATAACACTCAGCTGAAAATTCAATAAAATTTGATTACAAACACGCCAATGAACTAAACCTAGGTGAAAGTTTTTTCGAATTTGATTGGAAACCCACGGATGAACAAAACGCAGATGAAATTTTGGTAAAATTTGATTGAAAACACGCCAATGAACCAAACTCAGGTGAAATTTTAATCAAATTTGATTAGAAACATGCCAATGAACAAAACCTAGGTGATATTTTAGTCAAATTTGATTGAAACCCGTCGATAAATGAAATACAGATGAAATTTTTGTCAAATTTGATTCGAAACACGCCAATGAAGGAAACTCATGTGAAATTTTAATCAAATTTGATTTGAAATATGCCAATGAACAAAACGTAGGTGAAATTTTAGTCAAATTTGATTGGAAACCAAACCGAAGAGGAATTTTAGTCAAATTTGACTGGAAACCCGCTAATGAACAAAATAAAATTTAAATTTGAGTCAAATTTGATTGAAAACGCGCCAATTAACTAAACTAATGAAATTTTTTTGTCAAATTTGATTGGAAACTCGTCGACGAACAAGACACAGATGAAATTTTTGTTAAATTTTATTGAAAATCCGTCGATGAGGAAATTTTTGACGAATTTGATTGGAAGCATGCCAATTAACCAAACTCAGGAGAAATTATAGTCAAATTTGATTAGAAACACGCCAATGAACAAAATTCAGATGAAATTCTACTCAAATTAAATTGAAAATGTGGTAAAGAATTAAACACGTGAAATTTTAGTAAAATTCTATTGAAAAGGCGCCAATGATAACACTCAACTGAAAATTTAGTCAAATTTGATTACAAACACACCAATGAACTAAATCCAGGTGAAATTTTAGTCAAATTTGAATGGAGACCCATCGATGAAATAAACGCAGATGAAATTTTAGTCAAATTTGATTGAAAATGCTCCAATAAATTAAAACTAAGCGGAATTATAGTCAAATTTGAAAGAAAACCCGCTAATGAGTAAAATCAAATTCGATTGAAAACGTGCCAATGAACTAAACCCATGTGAAATTTTAGTCAAATTTGATTGGAAATTGCGGATGAACAAAATGCAGATAAAATTTTTGTCAAATTTGATTGGAAATGCGCCAATGAAACAAATTTAGGTGAAATTTTAATCAAATTTGATTAGAAACATGCCAATGAACAAAACTCAGGAGAAATTTTAGTCTAATTTGATTGGAAACTTGCCGATGAATGAAACGCAGATGAAATTTTTATCAAAATAGATTGAAAATGCCCCATTGAAAAATGTACAGACGAAATTTTAGTCAAATTTGATTAGAAACGTGAAAAAGAACTGAACTTACGTGAAATTTTAGTAAAATTTTATTGGAAACGAGCCAAAGTTAAAACTCAACCGAAGATTTAGTCAACCTGGATTAAAAACACGCCAAAGAACTAAACCCATGCAAAATTTTAGTTAAATTATATCAAAAATGCGGCAATGATAAAACTCAACCAGGTGAAATTTAATTGGAAACCCGGCGATGAACAAAATGCAGATGAAATTTTTGACAAATTTGATTGGAAACGCGCCAATGAACAAAATCCAAACGAAATTTTAGTTAAATTTGATTGGAAACGTGCCAAAGAAATGAACTCATGTGAAATTTTAGTAAAATTATATTGGAAACACGCCAATTATAAAACTCAACTGAAAATTTAGTCAAATTTGATTTCAAACACGCTAACGAACTAAACCCACGTGAATTAGTTTTTTTCAAATTTGATTGGAAACCCGCCGATGAACTAAACCTAAGCGGAATTTTTGTCAAATTTGACTAGAAACCTGCTAATGAACAAAATCAAATTTAAATTTGAGTCAAATTTGATTAGCAACGCGCCAATGATCTAAAGGAATGAGAAATTTTTGTCAAATTTGATTGGAAACCCATCGATGAATAAAATACAGATGAAATTTTTGCCAAATTTGATTGGAAACGCGCCAAAGAACAAAATCTAGACAAAATTTTAGGCAAATTTGATTGAAAACGTGCCAAGGAACTGAACTCACGTGAAATTTTAGTAAAATCCTATTGGAAGTGCACCAATGATAAACTCGACCGAAAATTGAGTCAAATTTGATTTCAAACACGCCAACGAACTAAACCTACGTGATTTTTTTTTCAAGTTTGATTGGAAACGCGCCGATGAACTAAACCTAAGCAAAATTTTAGTCAGATTTGACTAGAAACCTGATAATGAACAAAATCAAATTTAAATTTGAGACAAATTTGATTAGAAACATGCCAATGAACTAAAGTCATGAGAAATTTTTGTCAAATTTGATTGAAAACCTGCTGATGAACATAATGCAAATGAAATTTTAGTCAAATTTGATTGGAAATGTGCCAATGAACTAAACCTAAGTTGAATTTTAGTAAAATATGATTGAAAACCCACTAATGAACAAAATCAAATTTAAATTTGATTGGAAACTCCCCAATGAACTGAACTGATTAGAAATTTTAGTCAAATTTGATTGGAAATGTGACAAAGAACTAAATCCATGTGAAATTTTAGTAAAATTCTATTGAAAACACGCCTATGAACTAAACCGACGAGAAATTTTAGTCAAATTTGAATGGAAACCTGTCGATGAACAAAATGCAGATGAAATTTTTATCAAATTTGATTGGAAACGTGCCAATGAACCAAACTCAGGTGAAATTTTAGTTAAATTTTATTAGAAACAAGTCAATAAATAAAATTCAGGTGAAATTTTGGTCAAATTTGATTGGAAATCCGCCAATGAACAAAATACAAATGAAATTTTAGTCAAATTTGATTGAAAATGCACCACTGAACTACACTCGGGTGAAAGTTTTGTCAAATTTGATTAGAAACACGCCAATAAATAAAACCCAGGTGAAATTTTAGTCAAATTTGATTGAAAACGCACTAATGAACTAAACCCATTTGAAATTTTAGTCAAAGTCGATTGGAAGCACACCAATGAACAAACTCCAGACGAATTTTACTCAAATTTGATTGAAAATGAGCCATTTAACAAAACTCAGATGAAATTGTAGTGATATTTGATTTCAAGCGCGCCAATGAACAAAATCCAACCGACGTTTTAGTCAAATTTGATTGGAAGCGTGCTAAAGAACTAAAGCCATGTAAAATTTTAGTAAAATTCTAAAGGCAACGCACCAATGATAAATCTCAACTGAAAATTTAGTAAAATTGGACTACAAACACGCTAATGAACTAAACTAGGTGAATTTTTAGTCAAATTTGATTGGAAACCCACGATGAACGATAAAAGATGAAATTTTAGTCGAATTTGGTTGAAAATCCGACGAAGAATGAAATGCGGATGAAATTTTAGTCAAATTTGATTGAAAATGTGCCAATGAACTAAACCTAATTGGAAACCCACTAATGAACAAAATTCAATTTAAATTTGAGTCAAATTTGATTGGAAACGCGACAATGAGATAAAGTGATAAGAAATTTTAGTCAAATTTGATTGGAAACCCATCAATGAACAAAACGCAGATGAAATTTTAGTCAAATTTTAATGAAAACGCTCTAATGAACTAAATCTAAGCGGAATTTTAGTCAAATTTGATAGGAAACCCGCTAATGAATAAAATCAAGTCTAAATTTGAGTTAAATTTGATTGGAAACGTGCTAATGAACTAAACTCATTAGAAATAATTGTGAAATTTGATTGGAAATCCGCCGATGAACAAAACGCTGATGAAATTTTTTACAAATTTGATTTGAAATGCGTCAATTAACAAAATCCAGTCGAAATTTTATTTTTAATTTGATTGGAAATGCGGCAAAGAACTAAACCCATGTGAATATTTAGAAAAGTTCTATTGGAAACGTGCTAATGAACTAAACCCATGAGAAATTTTAGTAAAATTTGATTGGAAACCCCCCGATGAACAAAATGCAGATGAATTTTTTGTCAAATTTGATTGAAAACATGCCAATGAACAAAATCTGGTTGAAATTTTATTCAAATTTGATTGAAAATGTGTTAAAGACCTAAACCCATGAGAGCTCAACATCAGCCTCATGAAAACCTTACATTCCCTGAGGAGGTTCTGCCACATGGAAACGCTCTTTAATGGAACTTTAGCTGTAACTGGTCGTGAGTCAAATTTGATTGGAAACGGGTCAAAGAACTGAACTCATGTGAAATTTTAGTAAAATTCTATTGGAAATGCTCCAATGACAAAGTTCAACCGAAAATTTGGTGAAATTTGATTACAAACACGCCAACGAACTAAACGCAGGTGATTTTTTTTTCAAATTAGATTAGAAACCCGTTGATGAACTAAACCTAAGCGAAATTTTAGTGAAATTTGATAGGAAACCCGCTAATGAACAAATTGAAATTGAAATTTGAGTCAAAATTGTTTAGAAACCCACCAATAAACTAAAGCCATGAGATTTTTTTTTTCAAATTTGATTGAAAACCCGCCGATGAACAAAGTGCAAATGTAATTTTAGTCAAATTTGAATGGAAACACGGTAATGAACTAAACCTAAGTGGAATTTTAGTCAAATTTGACTGGAAACTCGTTAATGAACAAAATCAAATTAAATTTGAGTCAAATTTGATTGGAAACGTGCTAATGAACTAAACCGATTAGAAATTTTTATCAAATTTGATTTGAAACTCGTTGATGAAAAAAATATAGAAGAGATTTTAGTCAAATTCGATTGGAAACGCGTAAAAGAACTAAACCCATCTGAAATTTTAGTAAAATTCTATTGAAAATGCGCCAATGAACTAAACCCATGAGAAATTTTAGTCAAATTTAATTGGAAACCCATCGATGAACAAAACGCAGATGAAATTTTTGTTAAATTTGATTGGAAATGTGCTAATGAACCAATCTTAGGTGAAATTTTAGTCAAATTTGATTAAAAACATGCCAACAAATAAAATTTAGATGAAATTTTGGTCAAATTTGATTTGAAATTAGCTGACAAACAAAATGCAGATGAAATTTTAGTCAAATTTGATTGGAAATGCGCAAATGTACCAAATTCGGGTGAAATTCTAGTCAAAGTTGATTAGAAACACGCCAATTAACAAACTCAGGTGAAATTTTAGTCAAATTTGATTGGAAACGCGCTAATGAACTAAACCTATGAGAAATTTTAGTCAAATTAGATTTGAAGCACACCAATGAACAATATTCAGATAAAATTTTACTCAAATCTGATTAAAAACGCGCCATTTAACGAAACTCAGATGATATTGTAGTGATATTTGATTTGAAGCGCGCTAATGAACAAAATCCAATCGAAGTTTTAGTCAAATTTGATTGGTAGCGCGTCGAAGAACTGGACCCATTTGAAATTTCGGCCAAATTTTAGTCAAATTTGGTTGGAACCCCGTAGAAGAATGAAACGTCGATGAAATTTTAGCCAAATTTGATTGAAAATGCGTCAATGAAATAAACCTAAGCGAAATTTTAGTCAAATTTGACTGAAAACCCGCTAATAAACAAAATCCAATTTAAATTTGAGCTAAATTTGATTAGAAACGTGCCAATGAGCTAAATCCATGAGAAATACTAGTTAAATTTGATTGGAAACCCAGTGATGAACAAAACGAAGATAAAATTTTAGTCAAATTTGGTTGGAAACGAGCTAAGGAACCAAACTCAGGTGAATTTTAGTCAAATTTGATTAAAAACACGCCAATGAACCAAGCCTAGGTGAAATTTTAGTCAAATTTGATTGGAAATGTGCCAATGAACTAAGCCCATGTGAAATTTTAGACAAAAAATTTGATTGGAAACACACCAATGAACAAAATCCCAATGAACAAAATCCAGATGAAATTTATTCAAATTTGATTGAAAATGAGCCATTTAACAAAACTCAGATGAAATTGTAGTCGTATTTGATTTGAAACGCGCCCATAAACAAACTCCAAATGAAATTTCAGTCAAATTTGATTAGAAATGTGCCAAAGAACTAAACCCAAGTGACATTTTTGGAAAATTCTATTGGAAACGCACGAATGATAAAATTCAACTGAAAATTTGGTCAAATTTGATTACAGACATGTTAAAAAACTAAACCTAGGTGATATTTTATTCAAATTTGATTGGAAACCTATCGATGAACTAAATCTAAGCGAAATTTTAGCCAAATTTGACTTGAAACTCGCTAATGAACAAAATCAAATTTAAATTTGAGCCAAATTAGATTGGAAATGCGCCAATGAACTAAAACCATGAGAAATTTTAGTCAAATTTGATTGGAAACCCGTCGATGAACAAAAATCAGATGAAATTTTAGTCAAATTTAAATGAAAACCGCCAATAAACTAAACTTAAGTGGAATTTTCGTCAAATTTGACTAAAAACCCACTAATTAACAAAATCAAATCAAAATTTGGGTCAAATTTGATGGGAAAAGCTCTAATGAGCTAAATCCATGAGAAATTTTAGTTAAATTTGATTGGAAACCCGGTGATGAACAAAATACAGATGAAATTTTAGTCAAATTTGATTATAAACACGCCAATGAACTAAACACAACTGAAATTTTTGTCAAATTTGATTGGAAACCCTCTGATAAACAAAACTTAGATGAAATTTTAGTCAAATTTGAATGAAAATGCGCAAATGAACTAAGCCTAAGCGGAATTTTAGTCAAATTTGACTGGAAACCACTAACGAACAAAATTAAATTTAAATTTGAGTCAAATTTGATTGGAAATGTGTCAATGAAATAAACCAAAGAAAAATTTTAGTCAAATTTGATTGGAAACCCGTCGATGAACAAAATGCAGATGAAATTTTTGTCAAATTTGATTGGAAATGCGCCAATGAACCAAACTCAGGTGAAATTTTAACCAAATTCGATTGGAAACATGCTAATTAACAAAACTCTGGTGAAATTTTAGTTAAATTTGATTGGAAAATTGCTGATGAACAAAACACTGATGAAATCTTTGTCAAATTTGATTGGAAATGCGGCAATGAACCAAATGCAGTTGAAATTTTAGCCAAATTTGAATGGAAATGCGCCAATGAACAAAATTCATGTGAAATTTTAGTCAAATTTGATTGGAAATGTACCAATGAACTAAACCCATGTGAAATTTTAATCAAATTTGATTGGAAGCGCACCAATGAAAAAAATTCAGATGAAATTTTACTCAAATTTGATTGAAAATGCGCCATTTAACAAAACTCAAATGAAATTGTGGTCATTTTGATTTGAAACACGCCAATGAACAAACTCCATACGAAATTTCAGTCAAATTTGATTAGAAACGTGCCAAAGAACTAAACCCGAGTGAAATTTTTGTAAAATTCTATTGGAAACGCACCAATGATAAAATTCAACTGAAAATACAGTCAATTTTGATTACAAACAGGCCAATAAACTAAACCCAGGTGAAATTTTAGTTAAATTTGATTGGAAACCCACCGATTAACAAAACACAGATGAAATTTTAGTCAAATTTGAATGAAAACGCGCAAATGAACTAAACCTAAGCGGAATTTTAGCAAAATTTGACTGGAAACCCGCTAATGAACGAAATAAAATTTAAATTTGAGTCAAATTTGATTGAAAACGCGCCAATGAACTAAACCCATGAGAAATTTTTGTCAAATTTGATTGGAAACCCCTCGATGAATAAAACGTAGATGAAATTTTTGTCAAATTTGATCGGAAACGCACCAATGAACCAAACTCAGGTGAAATTTTAACCAAATTCGATTAGAAACACGTCAATGAACATAACCCAGGTGAAATTTTTGTCAAATTTGATTAGAAACACGCTAATAAACAAAAATTCAAGTGAAACTTTACTCAAATTTAATTGGAAACCCACCGAGAAATGAAACATAGCTAAAATTTTAGTCAAATTTGATTTAAAACGCGTCAATGAACTAAACCTAAGCGGAATTTCGGTCAAATTTGAATAGAAACCCGCTAATGAACAAAATCAAATTTAAATTCGACCAAATTTGATTGGAAACGCGCCAATGAACTAAACTCATGAGAAATTTTAGTTATATTTGATTGGAAACCCCCGATGAACAAAACACTGATGAACTTTTTGTCAAATTTGTTTGGAAATGCGGTAATGAACCAAATGCAGTTGAAAATTTAGTCAAATTTGAATGGAAACGCGCCAATGAACAAAACTCAAGTGAAATTTTAGTCAAATTTGATTGGAAACGCACCAATGGACTAAACCCATGTGAAATTTTAATCAAATTTGATTGGAAGCGCGCTAATGAAAAAAATTCAAATGAAATTTTACTCATATTTGATTGAAAACGCGCCATTTAACAAAACTCAAATGAAATTGTGGTCATTTTGATTTGAAACGCACCAATGAACAAAATTCGAATGAAATTTTAGTCAAATTAGATTGAAACATGCCAAAGAACTAAACCCATTTTAAATTTTAGAAAAGTTCTATTGGAAACATGCCAATGATAAAATTCAACTAAAAACTTAGTCAAATTTGAATCCAAACGCGTCAATAAACTAAATCCAAGTGAAATTTTATTTAAATTTGACTCGAAACCTGCCGATGAACAAAATGAATATGAAATTTCAGTTAAGTTTGAATGAAAACGCGCAAATGAGCTAAACTTAAATGGATTTTCAGTAAAATTTGATCGGAAACCCACTAATGAACAGTATCAAATTAAAATTTTGGTGAAATTTGATTGGAAACGGGCCAATAAACTAAAATCACGAGAAATTTTAGTCAATTTTGATTGATAACCAGCCGATGAACAAAACACAGATGAAATTTTAGTCAAATTTGAATGAAAACGCGCCAATGAACTAAACAAAGCGGAATTTTAGCAAATTAGACTAGAAACGTGCTAATGAGCAAAATAAAATTCAAATTTGAGTCAAATTTGATTGGAAATGCTCCAATGAACTAAAGCCATGAGAAATATTAGTCAAATTTGATTGGAAATTCCCAGATGAACAAAACGTGGATGAAATCTAAGTCATATTTCAATGAAAACGCGCTAATGAACTAAACCTAAGCGGAATTTTGGTTAAATTTGACTGGAAACCCGCTAATGGATAGAATCAAATTTAAATTTGAACCAAATTTGATTGAAAACGCGCAAATTAACTAAACCCATGAGAAATTTTAGTCAAATTTGATTGGAAACGCACCAATGAACCAAACTCAGGTGAAATTTTAGCTAAATTTGATTGGAAACCCGTCGATGAACAAAATCAGATGAAATTTGGGTCAAATTTGATTGGAAACGCGCCCAAGAACTAAACCCATGTGAAATTTTAGTAAAATTCTATTGGAAATGCGCCAATGATAAAATTCAACTGAAAGTTTAGTCAAATTTGATTACAAACATGCTAATGAACTAAACTCTGGTGAAATTTTAGTCAGATTTGATTGGATATCCACCAACGAACAACTTGCAGACGAAATCTTCGTCAAATTTGAATGAAAACACACAAATGAACTAAATCTAAACGGAATTTTAATCAAATTTGACTGGAACTCGCTAACGAACAAAAGCAAATTTAAATTTGAGTCAAATTTGATTGGAAACAGGCCAATGAATTAAACCCATGAGAAATTTTAGTCAAATTTGATTGGAAACTCGTCGAAGAACAAAACGCAGATGAAATTTTTGTCAAATTTGATTGGAAACAAGCCAATAAACCAAACTCAGGTGAAATTTTAACCAAATTCGATTAGAAAAGAGCCAATGAAAAAAATTCAGGTGAAATTTTTGTTAATTTTGTTTGAAAACCCACTGAGAAATGAAATGTAGCTTAAATTTTAGTCAATTTTGATTGAAAACGCGCCAAAGAACTAAACCTAAGCGGAATTTCGATCAAATTTGACTACAAACACGCCAATGAACTAAACCAGGTGAAATTTTAGTTAAATTTGATTCGAAACCTGCCGATGAACAAAATGCATATGAAATTTTTGTTAAATTTGAATGAAAATGCACAAATGAACTAAACTTAAATGGAATTTCAGTCAAATTTGATTGGAAACCCACTAACGAAAAAAATCAAATTCAAATTTGAGTTAAATACGATTGAAAACGGGCCAATGAACTAAAGTCACGAGAAATTTTGGACAAATTTGATTGACAACTAGCCGATGAACAAAACAGGGATGAAATTTTAGTCAAATTTGAATGAAAACGAGCCAATGAACCAAACAAAGCGGAATCTTAGGCAAATTAGACTAGAAACCCGCTAATGAACAAAATCATATTTAAATTTGAGTCAAATTTGATTGGAAACGCGCCAATGAACTAAAACCATGAGAAATATTAGTCAAATTTGATTGGAAATTCCCAGACGAACAAAACGCAGATGAAATTTTAGTCATATTTGAATGAAAACGCGCCAATGAACTAAACCTAAGTAGAATTTTGATCAAATTTGACTAGAAACCCGCTAATGAACAAAATCAAATTTAAATTTGATTGGAAACGTGCAAATGAACTAAACCCATGAGAAATTTTAGTCAAATTTGATTGAAAACGCACCAATGAACCAAACTCAAGTGAAATTTTAGCCAAATTTGATTGAAAACCTGTCGACGAGCAAAATCAGACGAAATTTTGGTCAAATTTTATTAGAAACGCCCCCAATAACTATACCCTTGTGAAATTTTAGTAAAATTCTGTTGAAAATGCGCCAATGTTAAAATTTAACTGAAAATTTAGTCAAATTTGATTACAAACACGCCAATGAACTAAATTTAGGTGAAATTTTAGTCAAATTTGATTGGAAACCCACCGATGAACAAAAAGCAGATGAAATTTTAGTCAAATTTGAATGAAAATGCGCAAATGAACTAAATCTAAGCGGAATTTTAGTCAAATTTGATTGGAAACCCGCTAACGAACAAAATAAAATTTAAATTTGAGTCAAATTTGACTGGAAACTCGCCAATGAACTAAACCTATGAGAAATTTTAGTCAAATTTGATTGGAAACCCGTCGATGGACAAAATGCAGATGAAATTTTTGTCAAATTTGATTAGAAACTCGCCAATGAACCAAACTCAGGTGAAATTTTAACTAAATTCGATTAGAAAAATGCCAATAAACAAAACCCTGGTGAAATTTTGTCAAATTTGATTAGAAACACGCCAATAAACAAAATTCAGGTGAAATTTTAGTCAATTTGATTGGAAACCCATCGAGAAACGAAACGTAGCTTAAATTTTAGTCAAATTTGACTGAAAACGCGCCAATGAACAAAATCAAAGCGAAATTTTGGTCAAATTTGACTAGAAACCCGTTTATGAACAAAATCAAGTTTAAATTTGAGTCAAATTTGATTGGAAACGTACCAATAAAGTAAAAACATGAGAAATTTTAGACAAATTTGATTGGAAACCTGCTGACGAACAAAACGCAGATGAAACTTTTATCAAATTTGATTGGAAACATGCCAATGAACCAAATTTGGATGAAATTTTAGTCAAATTTGATTAGAAATAGGTCAATGAACAAATTCAGTGAAATTTTAGTCTAATTTGATTGAAAAAATGCCAATGAATTGAAATCACGTGAAATTTTAGTCAAACTTGATTGAAAACCCAGAGAAAATTTTTGTCAAATTGATTGGAAACCTGCCGATGAACAAAACGCAGATAAATTTTTTGTCAAATTTGATTGGAAATGCGCTAATGTACCAAACTTATGTGAAATTTTAATCAAATTTGATTAGAAACACGCTAATGAACAAAACCCAGCTGAAATTTTAGTCAAACATGATTGCAAACGACCCAATGAACTAAACCTAAATGGAATTTTAGTCAAATTTGACTGGAAACCTATTAATGAACAAAATTAAATTTTAATTTTAATCAAATTAGATTGGGAACACGACAATGAACTAAACCCATTAGAAATTTTAGTGAAATTTGATTGGAAACCCGCCGATGAACAAAACGTAAATGAACATGCCAATGAATTAAACCCATGTGAAAATTTAGTGAAATTTGATTGGAAGCGCACCAATTAAAAAAATCCAGAAGAAATTTTCCTCAAATTTGAAGACGCACCATTTAACAAAACTCAGGTGAAATTGTAGTCACATTTGATCTGAAGCACGCCAATGAACAAACTCTAGACGAGACTTTAGTCAAATTTGATTGAAAATGCGCTAAAGACCTAAACTTATGCGAAATTTTGGTAAAATTCTATTGGAAATGCGCCAAAGATAAAATCTAATTGAAAAATTTGTCAAATTTGATTACAAACACGCCAACGAACTAAATCTAGGTGAAATTTTAGTCAAATTTGATTGAAAATCCGTCGATGAACAAAATACAGATAAAATTTTAGTCAAATTTGAATGAAAATGTGCTAATGAACTAAATTTAAGCGGAATTTTAGTCAAATTTGACTAGAAACCCGATAATGAAGAAAATCAAATTTAAATTTGAGTCAAATTTGATTGGGAATGCGCTAATGAACTAAACCTATGAGAAATTTTAGTGAAATTTGATTGGAAGCCCGACGATGAACAAAACACAGATGTAATTTTAGTCAAATTTGATTGGAAACGCGTTAATGAACCAAACTCAGGTGAAATTTCGGTCAAATTTGATTTGAAACTCCCCAATGAACAAAATCCATATGAAATTTTAGTCAAATTTGATTGGAAATGCGCCAATGAACTAAATCCATGTGAAATTTTAGTCAAATTTTATTGGAAACGCACCAATGATAAAACTCAACTGAAAATTTAGTCAAATTTGATTACGAACACCCCAAAGAATTAAACTCAGGTGAAATTTTAGTCAAATTTGATTGGAAACCCGTCGACGAACTAATCCTAAGCGGAATTTTAGTTAAATTTGACTGGAAACCCGCTAATGAACCAAATCGAATTTAAATTCGAATCAAATTTGATTGGAAACGCGCCAATGAACTAAAGCCATGAGAAATCTTAGTCAAATTTGATTGAAAACCGCTGATGAACAAAATGCAGATGAAATTTTAGTCAAATTTGAATGAAAACGCGCTAATGAACTAAACCTAAGCGGAATTTTAGTTGAATTTGACTTGAAACCCGGCAAAGAATAAAATCAAATCTAAATTCGAGTCAAATTTGATTGGAAAGCGCCAATGAACTAAACCTATGAAAATTTTAGTCGAATTTGATTGGAAACCAGCCGATGAACAAAATGCAGATGAAATTTTTATCGAATTTGATTGAAAATGCGCCAATGAACACAATTTAGATGAAATTTTAGTCAAATTTGGTTGGAAACACACCTATGAACAAGACCCAGACGAAATTTTATTCAAATTTGATTGGAAACGCTCCAATGAACTAAACCCATGTGAAGTTTTAGTAAAATTCTTTTGGAAATGCGCCAATGAACTAAACCCATTACAAATTTTTGTCAAATTTGATTGGAAACCCATCGATGAACAAAACACAGATGAAATATTTGTTAAATTTAGTTGGAAACTCGCCAATGAACTAAACTCAGAGGAAATTTTAGTTAAATTTGATTAGAAACAGGCTAATGAACAAAATCCAAGTGAAATTTTTGTCAGATTTGATTGAAACGTGCCAATGAACTAAACCCATATGAAATTTTAGTGAAATTTTATTGGAAACGCGCCAATGATAAAACTCAACTGAAAATTTAGTCAAATTTAATTACAAACAGGCCAATGAATTAAACTCAGGTGAAATTTTAGTCAAATTTGATTGGGAACCCGACGATGAACTAAACCTAAGCAGAATTTTATTCAAATTTGACTGGAAACCCACTAATGAACAAAATCAAATTTAAATTTGAGTCAAATTTGAATGGAAACGCGCCAATGAACTAAACGCAAGAGAAATTTTAGTTTAATTTGATTGAAAACCCATCGATGAACAAAATACAGATGAATTTGTTGTCAAATTTGATTGGAAACGCACCAATGAACTAAATTCAAGTGAAATTTTCGTCTAATTTCATTAGAAACATGCTAATGAACAAAATCCAAGTGAAATTTTAGACAAATTTGATTGGAAACGCGCCAATGAACTAAATTAATGTGAAATCTTAGTCAAATTTGATTGTGACCGCACCAATAAACAAAATTCACATGAAATTTTAGTCAAATTTAACTGAAAACGTGCCAAAGAACTAAACCCATGTGAAATTTTATTAAAATTCTATCGAAAATGCGCCAATGATAAAACTCAACAGAAAATTTATTCAAATTTGATTACAAGCAAGCCAATGAACTAAATCCAGGTGAAATTTTAGTTAAATTTGATTGGAAACCCATCGATGAACAAAATGCAGATGAAATTTTGATAAAATTTGATTGAAAACGCGCCAATGAACTAAACCTAAGTGAAATTTTAGTCAACTTTGACTGGAAACTCGCTAATGAACAAAATCAAATTTAAATTCGTCAAATTTAATTGGCAACGCGCCAATGACCTAAACCCATGAGAAATTTTTGTTAAATTTGATTGGAAACCCACCGTTGAACAAAACGTAAATGAGATTTTTGTCAAATTTGATTGGAAACGTGCCAATGAACCAAACTCCGGTGAAATTTTAGTCAAATTTGTTTAGAAACATGCCACTGAACAAACCAGTGAAATTTTAGTCAAATTTGATTTGCAACGAGCCAATGAACTAAACATATGTGAAATTTTAGTCAAACTTGATTGGAAGCTCACCAATGAACAAAACCCAGATGACATTTTACTCTAATTTGATTTAAAACGCATCACTTAACAAAACTTAGAGGAAATTGTAGTTATATTTGATTTGAAGTGCACCATGAACAAAATCGAGACGAAGTTTTTGTCAAATTTGATTGGAAACACACCAAAGAACTTAACCCATGTGAAATTTTAGTAAAATTCTTTTGGAAACGGGCCAATGATAAAACTCAACTTAAAATTTAGTCAAATTTGAAACACGACAATGTATTAAACCCAAGTGAAATTTTATTCAAATTTTATTGAAAACTTGTCGATGAACTAAACCTCAGGGGAATTTTAGACAAATTTGAGTCAAATTTGATTGGAAACCCGTCAATGAACAAAATGCAAATGAAATTTTAGTCAAATTTGAATGAAAATGTGCCATTGAACTAAACCTAAGAGGAATTTTAGTCAAATTTTTCTGGAATGAATAAAATCAAATCTTAATTTAAGTTAATTTTGATTGGAAACGCGCCAATGAACTAAATCAATGAGAAATTTTAGTCAAATTTAATTGGAATTTCGTCGATGAACAAAACACAGATGAAAATTTTGTCAAATTGGAATGGAAACACACCAATGAACCAAACTCAGGTGAAATTTTAATCAATTGTGATTAAAAAGTGCCAATGAACAAGACGCACAAGAAATTTTAGTCAAAATTGATTGAAAACTCGCAGATGAACGAAACGCATATGAAATTTTAGTCAAATTTGATTGAAAACGCTCCAATGAACTAAACCTAAGTGGAATTTTATCAAATTTGATTGGAATCCCGCTGATGAACAAAATCAAATTTAAATTAGAGTCAAATTTGATTGGAAATGTACCAATGACCTAAACCCATGAGAAATTTTAGTTAAATTTGATTGGAACCCCGTCGATAAACAAAATGCATATGAAATTTTGTCAAATTCGATTGGAAACGTGACAATGAACCAAACTCAGGTGAAATTTTAGACAAACTTGATTAGAAACACGCCAATGAACCAAATACAGGTATAATTTTTGTCAAATTTGATTTCAAACGCACCAATGAACTAAACCCATGAGAAATTTGAGTCAAATATGATTGAAAGCGCACCAATGAAAAAAATTCAGATGAAATTTTACTCAAATTTGATTGAAAACGCGCCAAAAAAACTAATCCCATGTGAAATTTTAGTAAAATTCCATTGGAAACGTGGCATTGATAAAACCCAACCGAAAATCTTGTCAAATTTGATTGCAAACATGCCAATGAACTAAACCCCGGTGAAATTTTAGTCAAATTTGATTGGAAACCCGCTAATGAAAAAAAAATAGATGAAATTTTAGTAAAATTTTAGTGGAAACCCGCAGATGAAATTTTTGTCAAATTTGATTGGAAATGCGCTAATGAACAAAATCCAACAGAAATTTTATTCAAATTTGATTCGAAACGTGCCAAAGAACTAAACCTATGTGAATTTTTACTAATAGTCTATTGGAAACGCACCAATGAACTAAACCCATGTGAAATTTTTGTCAAATTTGATTGGAAATGCACAATGAACTAAACCCATGCGAAATTTGAGTCAAATTTGATTGGAAGCGCAATAATGAACAAAATCTAAATGAAATTTTACTTAAATTTTATTGCAAGTGCGCCAAAGAAATAGTTCCAGTAAAATTCCACTGGAAACGCGCCAATGAACAAAACTCAGGCGAAATTTTAGACAAGTTTGATTAGAAACACACCAATGAACAAAATCCAGGTGATATTTTGGTCAAATTTGATTTGAATCACGCAAATGAACTAAACCCTTGTGAAATTTTAGTCAAATTTGATTGGAAAACTGTTGATGAACAAAACGCATATAAATTTTTTGTAAAAGTTGATTGGAAATGCGCTAATCAACCAAATTCAGGTGAAATTTTAGTTAAATTTGATTAAAAACATGCCAAAGAACAAAACCCATGGGAAATTCTAGTGAAATTATATCGCAAACGCGCCAATGATGAAACTCAACTGAAAATTTAGTCAAATTTGATTACAAACACGCCGATGAACTAAACCTAAGTGAATTTTTTGTCAAATTTGACTGGAAACCCACTGACGAACAAAACGTAGATGAAATTTTGATAAAATTTGATTGAAAAGACGTCAATAAACCAAACTCAAGTGAAATTTTAATCAAATTTGATTAGAAACAGGCCAATGAACAAAAGCCAGGTGAAATTTTGGCAAAATTTGATTGAAACCTGCCGATGAACGAAATGCAGATGAAATTTTTGTCAAATTTGATTGGAAAAATGCCAATGAACAAAATCCAGACAAAATTTTTGTCAAATTTAATTGAAAACGGGCTAAAGAACTAAACTCATGTGAAATTTTAGTAAAATTCTATTGGAAACACACCAATGATAACACTCAACTGAAAATTTAGTAAAATTTGATTACAAACATGCCAATGAACTAAATCCTGGTGAAATTTTAGTCAAATTTGATTGGAGACCCATTGATGAAATAAATGCAGACAAAATTTTAGTCAAATTTGATTGAAAACGCTCCAATGAATTAAATCTAAACAGAATTTTAGTCAAATTTGACAGAAAACCCGCTAATGAACAAAAATCGAATTTGATTGAAAATGCGCCAATTAACTAAATCCATGTGAAATTTTAGTCAAATTTGATTGAAAACCTGTCGATGAACAAAATGCAGATAAAATCTTTGTCAAATTGATTGGAAACGCACCAATGAACCAAATTTAGGTGAAATTTTAATCAAGTTTGAATAGAAACACGCCAATGAACAGAACTCAGGTGAAATTTTAGTCTAATTTGATTGGAAACCCGTCGATGAACAAAACGCAAATGAAATTTTTGTCTAAATAGATTGAAATCGCACCAATGAACAAAATGCAGATGAAATTTTAGTCAAATTTGATTGGAAAGGTGCCAAAGAACTGAACAAGCGTGAAATTTTAGTAAAATTCTATTGGAAACACGCAAATGATAAAACTCAACCGAAGATTTAGTCAACTTGGATTAAAAACTTGCCAAAGAACTAAACCCATGCGAAATTTTAGTTAAATTATATAAAAAATACGCCAATGATAAAACTCAACTAAAAATTTAGTCAAATTTGATTATAAACACACCAATGATTTAAACTTACGTGATATTTTTGTCAAATTTGATTGGAAACCCACCGATGAGGAAAACACAGATGAAATTTCAGTAAAATTTGACTGAAATCACGCCAATGAACCAAACTCAGCTGAAATTTTAATCAAATTTGATTAGAAACACGTCAATGAACAAAATTTTGGTGAAATTTTAGTCAAATTTGATTGAAATCCACCAATGAACGAAACACAGATGAAATTTTTTTCAAATTTATTTGGAAACACGCTAATGAACCAAATTTTGGTGAAATTTTAATCAAATTTAATTAGAAACACACCAATAAACAAAACATAGGTGAAATTTTAGTCAAATTTGATGGGATACCTGTCGATGAACAAAACACAAATAAAATTTTAGTTAAATTTGATTAAATACGTGCCAATAATCTGAACCTAAGTGGAATTTTAGTCAAATTTAACTGAAAACCTGCTAATGAAAAAAATCAAATTTAAAATTGAGTCAAATTTGATTGGAAACGCGCCAATGAACTAAGCCCAAGAGAAATTTTAGTGAAATTTGATTGGAAATCTGCTGACTAACAAAATGCAGATGACATTTTTGTCAAATTTGATTGAAAACTCGCCAATGAATAGAATCCTGACGAAAATTTGAGTCAAATTTGATTGGAAACGCACCAATAAACTAAACCCATGAGAAATTTAATCAAATTTTATTGGAAATCCATCGATGAACAAAACGCAGATGAAATTTTTATCAAATGTGATTGAAAACGTGCCAATTAACCAAACTCAGTAGAAATTTTAGTCAAAATTGAATGGAAACGCATCAATTAACCAAATTCGGGAGAAATTTTAGTCAAATTTAATTGAAAACGCGTTAAAGAACTAAACTCATGGGAAATTTTAGTAAAATTCTATTGGAAATGCGCCAATGATAACCCTCAACCGAAAATTTAGTCAAATTTGATTGAAGGCCTATCGATGAAATAAATGCAGATGAAATTTTAGTCAAATTTGATTGAAAATGCTCCAATGAATTAAATCTAAGCGAAATTTTAGCCAAATTTGACAGAAAACGCGCTAATGAAGAAAAATCAATTTGAATTTGAGTCAAATTTGACTAAAAACGCGCCAATGAGCTAAACCCATGTGAAATTTTATTTAAATTTGATTGGAAACTCGCAGATGACCAAAACGCAGATAAAATTTTTTTCAAATTTGATTGGAAACGGGCCAATGAACCAAACTCAATTGAAATTTTAATCAAATTTGATTAGAAACATGCGAATGAACAAAACTCATATGAAATTTTAGTCTAATTTGATTGGCAATCCACCGATAAATGAAACACAGATGAAATTTTTGTCAAAATATATTAAAAAGCGTCAATGAACAAAAGACAGACGGAATTTTAGTCAAATTTGATTGAAAATGTGCAAAAGAACTGAACTCATGTGAAATTTTAGTAAAATTCTATTGGAAACGCGCCAAAGATAAAACTCAACTGACAATTTAGTCAAATTTGATTACAAACACGCTAATGAACTAAACCCACGTGAATTTTTTTTTTCAAATTTAATTGGAAACCCATCGATGAACTAAAATTAAGTGGAATTTTAGCCAAATTTGACTAGAAACCCACTAATAACAAAATCAAATTTAAATTTGAGTCAAGTTTTATTAGAAACACGTCGATGAACAAAATACAGATAAAATTTTTGCCAAATTTTATTGAAAATGCAACAATGAACAAAATCCAGACAAAATTTTAGTTAAATTTGGTTGGAAACGTGCCAAAGAACTAAACTCACGTGAAATTTTAGTAAAATTCTATTGGAAACGGGCCAATGATAAAACTAAACAAAAAATTTAGTCAAATGTGATTACAAACACGCCAACGAACTAAACCCAAGTGAATTTTTTTTTCAAATTTTATTGGAAACCTGTCGATGAACTCAATGCAGATGGAATTCTAGTCAAATTTGAATGGAAACATGCCAATGAACTAAACATATGTTGAATTTTAGTCAAATTTGACTGGAAACGCTCCAATCAACAAAATCAAATTTAAATTTGAGTCAAATTTGATTGGAAACGGACTAATGAACTAAATCGATTAGAAATTTTAGTCGAATTTGATTGGAAACGTGCCAAAGAACAAACCCATGTGAAATTTTAGTAAAATTCTATTGGAAACGCGCCAATGAACTAAACCCACGATAAATTTTAGTCAAGTTTGATTGGAAACCCGTCAATGAACAAAATGCAGATGAAATTTTTGTCAAATTTGATTGAAAATTTGCCAATGAACCAAACTCGGGTGAAATTTTAATCAAATTTGATTAGAAACATGCCAATGAACAAAACTCAGGTGAAATTTTGGTCAAATTTGATTGGAAATCTGTTGATGAACAAAATGCAGGTGAAATTTTAGTCAAATTTGATTGAAAATGCTCCATTGAACCACACTCGGGTGAAGGTTTGTCAAATTTGATTAGAAACACGTTAATGAACAAAATTTAGGTAAAATTTTATCAAATTTGATTGGAAACGTGCCAATGAACTAAACCCATCTGAAATTTTAGTCAAATTCGATTGGAAGCACACCAATGAACAAAATGCAAATGGAATTTTTCTCAAATTTGTTTGAAAGCGAGCCATTTAACAAATTTGATTGAAAGTGTGCCATTTAACAAATTGTAGTGATATTTGATATGAAGCGTGCCAATGAACAAAATCCAACCGATGTTTTAGTTAAATTTGATTGAAAGCATGCCAACGACCTAAACACATGTGAAATTTTAGTAAAATTCTTTTGAAAACGCGCCAATGATAAATCTCAATTCAAAATTTAGTCAAATTTGACCACAAACACGCCAATGAACTTAACTCAGGTGAAATTTTAGTCAAATTTGATTGGAAACCCACTATGAATGATACACAGATGAAATTTTAGTCAAATTTGGTTGGAAACTCGTCGAAGAACAAAATGCAGATGAAATTTTAGTCAAATTTGATTGAAAACGTGCCAATGAACTAAACCTAAAAGGAATTTTAGTCAAATTTGACTGGAAACCCGCCAATGAACAAAATCTAATTTAAAGTTGAGTCAAATTTGATTGGAAACGCGGCAATGAACTAAAGCCATGAGAAATTTTAATCAAATTCGATTGGAAACCTGTCTATGAGCAAAGGGCAGATGAAATTTTAATCAAATTTGAATGAAAACGTGCCAATGAAGTAAACCTAAGTAGAATTTTAGTCAAATTTGACATGAAACCCGTTAATGAATAAAATCAAGTCTAAATTTGATTGGAAATTTGCTAATGAACTAAACCCATGAAAAATATTAGTAAAATTTTATTGAAAACCCGTCGATGAACAAAATGCAGGCGAAATTTTTGTCAAATTTTAACTGTAAACGCGCCAATGAATAAAATCTAACCGAAATTTTATTCGAATTTGATTGGAAATCGGCCAAAGAACTAAACCCATGTGAATTTTTTTGTAAAATTCTATTGAAACGCGCCAATGAACTAAACCCATGAGAAATTTTAGTAAAATTTGATTGGAAACCCGCCGATGAACAACATGCAAATGAATTTTTTGTCTAATTTGATTGGAAACACCCCAATGAACAAAATCCTGCCAAAATTTTATTCAAATTTGATTGGAAATGCACCAAAGAACTAGACCCATGTGAATTTTTAGTAAAATTCTATTAGAAACGCGGCAATGAACTAAACTCATGAGAAATTTTAGTCAAAGTTGATTGGAAACGTGCCAAAGAACTGAACTCATGTGAAATTTTAGTAAAATTCAATTAGAAACACTCCAATGACAAAACCCGACAAAAAATTTAGTCAAATTTGATTACAAACACGCCTACGAACAAAACTTAGGTGAATTTTTTTTCAAATTTGATTGGAAACCCGTCGATGAACTAAACCTAAGCAGAATTTCAGTCAAATTTGATAGGAAACCCAGTAATGAACAAATTGAAATTTAAATTTTAGTCAAAATTGATTTGAAACGCGCCAATGAACTAATGCCATGAGAAATTTTTGCCAAACTTGATTGAAAACCCACTGTTGAACAAAATGCATATGTAATTCAGTCAAATTTGAAGGGAAATGCACCAATGAACTAAACCTAAGTGGAATTTTAGACAAATTTGATTGGAAACCCGTTAATGAACAAAATCAAAATAAATTTGAGTCAAATTTGATTGGAAACGCGCCAATGAACTAAACCGATTAGAAAGTTTTGTCAAATTTGATTCGAAACCCGCCGAGGGACAAAACTTAGAAGAATTTTTTGTCAAATTTGATTGGAAATGGGCCAAAGAACTAAACCCATGTGAAATTTTAGTAAAATTCTATTGGAAATGCGCCAATGAACTAAATCCATGAGAAATTGTAGTCAAATTCGATTGGAAACCCATTGATGAACAAAATGCAGATGAAACTTTTGTTAAATTTGATTGGAAACACGCCAATGAACCAAGCTCAGGAGAAATTTTTGTCAAATTTGATTGGAAATCCGCCAACGAACAAAATGCTGATGAAATTTTAGTCAAATTTGATTGGAAATGCACCAATGAACCAAACTCGGGTGAAATTCTAGTCAAAGTTGATTAGAAACACGCCAATGAATGAAATCCAGGTGAAATTTTTGTCAAATTTGATTGGAAACGTGCCATAAACTAAACCCATGTGATATTTTAGTCAAATTAGATTGGAAGCGCACCAATGAATTAAATTCAGTGGAAATTTTCCTCAAATTTGATTGAAAACGCGCCATTTAACAACACTCAGATGAAATTGTCGTGATATTTGATTTGAAGTGCGCCATTGAACAAAATCCAATCGAAAGTTAAATTTGATTGGAAGCACGCTAAAGAACTAAACCAATTTGAAATTTTAGTAAAATTCTTTTGGAAATGAGCCAATGATATATCTCAACTGAAAGTTTAGTCAAACTTGATTACAAACACGCCAATGAACTAAATTCAGGTAAAATTTTAGTCAAATTTGGATGGAAACCTGATGAAGAACAAAATACAGATGAGATTTTAGTCAAATTTGATTAAAAACACGCGAATGAACTAAACCTAAGAGAATTTTAGTCAAATTTGACTGGAAACCTGCTAATGAGCAAACTCCTATTTAAATTTGAGTCAACTTTGATTGGAAACGCGACAATGAACTAAATCCATCAGAAATTTTAGTTAGATTTGATTGGAAACCCAATGATGAACAAAATGCAGATGAAATTTTAGTCAAATTTGATTGAAAACAAGCCAAGGAACCAAACTCAGATAAAATTTTAGTCAAATTTGATTAAAAACATGCCAATAAACAAAACCTAAGTGAAATTTTAGTCAAATTTGATTGGAAACCGGCCAATTAACTAAACTCATGTGAAATTTCAACAAAAAAATTGATTGGAAGTGCACCAATGAACAAAATCCATATGAAATTTTATTCAAATTTCATTGAAAACGAGCTATTTAATAAAACTCAAATGAAATTGTAGTTATATTTGATTTGAAATGCGCCAATCAACAAACTCCAGACGAAATTTCAGTCAAATTTGATTAGAATCGCGCCAAAGAACTAAACCCATGTGAAATTTTTTTAAAATTCTATTGGAAATGTGCCAATGATAAAATTTAACTAAAGTTTTGGTCAAATTTGATTACAAATATGTCAATAAACTAAACCCACGTAACACTTTATTCAATGTTGATTGGAAACCTACCGATAAACTAAACCTAAGCAGAATTTTAGTCAAGTTTGACTAGAAACCCGCTAATGAACAAAAACAAATTTAAATTTGGGTCAAATTTGATTGGAAATGCGCCAATGAGCTAAACCCATGGGAAATTTTGGTTAAATTTGATTGGAGACCCGCCGATGAACAAAATGCAAATGAAATTTTTGTCAAATTTGATTGAAAACGCGCCAATGAACCAAACGCAGGTGAAATTTCAATTAAATTTGATTAGAAACATGTCAATGAACAAAACCCGGGTAGAATTTTAGTCAAATTTGATTGGAAGCGCGCCAATGAACTAAACTTAGGGGAAATTTTAGTAAAATTCTTTTGGAAACGTGCCAATGCTAAAACTCAACTAAAAATTTATTCAAACTTGATTACAAACACGCCAATGAACTAACCCAAGTGAAATTTTAGACAAATTTTATTGGAAACCCGTCGATGAACAGAATTAGACAAAATTTTGGTCAAATTTAATTGGAAATACGCCAAAGAACTTAACCCATGTGAAATTTTAGTAAAATTCTATTGGAAATGCGCCAATGATAAGATTCAACTGAAAATTTAGTCAAATTTGATTACAAAAATGCCAATGAACTAAATCCAGGTGAAATTTTAGTCAAATTTGATTGGAAGCCCGTCGATGAACAAAACGCAGATGACCTTTCAGTTAAATTTGAATGAATACTCGCAAATGAACTAAACCTAAGTGGAATTTTAGTCAAATTTGATTGGAAACCCGCTAACGAACAAAATCAAATTTAAATTTGAGCCAAATTTGATTGGAAACGGGCCAATAAACTAAATCCATGAGAAATTTTAGTCAAATTTGATTGAAAATCGGATGATGACCAAAACGCAAATGAAATTTTTGTAAAATTTTATTAAAAACGTGCTAATAAACCAAATTTAGGTGAAATTTTAACCAAATTCAATCAAAAACACGCCAATGAACAAAACTCAGGTGAAATTTTTGTCAAATTTGATTAGAAACACGCCAATGAACAAAATCTAGATGAAGTTTTAGTCAAATTTGATTGGAAACCCGTCGATAAACGAAACGTAGCTAAAATTTTAGTCAAATTTGATAGAAAACACATAATGAACTCAACCTAAGCAGAATTTTGGTCAAATTTGACTAGAAACTCGTTAATGAACAAAATCAAATTTAAATTTAAGTCAATTTTGATTGGAAACATTCCAATGAACTAAACCCATGAGAAATTTTAGTTAAATTTGATTGGAAACTCGCTAATGAACAAAATAGTGATGAAATTTTTGTCAAATTTGATTGGAAATGTGCCAATGAACCTAATGCAGTTGAAATTTTAGTAAAATTTGAATGGAAATGCACCAATGAACAAAATTGAGGTGAAATTTTAGTCAAATTTGATTGGAAATGCGCTAATGAACTAAACCCATGTGAAATTTTAATCAAATTTGATTAGAAGCGCACCAACGAAAAAATTCGGATGAAATTTTACTCAAATTTGATTGAAACTGCGTCATTTAACAAAAGTCAATTGAAATTGTAGTCATTTTGATTTGAAGCACGCCAATGAACAACATCCAGACGAAATTTTAGTCAAATTAGATTGGAAACGTGCCAAAGATCTAAACCATGTGAAATTTTAGAAAAAATCTATTGTAAACATGCCAATGATAAAATTCAACTAAAAATTTAGTCAACTTTGAATACAAACACGCCAATGAACTAAACCCGATGAAATTTTCTTCAAATTTGATTCGAAACCTGTCGATGAACAAAATACAGATGAAATTTTAGTCAAATTTGAATGAAAACGCGCCAATGAACTAAACTTAATTGGAATTTCAGTCAAATTTGATTGAGAACCCGCTAATGAAAAAAATCATACTTAAATTTGAGTCAAATTTGATTGAAAATGCGCAAATGAACTAAACACATGAGAAATTTTAGTCAAATTTGATTGGAAACCCGCCGATGAACAAAATACAAATGAAATTTTGTCAAATTTGATTGGAATTGCACCAATGAACCAAACTCAGGTGAAATTTTAGCCAAATTTGATTAGAAACACGCCAATGAAAAAAACTCAGGTAAAATTTTAGTCATATTTGATTGGAAATGAGCCAATGAACAAACTCATGTGAAATTTTAGTCAAATTTCATTAGAACCACGCCAATTAACAAAATCCAGATGAAATTTTACTCAAATTTAATTGAAAACGAGCCATTTAACAAGACTCAGATGAAATTGTAGTGATATTTGATTTGAAGCGTGCTAATGAACAAAATCCAACCGAAATTTTAGTCAAATTTGATTGGAAGCGCTCCAAAGAACCAAACTCAGGTGAAATTTTAACCAAATTCTATTAGAAACACGTCAATGAACAAAACTCAGGTGAAATTTTTGTCAAATTTGATTAGAAACACACCAATGAACAAAATTCATGTAAAATTTTAGTCAAATTTGATTGGAAACCTGTCGATAAACGAAACATAGCTAAGATTTTAGTCAAGTTTGATTGAAAAGTGCTAATGAACTAAACCTAAGCTGAATTTTGGTCAAATTTGAATAGAAAGACGCTAATGAACAAAATCAAATTTAAATATGAGTCAACTTTGATTGGAAACGCGCCAATAAACTAAACCCATGAGAAATTTTAGCCAACTATGATTGAAAAAGCGTAATTGAAATAAACCCATGTGAAACATTTGTCAAATTTAATTGGAAACCCATTTAACGCAGATGAATTTTTTTTTTCAAATTTGATTGAAAAAGCGTCAATGAACCAAACTCAAGTGAGATTTTATTCAAATTTGATTAGAAATATGCCAATGAACAAAACCCATGGAAATTTTTAGTCAAATTTGATTGGAAACGCGCCAATGAAATAAACCCATGTGAAACGTTAGTCAAATTTGATTGGAAACCCACTGATGAACAAAATATTTTATGAAATTTTATTGAAATTTGATTGAAAACGTGTCATTTAACAAAACTCAGATGAAATTGTAGTCATATTTGGTTTGAAGCACGCCAATGAACAAAATCTAGATGAAATTTTAGTCAAATTTGTTCGAAAACACATCGATGAACGAAATGTAGATGAAATTTTAGTTAAATTTGATTGAAAACGTACCAATGACCTAAACGTAAGCTGAATTCTAGTCAAATTTGATAGGAAACCCGCTAATGAACAAAATCAAATATAATTTTGAGTCAAATTTGATTGGTAACACACCAATGAGCTAAACCCATTAGAAATTTTAGGGAAATTTGATTGGAAACCCGCCGATGAACAAAACGCATATAAAATTTTTGTCAAATTTGATTAGAAACGTACCAATGAACCAAAGCTAGGTTAAACTTTAGTCAAATTTGATTAGAAACATGTCAATGAACAAAACCCATGTAAACTTTAGTCAAATTTGATTGGAAACGCGCCAATGAACTAAACCCATGAGAAATTTAAGTCCAATTCAATTGAAAATGCGCCAATGAATCAAACCTAAGCGAAATTTTAGTCAAATGACTGAAAACTCGCTAACGAAAAAAATCAAATTTAAATTTGAATCAAATTTGATTGGAAACGTGCCAATAAACTAAAACCGTGAGAAATTTTAGTCAAATTTGACTGGAAACCTGCTGACTAACAAAATGCAGATAAATTTTTTGTCAAATTTGATTAAAAATGCACTAATGAACCAAACTCGGATGAAATTTTAGTCAAATTTGATTAGAAACAAGCCAATGAACAAAATTCGGTGAAATTTCAATCAAATTTGATTGAAAAAGTGCCAATGAACTGAAACCATGTGAAATTTTAGTCAAATTTGATTAGAAACTCGTCGATGAACAAAACACAGATAAAATTTTTGTTGAATTTGATTGCAAACCCGCCGATGAACAAAATAGAGATAAAATTTTCGTCAAATTTGAGTGGAAACGAGCTAACGTTCCAAACTCAGTGGAATTTTAGTCAAATTTGATTAGAAACACGCTAATGAACAATACTCAGGTGAAAGTTTAGTCAAACTTGATACAAACGCGCCAATGAACTAAATCTAAGCGAAATTTTAGTCAATTTTGACGGGAAACTTGCGAATGAATAAAATCAAATATAAATTTGAGTCAAATTGGATTGGAAATGCGCTAATGAACTAAATCCATTTGAAATTTGAGTGAAATTTGATTGGAAACCCGTCGATGAACAAAACGTAGATGAAATTTTTGTTAAATTTGATTGGAAACGCGCCAATGAACCAAAGTCCCGTGAAATTTTAATCAAATTTGATTAGAAGCACGCCCATGAACAAAACCCCGGGACATTTCCATCAAATTTGATTGGAAACGTGCCAATGAACTAAACCAATGGGAAATTTTAGTCAAATTTGACTGGAAGTGCACCAATGAACTAAATTCAGATAAAATTTTACTCAAATTTGATTGAAGACGTATCATTTAACAAAACCCAGATGAAGTTGTAGTCAAATTTGATTTGAAGCGTGCCAATGAACAAACTCCAGACGAAATTTTAGTCAAATTTGATTGAAAACGCGGTAAAGTACTAAACCCATGTGAAATTTTAGTAAAATTCCATTGGAAATGCGCCAATGATAAAACTCAACAGAAAAATTAGTCAAATTTGATTACACACATGCCAATGAACTAAACCCAGGTAAAATTTCAAATTTGATTGGAAACTTGCCGATGAACAAAACACAGAAGAAATTTAATTCAAATTTGAATGAAAACACGCCAATGAACAAAACCTTAGTGGATTTTAGTCAAATTTGACTGGAAAACCGCTAATGAAAAAAATCAAGTTTAAATTTGAGCCAAATTTGAGTGCAAACACACCAATAAACTAAACCCATGAGAACTTTTAGTCAAATGTAATTGGAAACCCGCCGATGAACAAAACGCGGATGAATTTTTTGTCAAATTTGATTGGCAACGTGCAAATGAGCCAAATTCAAGTGAAATTTTAGTCAAATTTAATTGGAAATGCGCCAATGAACTGAATCTATGTGAAATTCTAGTCAAATTTCATTGGAATCGTACCAATGAACAAAATTCAGAAGAAATTTTACTCAAATTTGCTTGGAATCACACCAATGAGCAAAACTTAGATGAAATTGTAGTGATATTTGATTTGAAGAGTGCCAATGAACAAAATTCAGACGAAATTTTAGTTAAATTTGATTGGAAATGTGCCAAAGAACTAAACCCATGTGAAAATTTAGTAAAATTCTGTTGGAAACGCGGCAATGATAAATTCAACTGAAAATTCAGCTAAATTTGATTACAAATACGCCAATGAACTTAACCCACGTCAAATTCTAGTCAAATTTTATTGGAAACCAGCCAATGAATAAAATGCGGATGAAATTTTAGTCAAATTTGAATGAAAACGCGCCAATGAACTAAACTTAAGCGGAATTTTAGTGAAATTTGACTGAAAACTTGGTAATGAACTAAGTTAAATTTAAATTTGAGTCAAATTTGATTGGAAATACTCCAACAAACTAAACCCATGAGAAATTTTAGTCAAATTTGGTTGGAAACTGGACGATGAACAAAACACAGATGAAATTTTAGTCAAATTTGATTGGAAACGCGCCAATGAACCAAATTCAGGTAAAATTTCCGTCAAATTTGATTAGAAACACACCAATGAACAACATCTAGATGAAATTTTAGTCAAATTTGATTGGAAATGCACCAATGAACTAAATCCATGAGAAATTTTTGTCAAATTTTATTGGAAACTTGCCAATGATAAAACTCAACTGAAAATTAGTCAAATTTGATTACGAACACACCAATGAATTAAACCCAGGTGAAATTTTAGTCAAATTTGATTGGAAACCAGCCGACAAACTAATCCTAAGCTAAATTTTAGTCAAATTTGTCTAGAAATTTGCTAATGAACAAAATAGAATTTAAATTCGAGTCAAATTTGATTGGAAACGCACCAATGAACTAAAACCATGAGAAATTTTTGTTAAATTTGATTAAAACCCGCTGATAAACAAATTGCAGATGAGATTTTAGTCAAATTTGAATGAAAATGCGCCAATGCACTAAACCTAAGTGGATTTTTAGTCAAATTTGACTAGAAACCCGCCAAAGAAAAAAAATCAAATCTAAGTTTGAGTCAAATTTGATTGGAAAGAGCTAAGAACTAAACCCCTGAAAAATTCTAGTCAAATTTGATTGGAAACCAGCCGATGAACAAAACGCAAATGAAATTTTTATCAAATTTGATTGGAAACGCACCGATGAACACAATCCGGATGAAATTTTAGTCAAATTTGATTAGAAACGCACCAATGAACAAAATCCAAAAGAAATTTTATTCAAATTTTATTGGAAACGCGCCAATGAACTAAACCCACGTGAAATTTTAGTAAAATTCTATTGGAAACACGTCAATGAACTAAACCCATTAGAAATTTTTGTCAAACTTGATTGGAAACCTACCGATGAACAAAATGCAAATGTAATTTTTGTCAAATTTTATTTGAAACATGCCGATGAACAAAATCCAGTCCAAATTTTATTCAAATTTGATTGAAAATGCACCATAGAACTAAACCTATGTGAATTTTTAGTAAAATTCTATTGGAAATGCGCCAATGAACTAAACACGTGAGAAATTTAAGTCGAATTTGATTGGAAGCACACCAATGAACAAAATCTAGATGAAATTTTTCTCAAATTTGATTGAAAACGCACCAAAGAAATAAACCCACGTGAAATTTTTGTAAAATTCCATTGGAAACGTGCCAATGATAAAACTCATCTGATAATTTTGTTAAATTTGATTACAAACACACCAATGAACTAAACTCAGGTGAAATTTTAATCAAATTTGTCTGGAAACCCACCGATGAACAAAATTTAGATGAAATTTTAGTCAAATTTGATTGAAAACGAGCAAATGAACCAAGTATAAGAGGAATTTTAGTCAAATTCGATTGGAAAACTGCTAATGAACAAAGTCAAATATAAATTTAAGTCAAATTTGATTGGAAACGCGCCAATGGCCTAAACCCATGAGAAATTTTAGTTTAATTTGATTGGAAACTCGCCGATTGATAAAACACGGATGAATTTTTTGTCAAATTTGATTGGAAACAGGCCAATGAACCAAACTCAAGTGAAATTTTTGTCAAATTTGATTAGAAACACTCCAATGAACATAACCCAGGTTAAATTTCAGTCAAATTTGATTGGAAACACGCCAATGAACTAAATCCATGTGAAATTTTAGTCAAATTTGATTGGAAGCGCACCAATGAACAAAATTTAGATGAAATTTTACTCAAATTTGATTGAAAACGCGTCACTTAACAAAACTCTAATGAAATTTTAGTCATATTTGATTTGAAGTGCGTCAATGAACAAAATCCAGACGAAATTTTTGTCAATTGGAAATGTGCCAAAGAACTAAACCGATGTGAAAATTTAGTAAAATTCTATTGGAAACGTGACAAAGATAAAATTCAATTAAAAATTTAGCTAAATTTGATTACAAACACGCCAATGAACTTAACCCACGTGAAATTTTAGTTAAATTTGATTGGAAACCTGTCAATGAACAAAATGCCGATGAAATTTTAGTCAAATTGAATGAAAATGTGCCAATGAACTAAATTTAAGCAGAATCTTAGTCAAATTTTACTAAAAACCCAGTAATGAACAAAATCAAATTTAAATTTGAGTCAAATTTGATTGGAAGTACCCCAATGAACTAAACCCAATAAAATTTTTAGTCAAATTTGATTGGAAACCTGATGAAGAACAAAACGCCGATGAAATTTTAGTCAAATTTGATTGGAAACGTGCCAATGACTCAAACTCAGGTGAAATTTCTGTCAAATCTGATTAGAAATGTGTTAATGAACAAAATTCAGACGAAATTTTAATTTGATTGAAAATGCGCCAATGAACTAAATCCATGAGAAATTTTAGCCAAATTTTATTGGAAACCTGCCAATGATAAAACTCACCTGAAAATTTAGTCAAATTTGATTGGAAATCAATCGACGAACTAATCCTAAGTTAAATTTTAGTCAAATTTGACTGAAAACCCGCTAATGAAGTAAATAGAATTTAAATTTGAGTCAAATTTGATTGGAAACACACCAATGAACTAAAACCATGAGAAATTTTTGTTAAATTTGATTGAAACCCGCCAATGAACAAAACAAAGATGAAATTTTAGTCAAATTTGAATGAAAATGTGCCGATGAACTAAACCTAAGTGGAATTTTAGTCAAATTTGACATGAAACCCGCCAAAGAAAAAAAATCAAATCTAAATTTGAGTCGAATTTGATCAGAAAGTGCCAATGAACTAAACCAATGAGAAATTTTAGTCAAATTTGATTGGAAACCAGTCGATGACCAAAACGCAAATGAAATTTTTATCAAATTTGCTTGGAAACATGCCAATGAACACAATCCAGATGAAATTTAAGGCAAATTTGATTGAAAACGCTCCAATGAACAAAATTCAAACGAAATCTTATTCAAATTTGATTGGAAATGCGCCAATAAACTAAACCCATGTGAAATTTTAGTAAAATTCTATTGGATACGCGTCAATGAACTAGACCCATTAGAAATTTTTGACAAAATTGATTGGAAACTCGTCGATGAACGAAACACAGATGATTTTTTTTGTCAAATTTGGTTGGAAACAAGCCAATGAACCAAACTCCAGTGAAACTTTAGTCAAATTTGATTAGAAACACGCTAATGAACATAACCCAGGAGAAATTTTAGTCAAAATTGTTTGGAAACGCGCCATTGAACTAAAACCATGCAAAATTTGAGTCAAATTTGATTGGAAGCGCACCAATAAACAAAATTCAGATGAATTTTTTCTCAAATTTGATTGAAAACGCGCCAAAGAAATAAACCCACGTGAAACTTTTGTAAAATTCCATTGTATACGTGCCAATGATAAAACTCATCTGATAAATTTGTCAAATTTGAGTACAAACACGCCAATGAACTAAATCTAGGTGAAATTCTAAACAAATTTGATTGGAAACCCACCGATGAACAAAGTACAGATGAAATTTTAGTAAAATTTGATTGAAAACGCGCCAATGAACCAAGTATAAGCGAAATTTTAGTCAAATTTGATTGGAATGCCGCTAATGACCAAAATCAAAATTAAATTTGAGTCAAATTTGATTGAAAATGTGCCAATGGCCAAAACTCATGAGAAATTTTAGTTCAATTTGATTGGAACCCACCGATTAACAAAACGCAAATGAATTTTTTGTCAAATTTGATTGGGAGCACGCCAATGATAGTCACATTTGATTAGAAACACTCCAATGAACATAACTCAGGTGAAATTTCGGTCAAATTTGATTGGAAACGTGCCAATGAACAAAATTCATGTGAAATTTTAGTCAAATTTGATTGGAAGCGCGCCAATGAACAAAATTCAGACGAAATTTTTGTCAAATTTGATTGGAAATGCGCCAAAAGAACTTAACCAATGTGATAATTTCATAATATTCTATTGGAAACGCGCCAATGACAAAAACTGAAATGAAAATTTAGTCAAATCTGATTACAAACATGCCAATGAATTAAACCCAAGTGAAATTTTAGTCAAATTTGATTAGAAACCCGCCGATGAACTAAATCTAATTGGAACATTAGTCAAATTTGATTAGAAACCCGGTAATGAACAAAATCAATTTTAAATTTGAGTCAAATTTGATTGGAAATGCGCCAATGAACCAAACCTAAGCGGAATTTTGGTCAAATATGACTGGATACCCACTAATGAATAAAATCAAGTCTAAATTTGAGTCAAATTTGATTAGAAACGCGCTAATGAACTGAACCCATGAGTAATTTTAGTCAAATTTGATTGGAAACACATTGATGAACAAAAGGAAGATGAAAATTTTGTCAAATTTTATTGGAAACGTGCCAATGAACAAAATCCAGACGAAATTTTAGTCAAATTTGATTGGAAGCACACCAAAGAACTAAACCCATGTGAAATTTTAGTCAAATTCTATTGGAAACGCGCCCTAAACCCATGGGAAATTTTAGTCAAATTTGATTGAAAATCGGTCGATGAACAAAATGTAGATGAAATTTTTGTCAAATTTGATTGGAAACACGCCAATGGACCAAACTCAGGCGAAATTTTAGTCAAATTTGATTAGAAACACACCTATAAACAAAATTTAGGGAAAATTTTATTAAAATTTGATTGAAAACGCACCAATAAACTAAACTCATGGGAAATTTAAGTCAAATTTTATTGGAAGTTCACGAATGAACAAAATCCATACGAAATTTTACTCAATTTTGATTGAAAATGCGCCAAAGAACTAAACGCATGTGAAATTTTAGTAAAATTTCATTGGAAACGCACCAATGACAAAATTCAACTGAAATTTTAGTCAAATTTGATTAAAAAAAACCCAACGAACTAAGCCCAGGTAAAATTTTAGTCAAATTTGATTGGAAACCTACTGATGAACAAAGCGCAGATGAAATTTTGTTCAAATTTGATTGATAATGTGCCAAACAAATAAATCTAAGCGAAATTTTTGTTAAATTTGACTGGAATCCCGCTAATGAAGAAAATCAAATTTAAATTTGAGCCAAATTTGATTGGAAAGATGCCAATAAACTAAACCCATGAGAAATTTTAGTCAAATTTGATTGGAAGGCAACAATGAACAAAATTCAAATGAAATTTTACTCAAATTCGATTGAAGACGTGCCATTTAAAAAAAATCAGATGAAATTGTAGTCATATTTGATTTGAAGCGCGCCGATGAGCAAACTCCATACAGAATTTTAGTCAAATTTGATTTTAAACGTGCCAAAGAACTGAACCCTGGTGAAATTTTAGTAAAATTCTATTGGAAGCGCGCCAATGATAAAACTCAAGTGAAATTTTAGTCAAATTTGATTTGAAGCACGTCAATGAACTAAACCATGGGAAATTTCAGTGAAATTTGATTGGAAACCCACTGATGAACAAAACACAGATAAAAGTTTTGACAAATTTGATTGGAAACATGCCAATGAACCAAAATCGGGTGAAATTTTAATCAAACTTGATTAGAAACACGCCAATAAACAAATTTCAGGTGAAATTTTAGTCAACTTTGATTGGAAACCCGCCGATGAACAAAACGTAGAAGAAATCTTAGTCTAATTTGATTGAAAATGCACCAATGAATTAAACATAAGCAAAATTTTAGTCAAATTTGACTGGAAACCCGCTAATGAACAAAATCAAGTTTAAATTTGAGTAAAATTATTGGAAACCCGTCGGTGAACAAAACGCAGATAAATATTTTGTCTAATTTGATTGGAAACACGCCAATGAACCAAACTCAAGTGAAATTTTAGTCGAATTTCATTAGAAACACGCCAATGAACAAAACCCAGGAGAAATTTTAGTCAAATTTGACTAGAAACGCGCCAATGAACTAAACATACGTGAAATTTTAGTCAAATTTGATTGGAAGCGCACCAATTAAAGAAATTCAGATGAAATTTTACTCAAATTTGATTGAATACATGCCAAAGAACTAAATCCATGCGAAATTTTAGTAAAATTCTATCGGATTGCCAATGATAAAACTCAATTGAAAATTTAGTCAAATTTGATTACAAACACGCCAATGAACTAAACCCAGGCAAAATTTTAGTCAAATTTGATTGGAACCCCACCGGCGAACAAAACGCGGATGAAATATTGGTAAAATTTGATTAAAAATGCGCCAATGAACTAAACCTAAGCAAAAGTTTAGTCAAATTTGATAGAGAACCCACTAATCAACAAAATCAAATTTAAATTTGAGTCAGATTTGATTGGAAACGCGTCAATAACCAAAACCCATGAGAAATTTTAGTCAAGTTTGATTGGAAGCGTACCAATGAACAAAATTCAAATGAAATTTTACTCAAATTTGATTGAAGACGTGCCATTTAAAAAAACTCAGATGAAATTGTAGCCATATTTGATTTGAAGCGTGCCAATGAGCAAACTCCAAATGAAATTTTAGTCAAATTTGATTGTAAAAGCGCCGAAGAGCCAAACACAGGTGAAATTTTAGCAAAATTCTATTGGAAGCGCGCCAATGATAAAACTCAACTGAAAATTTAGTCAAATTTGATTACAAACACGCCAATGAACTAAACCAACGTGAAATTTTTGTCAAATTTGATTGGAAAATCGTCGATGAACAAAATGCGGATGAAATTAAATTCAAATTTGAATAAAAATGCACTAATGAACGAAACCAGAGCGAAATTTCAGTCAAATTTGACTGGAACCCGCTAACGAACAAAATCAAGTTTAAATTTGAGCGGAAACACGCCAAAGAACTAAACACATGAGAAATTTTAGTCAAATTTGATTTGAAAACCGTCGATGAACAAAACGCCAAAAGAAATTTTTGTCAAATTTGATAGGACACGTGCCAACGAACCAAATTCAGGTGCATTTTAGTCAAATGTGATTACAAACATGCCAATGAACAAAAACCAAGTGAAATTTTTGTCAAATTTAATTGGAAAAGCGCTAATGAACTAAATACATGTGAAATTTTTGTCAAACTTGATTGGAAGAGCACCAATTAACAAAATCCAGATGAAATTTTACTCAAATTTGATGAAAAAGCTCCATTTAAAATAACTCAGATGAAATCCTAGTCATATTTGATTTGAAGAGCGCCAATGAGCAAAATCCAGACGAAATTTTAGTCAAATTTGATTGGAAACGCGCCAAAAAATTAAACCCATGTTAAATTTTAGTAAAATTCTTCTGGAAATGCGCCAATGATAAAACTCAACTGAAAATTTAGTCAAATTTGATTTAAAACATGCCAATGAACTCAACCCAAGTGAAATTTTAGTCAAATTTGATTGGAAACCCATCGACGAATAAAATGCAGATAAAATTTAGTCAAATTTGAATGAAAACGCACCAATGAACTAAACTTAAGCAGAATTTCGGTCAAATTTGCCTGAAAACCCGGTAATGAACAAAATCAAATTTAAATTTGAGTCAAATTTGATTGGAGACGCGCCAACGAACTGAACCCATGAGAAATTTTAGTCAAATTTGATTGGAAACTCGCCAATGAACCAAATTCAGGTGAAATTTTAGTCGAATTTCATTAGAAACATGCTAATGGACAAAACCTAGGCTAAATTTTAGACAAATTTGATTGAAAACGCGCCAATGAACTAAACTAGTGTGAAATCTTAGTCAAATTTGATTGGAAGTGCACCAATGAAAAAAATTCAGATAAAATTTTAATCAAATTTGATTGAAAACGTGCTAAAGAACTAAACCCATATGAAATTTTAGTAAAATTCTATCAAAAATGCGCAAATGATAAAACTCAACTGAAAATTTAGTCAAATTTGATTACAAACACGCCAATGAACTAAACCCTGGTGAAATTTTAGTAAAATTTGATTGGAAACCCATTGATGAACAAAAAGCAGATGAAATTTTGCTAAAATTTGATTGAAAATACGCAAATGACCTAAACCTAAGCGAAATTTTAGTCAAATTTGATTGGAAACCTGCTAATGGACAAAATCAAATTTAAATTTGAGTCATATTTGATTGGAAATGTGCCAATAAACAAAACCCATGAGAAATTTTAGTCAAATTTGATTGGAAGCACACTAATGAACAAAATTAAAATGAAATTTTACTCAAATTCGATCGAAGACGCATCGTTTAACAAAACTCAGATGAAATTGTAGTCATATTTGATTTGAAGAACACCATTGAACAAACTCTAGATGAAATTTTAGTCAAATTTGATTGTAAATACGGCAAAAAACTAAACCCATGTGATATTTTTGTCAAATTTGATTGGAAACCCTCGGCGAATAAAATGCAGATAAAATTTAGTCAAATTTGAATGAAAACGCAACAATGAACTAAATTTAAGCAGAATTTTAGTCAAATTTGACTAAATACCCGATAATGAACAAAATGAAATTTAAATTTGAGTCAAATTTGATTGGAAACGTGCCAACGAACTAAACCCATGAGAAATTTTAGTCAAATTTGATTGGAAACCCATCGATGAACAAAACGCAAATGAAATTTTTGTCAAATTTGATTGGAAACTCGCCAATGAACCAAACTCAGGTGAAATTTTAGTCAAATTTGATTAGAAACACGCTAATGAACAAAATTCAGGTGAAATTTTTGTCAAATTTGATTGAAACGCACCAATGAACTAAACCCATATGAAATTTATTCAAATTTTATTGGAAACGGGCCAATGATAAAACTCAACTTAAAATCTAGTCAAATCTTATTACAAACACACCAATGAATTAAACCGTGGTGAAATTTTATCAATTTTGATTGGGAACCCGCAGATGAACTAAACCTAATCGGAATTTTAATAAAATTTGACTGAAAACCCACTAATGAACAAAATCAAATTTAAATTTGAGTCAAATTTGATTGGAAACGCGCCTACGAACTAAATCCACGAGAAATTTTAGTTAAATTTGATTGGGAACCCATCGATGAACAAAATACAGATAAATTTTTTGTCAAATTTGATTGGAAACGCCCCGATGAAAAAAATTCAGATGAAATTTTAGTTAAATTTGATTGAAAACGTACCAAAGAACTAAACTCATATGAAATTTTAGTAAAATTCTATCGAAAATGCGCCAATGATAAAACTCAAATGAAAATTTAGTTATATTTGATTTCAAACACGCCAATGAACTAAACTTAGGTGAAATTTTAGTCAAATTTGATTGGAAACCTGCTAATGGACAAAATCAAATTTAAATTTGAGTCAGATTTGATTGTAAATGTGCCAATAAACAAAACCCATGAGAAATTTTAGTCAAATTTGATTGGAAGCACACCAATGAACAAAATCCAAATGAAATTTTTCTCAAATTCGATCAAAGACGCGCCATTTAACAAAACTCAGATGAAAATGTAGTCATATTTGATTTGAAGAACACCAATCAACAAACTCTAGACGAAATTTTAGTCAAATTTGACTGTAAATGCGCCAAAGAACTAAACCCAGGTAAATTTTTAGTCAAGTCCGTCGAACCAACCGCAGGTGAAATTTAATTCAGATTTGAATGAAAACGCGCCAATAAACAAAACCTAAGCGGAATTTTAGTCAAATTTGACTAGAAACCCGCTGTTGAACAAAATCAAGTTTAACTTTAAGTGGAAACGCGCCAATGAACTAAACCCATGAGAAATTTTCGTCAAATTTGATTGAAACCCGCCGATGAAGAAAATGCAGATGAAATTTTTGTCAAATTTGACCAAACTCCGGTGAAATTTTAATCAAATTTGATTAGAAATATGCCAATGAATAAAACCCAGGTGAAATTTTAGTCAAATTTAATTGGAAACCCATCGATGAACATAACGTAGATGAAATTTTAGTAAAATTTGATTGAAAACACGCCAATGAACTAAACCTAAGTGGAATTTTAGTCAAATTTGACTGGAAACCCGCTAATGAACAAAATCAAATTTCAATTAGTCAAATTTGATTGGAAACGCGCCAATGACTGAAACCCATGAGAAATTTTTGTTAAATTTGATTGGAAACTCACTGATGAACAAAATGCAAATGAAATTTTCGTCAAATTTGATCGGAAACGAGCAAATGAACCAAACTCCGACGAAATTTTATTCAAATTTGTTAAGAAATGTGCCAATGAACTAAACTCAGGTGAAATTTTAGTCAAATTTGATTTATAATGCACCAATGAACTAAACCCATGTGAAATTTTAGTCAAATTTGATTGAAACTGCACTAATGAACAAAATTCAGATGAAATTTTACTCAAATTTGATTGAAAACGCGCCAAAGAACTAAACACATGTGAAATTTTTGTAAACTTCCATTGGAAATGTGCCAGTGATAAAACTCAACTGAAAATTTAGTCAAATTCGATTACAAACACGCCTATGAGCTAAACCCTGGTGAAATTTTAATCACATTTGATTGGAAACCCACCGTTGAACAAAACGCAGATGAAATTTTTGTCAAATTTGATTTGAAATGCGCCAATGAATAAAATCCAGCAGAAATTTTATTCAAATTTGATTGAAAGCGCGCCAAAGAACTAAACCCATGTGATTTTTTAGTAAAATTCTATTGGAAACGCGCCACTAAACCCGTGAAAAATTTTAGTCAAATTTGATTGGAAACTCGTCGATGAACAAAACACGGATGGAATTTTTGTCAAATTTAATTGGAAACACACCAATTAACAAAACTCAGGCGAAATTTTAGTCAAATTTGATCAAAAACACGCAAATGAACAAAACCCAGGTGAAAGTTTAGCCAAGTTTGGTTGGAAACGCGCCAATGAACTAAGCCCGTGCGAAATTTGAGTCAAATTCGAACAAAATTTAGATGAAAATTTACTTAAATTTTATTGAAAACGTGCCAAAGAAATAAACCAATGTGAAATTTTAGTAAAATTCCATTAGAAACGCGCCAACGATCAAAACTCAGGTGAAATTTTAGACACCTTTGATTAGAAACACACCAATGAACAAAATCCAGGTGATATTTTTGTCAAATTTGATTTGAAACGTGCCAATGAACTAAATCCAGGTGAAATTTCAATTAAATTTAATTGGAAACCCCCCGATGAACAAAACGCAGATAAAATTTTTGTAAAAGTTGGTTGGAAATGCGTCCATCAACCAAATTCAAGTGAAATTTTAGTCAAATTTGATTAAAAACACACCAAAGAACTAAACTCATGGGAAATTTTAGTAAAATTCTATCAATAACGCACCCATGATAAAACTCAACCGAAAATTTAGTCAAATTTGATTACAAACATGCCAATGAACTAAATCTAGGTCAAACTTTTGTTAAATTTGATTGGAAACCCACCGATGAACAAAACGCAGATGAAATTTTGATTGAAAACACTCCGATGAACCAAATTCATGTGAAATTTTAATCAAATTTGATTAAAAACAGGCAAATGAACAAAAACTAGGTGAAATTTTAGTCAAATTTGATTGAAGCCCACCGATGAATGAAATGAAGATGAAATTTTTGCCAAATTTGATTGGAAAAACACGTTAATGAACCAAACTCAGGTGAAATTTTAATCAATTTTGATTAGAAATACATCAATGAACAAAACGTAGGTGAAATTTTAGTCAAATTTGATTAAAAACCCGCCGATGAACGAAACACTTGAAAAATCTTAGTCAAATTTGATTGAAAACGCGCTAATGAACTAAACCTAAGCGGAATTTGAGTCAAATTTGATTGGAAACCCGCTAATGAACAAAGCCAAATTTAAATTTGAGTCAAATTGGATTGGAAAGGCGCCAATGAACTAAACCCAAGATAAATTTTAGTCAAATTTGATTGGAAACCTGCCTACAAACAAATCGCAGACGAATTTTTTGTCAATTTTTTATTGGAAAAATGCCAATGAACACAATCCTGAGAAAATTTGAGCCAAATTGGATTGGAAATGCACCAATAAACTAAACCCATAAGAAATTTTAGTCAAATTTTATTGAAAATCTGCCGATGAACAAAATGCAAGTGAAATTTTTGTCAAATTTGAATGGAAATGCGCTAATTAACCAAAGTCGGGAGAAATTTTAGTCAAATTTGATTAGAAACATGCCAATGAACAAAATTCAGACGAAATTTTACTCAAATTTAATTGAAAACGCGCTAAAGAACAAAACTCATGTGAAATTTTAGTAAAATTCTATTGGAAACGCGCCCACGATGACACTCAACAGAAAATTTCGTCAAATTTGGCTACAAACATGTTAATGAACTAAATCCATGTGAAATTTTAGTCAAATTTGATTGGAGACCCATCGATGAAATAAACGCAGATAAAATTTTAGTCAAATTTGATTGATAGCGCTCCAATGAATTAAATCTAAGCAGAATTTTAATCAAATTTGACATAAAACCCGCTAATGAACAAAAACAATTTTGAATTTGAGTCAAATTTGATTGAAAACCCGCCGATGTCAAAACATAGATAAATTTTTTGTCAAATTGATTGGAAATGCGCCAATGAACCAAACTCAGGTGAAATTTTAATCAAATTTGATTAGAAACACGCCAATGAACAAAACTCAGGTGAAATTTTAGTCTAATTTGATTGGAAATCCGTCGATGAGCGAAACACAAATGATACTTTTGTCAAAATAGATTGAAAACGTGCTAATGAACAAAATACAGACGAAATTTTAGTGAAATTTGGTTGGAAACGTGCCAAAGAACTGAACTTACGAGAAATTTTAATAAAATTTTATTGAAAACGCGTCAATGATAAAACTCAATCGAAAATTTAGTCAAATTTGATTACAAACCTGCCAACGAACTAAACCCATGTGAAATTTGATTGGAAACCAAATTTGATTTGAAACTCCCCGATGAATAAAATGTAGATGAAATTTTTGCCAAATTTGATTGGAAACATGCCAATGAACAAAATCCAGAGAAATTTTAGTCAAATTTGATTTGAAACGTGCCAAATAATTGAACTCAGGTGAAATTTTAGTAAAATTCTATTGGAAACGCGCCAATGAAAAACTCGACCGAAAATTTAGTCAAATTTGATTACAAACATGCCGATGAACTAAACCCACATGAATTTTTTTTTTCAAATTTGATTGGAAACCCACCGATAAACTAAACCTAAGCGGAATTTTAGTTAAATCTGACTGTAAACCCGCTAATGAACAAAATCAAATTTAAATTTGAGTCAAATTTGATTAGAAACAAGCCAATGAACTAAAGCCATGAGAAATTTTTGTCGAATTTGATTGATAACTCGTCGATAAACAAAATGCAGATGAAATTTTAGTCAAATTTGAATAGAAATGCACCAATGAACGAAACCTAAGTGGAATTTTAGTAAAATTTGACTGGAAACCCGCTAATGAACAAAATCAAATTTAAATTTGAGTCATATTCGATTGGAAATGTGCCAACGAACTAAACAGATTCAAAATTTTAGTTAAATTTGATTGAAAATGAGCCAAAGAACTAAACCCATGTGAAATATCAGTAAAATTCTATTGGAAACATGCCAATGAACTGAACACATGAGAAATTTTAGTAAAATTTGATTGGAAACCCGTCGATGAACAAAATACAGATGAAATTTTCGTTAAATTTTGTTGGAAACGCGCCAATTAACCAAACTCTGGAGAAATTTTAATTGGATACGTGCCAATGATGACACTCAACTGAAAATTTCATCAAGTTTGATTACAAACACACCAATGAACTATATTTAGGTAAAATTTTAGTCAAATTTGATTGAAAATGCTCCAATGAATTCAACCTAAGCGGAATTTCAGGCAAATTTGACAAAAAAAAAACCCGCTAATGAACAAAATCAAATTTGAATTTGAGTCAAATTTGATTGGAAACCAGTCGTTGTCAAAATGCAGATAAAATTTTTGTCAAATTTGATTGGGAATGCGCCAAATGAACCAAACTCAGGTGAAATTTTAATCAAATTTGATTAGAAACACGCCAATGAACAAAATGCATGTGAAATTTGAGTCTAATTTGATTGGAAACCCGCCGATGAATGAAACGTAGATGAAATTTTTGTCAAAATAGATTTAAAACACGTCAATGAACAAAATACAGACAAAATTTTCGTCAAATTTGATTGGAAATGTGCCAAAGTACTGAACTCATGGGAAATTTTAATAAAATTCTATTGGAAATGCATCAATGATAAATCTCAATCGAAAATTTAGTCAAATTTGATTACAAACCTGCCATGAACTAAACACATGTGAAATTTTAGTCAAATTTGATTGAAACCCAAGATGAACGATATGTGGATGAAATTCTAGTCAAATTTGGTTGGAAACCTGACGAAGAATGAAACGCAGATGAAATTTTAGTCAAATTTGATTGAAATCGAGCAAATAAACTAAACCTAAGCAGAATTTTAGTCAAATTTCACTGAAAACCCACAAAATGAACAAATTCGAATTTAAATTTGAGTCAAATTTGATTGGAAACACGGCAATAACCTAAAGCCATGAGAAATTTTAGGCAAATTTGATTGCAAACCCGTCAATGAACAAGACGCAGATGAAATTTTAGTCAAATTTGAATGAAAATGTGCCAATGAACTAAACCTAAGCGGAATTTTAGTCAAATTTGATAGGAAAGCGGCTAATGAATAAAATCAAGTCTAAATTTCAAATTTGATTGGAAACGCTCTAATGAACTAAACCCATGAAAAATATTAGTAAAATTTGATTAGAAACCCGCCAATGATCAAAATGCACATGAAATTTTTGTCAAATTTGATTGGAAACGCGCCAATGAACGAAATCCAACCGAAATTTTATTCGAATTTTATTGGGAATGTGTCAAAGAACTAAACCCATGTGAATTTGTCGAAAAATTCTGGTGGAAACACGCCAATGAACTAAACCCATGAGAAATTTTAGTAAAATTTGATTGGAAACCCGTCGATGAACAAAACGCAGATGAAATTTTTGTCAAATTTGATTTGAAACACGCCAATGAACAAAATCTAGCCAAAATTTTATTCAAATTTGATTGAAAATGCGCTATAGAACTAAACCCATGTGAATTTTTAGCAAAATTCTATTGGAAACGCGCCAATGAACTAAACACGTGAGAAATTTTCGTCAAATTTGATTGGAAGAGCACCAATGAACAAAATTCAGATGAAATTTTTCTCAAATTTGATTAAAAACGAGCCAAAGAAATAAACCCACGTGAAATTTTTGTAAAATTCCATTGGAAACGCACCAATGATAAAACTCATTTGAGAAATTTGTCAAAGTTGATTACAAACACGCCAATAAACTAAACTCAGGTGAAATTTTAATCAAATTTGAATGGAAACCCACTGATGAATAAAATGTAGATGAAAGTTTAGCAAAATTTGATTGAAAACCCATCGATGAAGAAAACGTAGATGAAATTTTAGTCAATTTTTATTGAAAACATGCCAATGAACCAAGTATTAGCGGAATTTGAGTCAAATTCGATTGGAAACCCAATAATGAACAAAATCAAATTTAAATTTGAGTCAAATTTGATTGGAAACGCGCCAATGGCCTAAACCCATGAGAAATTTTAGTTCAATTTGATTGGAAACCCGTCGATGAACAAAGCGCAGATGAAATTTTTGTCAAATTTGATTTGAAACACGCTAATGAACAAAATACAGCCGAAATTTTATTCATATTTGATTGAAAATGAGCCATAGAACTAAACCCTTGTGAATTTTTAGTAAAATTCTATTGGAAACGCGCCAATGAACTAAACACGTGAGAAAATTTCGCCAAATTTGATTGGAAGAGCACCAATGAACAAAATCCAGATGAATTTTTTTTCGAATTTCATTAAAAACGAGCCAAAGAAATAAACCCACGTGAAATTTTTGTAAAATTCCGTTGGAAACGCGCCAATGATAAAACTCATCTGATAATTTTGTCAAATTTGATTACAAACATGCCAATGAACTAAACTCAGGTGAAATTTTAATCAAATATGATTGGAAACCCATCGATAAAAAAATACAAATGAGACTTTAGTAAAATTTGATTGGAAACACGTCGATGAACAAAACGCAGATGAAATTTTAGTCAAATTCGATTGAAAACGCACCAATGAACTAAGTATAAGCAGAATTTTAGTCAAATTCGATTGGAAACCCGCTAATAAATAAAATCAAACTTAAACTTGAGTCAAATTTGATTGGAAACAAGCCAATGGCCTAAGCCCATGAGAAAGTTTAGCTTAATTTGATTGGAAACTTGCCAATGCAAATGAATTTTTTGTCAAATTTGATTGGAAACACGCCAATGAACCAAACTCAAGTGAAATTTTTGTTAAATTTGATTAGAAACACTCCAATGAACATAACCCAGGTGAAATTTCAGTCAAATTTGATTGGAAGCGCGCCAATGATCTAAATCCATGTGAAATTTTAGTCAAATTTGGTTGGAAGTGAACCAATGAACAAAATTCAGATGATATTTTACTCAAATTTGATTGAAAATGTATTGCTTAACAAAACTCAAATAAAATTGTAGTCATATTTAATTTGAAGCGTGGCAATGGACAAAATTCAAACTAAATTTTTGTTAAATTTGATTGGAAATGCGCCAAAAGAACTTAACCCATGTGAAATTTTTGTAATATTCTATTGGAGACGCACCAACGATAAAAATTGAATTGAAAATTTAGTCAAATTTGATTACAAACATGCCAATGAATTAAACCCATGTGAAATTTTAGTCAAATTTGATTGGAAACCCGCCGATGAACTAAATCTAAGTGGAACATTAGTCAAATTTGACTGGAAACCCGCTAATGAACAAAATCAAATTTAAATTTGAGTCAAATTTGATCGGAAACGCGCCAATGTACCGAACTCAGGTGAAATTTCTGTTAAATCTGATTAGAAACACGCCAATGAACAAAATCCAAATGAAATTTTAGTCAAATTTGATTTGAAATGAGCCAATGAACTAAGTCCATGAGAAATTTTAGTCAAATTTTATTGGAAACCTGCCAATGATAAAACTCAACTGAAAATTTAGTCAAATTTGATTATGAACACGCCAATGAATTAAACTCAGGTGAAATTTTAGTCAAATTTGATTGGACACCAGCCGATGAACTAATCCTAACCTAAATTTTAGTCAAATTTGACTGGAAACCCTCTAATGAACAAAATAGAATTGAAATTCGAGTCAAAATTGATTGGAAACTCACCAATGAACTAAAACCATGAGAAATTTTTGTTAAATTTGATTGAAACCCGTCCATGAACAAAATGCAGATGATATTTTAGTCAAGTTTGAATGAAAATGTGCCATTGAACTAAACCTAAGTGGAATTTTAGTCAAATTTGATTTGAAACCCACCAAAGAAAAAAATCAAATCTAAATTTGAGTCGAATTCGATCTGAAAGCGCCAATGAACTAAACCCATGAGAAAATTTAGTCAAATTTGATTGGAAACCAGCCAATGAACAAAACGCAAATGAAATTTTTATCAAATTTGATTGGAAACACACAAATGAACACAATTCGGATAAAATTTAAGGCAAATTTGATTGGAAACACGCCAATGAACTAAACCCATTAGAAATTTTTGTCAAATTTAATTGGAAACCCGTCGATGATCAAAACACGGATGAAATTTTGTCAAATTTGGTTGGAAACATGCCAATGAACCAAACTCCAGTGAAACTTTAGTCAGATTTGATTAGAAACACATCAATGAACAAAATCTAGGTGAAATTTTAGTCAAATTTATTTTGAAACGCGCCAATGAACTAAACCCATGCGAAATTTGAGTCAAATTTGATTGGAAGCGCACCATTGAACTAAATCCACATGAAATTTTTCTCAAATTTGATTGAAAACGCATCAAAGAAGAAAACCCACACGAAATTTTTGTAAAATTCCATTGGAAATGTGCCAATAATAAAACTCATCTGATAATTTTGTCAAATTTGATTACAAACACGCTAATGAACTAAACTCAAGTGAAATTTTAATCAAATTTGATTGGAAACCCACCGATGAAAAAAATACAGATGAAATTTTAGTAAAATTTGAATGGAAACCCGTCGATGAACAAAACGCGGATAAAATTTTAGTCAAATTTGATTGAAAATGCGCCAATGAACAAAGTATAAGCGGAATTTTAGTCAAATTTGATTGGAAACTCTCTAACGAACAAAATTAAATTTAAATTTTAGTCAAATTCAATTGGAAATTTTAGCTCAATTTGATTGGAAACCCGCCAATGAACCAAATTCAAGTGAAATTTTAGTCAAATTTGATTAGAAACACTCCAATAAACATAGCCTAGGTGAAATTTCAGTCAAATTTGATTGGAAACGTGCCAATGAACTAAATTCATGTGAAATTTTAGTCAAATTTGGCTGGAAGCGAACCAATGAACAAGATTCAGATGAAATTTTACCCATTTGATTGAAAACGTATCGCTTAACAAAACTCAGATGAAATTGTAGTCATATTTGATTTGAAGCGCGCTAATGGACAAAATTCAAACGAAATTTTTGTTAAATTTGATTGGAAATGCGCCAAAAGAACTTAACCCATGTGAAATTTTTGTAATATTCTATTGGAAACGTGCCAACGATAAAAATTGAATTGAAAATTTAGTCAAATTTGATTACAAACACGCCAATGAATTAAACCCATGTGAAATTTTAGTCAAATTTGATTGGAAACCCGACGATGAACTAAACCTAAGTGGAACATTAGTCAAATTTGACTGGAAACCCGCTAATGAACAAAATCAAATTTAAATTTGAGTCAAATTTGATTGGAAACGCGCTAATAAACTAAACCTAAGCGGAATTTTAGTCAAATTTGATTGGACACCCGCTAATGATTAAAATCAAGTCTAAATTTGAGTCAAATTTGATTAGAAACGCGCCAATGAACTGAACCTATGAGTAATTTTAGTCAAATTTCATTGGAAACCCGTCAATGAACAAAAGGCAGATGAAATTTTTGTCAAATTTGATTGAAAACACGCTAAAGAACTAAACCCATATGAAATTTTAGTCAAATTCTATTGGAAACGCGCCAATGAACTGAACCCATGGGAAATTTTAGTCAAATTTGATTGGAAACCAGCCGATGAACAAAACGTAGATGAAATTTTTGTCAAATTTGGTTGGAAACATGCCAATGGACCAAACTCAGGCGAAATTTTAGCCAAATTTGATTAGAAACACACCTACGAAAAAACCCAAGGAAAATTTTATTCAAATTTGATTGGAAACGCACCAATAAACTAAACCCATTCGAAATTTAAGTGAAATTTGATTGGAAGTTCACCAATGAACAAAATCTATATGAAATTTTACTCAATTTTGATTGAAAATAAGACAAAGAACTAAACCCATGTGAAATTGTAGTAAAATTCCATTGGCAACGCACCAATGATAAAACTCAATTGAAATTTTAGTCAAATTTGATTACAAAAACGCCAACGAACTAAACCCAGGTGAAATTTTAGTTAAATTTAATTGGAAACCCACCGATGAACAAAACGTAGATAAAATTTTAGTCAAATTTGATTGATGATGCGCTAAACAAATAAATCTAAGCAAAATTTTAGTCAAATTTGATTGGAAACCCGCTAATGAAGAAAATAAAATTTAAATTTGAGTCAAATTTGATTGGAAACATGCCAATAAACTAAACCCAAGAGAAATTTCGATCAAATTTGATTGGAAACCCCTCGATGAACAGAACGCAGATAAATTTTTTGTCAAATTTGATTGGAAACACGCCAATTAGCCAAACTCAGATGAAATTTTAGTCAAATTTGATTAGAAACATGCCAATGAACAAAATCCAGGTAAAATTTTAGTCAAACTTGATTCGAAACACGTCAATGAACTAAACCCGTGTGAAATTTCAGTGAAATTTGATTGGAAACCCGCTGATGAACAAAATGCAGATTAATTTTTTGTCAAATTTGATTGGAAACGTGCCAATGAATCAAACTCAGGTTAAATTTTAATCAAATTTGATTAGAAACATGCCAATAAACAAATCTCAGGTGAAATTTTAGTCAAATTTGATTGGAAACTCATCGATGAATGAAATGTAGAAAAAATCTTAGTCAAATTTGATTGAAAATGTGCCAATAAATTAAACCTAAGTGGAATTTTAGTCAAATTTAACTGGAAACCTGCTAATGAACAAAATAAAATTTAAATTTGAGTAAAATTTTATTGGAAACACACCAAGGAGCTAATCCCGTGAGAAATTTTTGTTAAATTTGATTGGAAACCCGTCGATGAACAAAACGTGGTTGAAATTTTTGTCAAATTTGATTGGAAACACGCTAATGAACGTAAACTCAACTGCAATTTTAGTTGAATTTCATTAGAAACAGGCCAATGAAGAAAACCAAGGAGAAATTTTAGTCAAATTTGATTGAAAACGCGCCAATGAACTAAACCTACATGAAGTCAAATTTGATTGGAAGCGCACCAATGAACAAAATCCAGATGAAATTTTACTCAACTTTGATTGAATACGTGCCAAAGAACTAAATCCATGTGAAATTTTAGTAAAATTCTATCGGATTGCCATTGATAAAACTCAATTAAAAATTGAGTCAAATTTGATTACAAACATGTCAATGAACTAAACCCAGGTAAAATTTTAGTTAAATTTGATTGGAACCCCGCTGGTGAACAAAACACAGATGAAATATTCGTAAAACTTGATTAAAAATGCGCCAGTGAACTAAACTTAAGCCAAATTTTAGTCAAATTTGATAGGAAACCCACTAATCAACAAAATTAAATTTAAATTTAAGTTAGATTTGATTGGAAACGCGTCAATAAACAAAACCCGTGAGAAATTTTAGTTAAATTTGATTGAAAGCGCACCAATGAACAAAATTCAGATGAAATTTTTCTCAAATTTGATTGAAGATGTGCCATTTAACAAAACTTAGATGAAATTATAGTCATATTTGATTTGAAGCACACCAATGAGCAAACTCCAGATGAAATTTTAGTCAAATTTGATTGTAAATGCGCCAAAGAACTAAACCCATGTGAAATTTTAGCAGAATTCTATTGGAAGCGCGCCAAAACTCAACTAAAAATTTGGTCAAATTTGATTACAAACACGCCAATGAACTAAACCAACATGAAATTTTAGTCAAATCTGATTGAAAAACCGCCGATGAACAAAACACAGATGAAATTTAAATCAAATTTGAATGAAAATGCACTAATAAAAGAAACCTAGGCGGAATTTTAGTTAAATTTGACTGGAAACCCGCTAATGAACAAAATCAAGTTTAAATTTGAGTGGAAACACGCCAATGAACTAAACTCATGAGAGATTTTAGTCAAATATGATTGGAAACCCGCCGATGAACAAAATGTCGAAGAAATTTTTGCCAAATTTGATCGGACACGCGCCAACAAACCAAATTCAGGTGCAATTTTAGTCAAATGTGATTACAAACATGCCAATGAACAAAAATCAAGTGAAATTTTAGTCAAATTTAATTGAAAAAGCGCCAATGAACTAAACCTATGTAAAATTTTAGTCAAACTTGATTGGAAGAGCACCAATTAACAAAATCCAGATGGAATTTTACTAAAATTTGATTAAAAACGTCCCATTTAAAATAACTCAGATGAAATACTAGTCATATTTGACTTGAAGAGCGCCAATGAGCAAAATCCAGACGAAATTTTAGTCAAATTTGATTGGAAACGCGCCAAAAAACTAAACCCATGTGAAATTTTAGTAAAATTCTATTGGAAACGCGCCAATGATAAAACTCAATTGAAAATTTAGTCAAATTTGATTTAAAACATGCCAATGAACATAGCTCATGTGAAATTTTAGTCAAATTTGATTGGAAACCCGTCAACGAATAAAATGTAGATAAAATATAGTCAATTTTGAATGAAAATGTACCAAAGAACTAAACTTAAAGCAGAATTTTAGTCAAATTTTACTGAAAACTCGGTAATGAACAAAATAAAATTTAAATTCGCGCCAACGAACTAGACCCATGAGAAATTTTAGTCAAATTTGATTGGAAATCCATCGATGAACAAAACGCAAATGAAATTTTTGTCAAATTTCATTGGAAATTCGCCAATGAACAAACTCAGGTAAAATTTTAGTCAAATTTGATTAGAAACACGCTAATGGACAAAATCCAGGTTAAATTTTAATTAAATTTGATTGAAACGCGCCAATGAACTAAACCCATATGAAATTTAGTCAAATTTGATTGGAAACGAGCCAATGATAAAACTCAACTTAAAATTTAGTCAAAATTGATTACAAACACGCCAATGAATTAAACCCTGGTTAAATTTTATCAAATTTGATTGGGAACCCGCCGATGAACTAAACCTAAGGGGAATTTTAGTCAAATTTGACTGAAAACCCGCTCATGAATAAAATCAAATTTAAATTTGAGTCAAATTTGATTGGAAACACGCCAACGAACTAAATCCAAAAGAAATTTTAGCTAAATTTGATTGGGAACTCGTTGATGAACAAAATGTAGATGAAATTTGTCAAATTTGTTTGGAAACGCGCTAATAAACCAAATTCAAGTGAAATTTTAGTCGAATTTCATTAGAAACACACCAATAAACAAAGCTCATGTGAAATTTTAGACAAATTTGATTGGAAACGCGCTATTGAACTAAACTAATGTGAAATCTTAGTCAAATTTGTTTGGAAATGCTCCAATGAAAAAAATTCAGATGAAATTTTAGTCAAATTTGATTGAAAACGCGCCAAAGAACTAAACCCATATGAAATCTTAGTAAAATTCTCTCGGAAATGCGCCAATGATAAAACTCTACTGAAAATTTAGTCAAATTTGATTACAAACACGCTAATGAACTAAACCCAGGTGAAATTTTATTCAAATTTAATTGGACACCCATCGATGAACAAAACGCTGATGAAATTTTGCTAAAATTTGATTGGAAACGCGCGAATGAACTAAACCTAAGCGAAATTTTAGTCAAATTTGATTGGAAACTTGCTAATGGACAAAATAAAATTTATATTTGAGTCAGATTTGATTGAAAATGAGCCAATCAACAAATCCCATAAGAAATTTTAGTGAAATTTGATTGGAAGCACACCAATGAACAAAATTGAAATGAAATTTTACTCAAATTCTATTGAAGACGCGCCATTTAACAAAACTCTGATGAAATTGTAGTCATATTTGATTTGAAGAACACCAATGAACAAACTCCAGACGGAATTTTAGTCAAATTTGATTGTAAATGTGCCAAAGAACTAAACCCAGGTGATATTTTAGTAAAATTCTATTAGAAGCACACCAATGATAAAACTCAATTGAAAATTCAGTCAAATTTGATTGCAAACACGCCAATGAACTAAACCCGGGAGAAATTTTAGTCAAATTTGATTGGAAACTCGCCAACGATCAAAGTGCAGGTGAAATTTAATTCAAATTTGAATGAAAACACGTCAATGAACAAAACATATGCGGAATTTTAGTCAAATTTGACTAGAAACCCGCTACTGAACAAAATCAGGTTTAAATTTGAGTGGAAACGCGCCAATGAACTAAACACATGAGAAATTTTCGTCAAATTTGATTGAAACCAGTCGATGAAGAAAATGCAGATGAAATTTTTGTCAAATTTGACCAAACTCCGGTGAAATTTTGATCAAATTTGATTAGAAATATGCCAATGAATAAACTCAGGTGAAATTTTAGCCAAATTTAATTGAAAACCCATCGATGAACAAAATGTAGATGAAAATTTGATTGAAAACACGCCAATGAATAAACCTAAGTAGAGTTTTAGTCAAATTTCATTGAAATTCGCTAATGAACAAAATCAAATTTAAATTAGTCAAATTTGATTGGTAATGCGCCAATAATCGAAACCCATGAGAGATATTCGTTAAATTTGATTGGAAACCCACTAATGAACAAAACGCAGATGAAATTTTCATCAAATTTGATTGGAAACGAGCCAATGAACCAAACTCCAGCGAAATTTTAGTCAAATTTGTTTAGAAACACACCAATGGATAAAATCTAGGTGAAATTTTAGTCAAATTTGATTTGGAACGCGCCAATGAACTAAACTCATGTGAAGCTTTAGTTAAATTTGATTGGAAGTGCACCAATAAACAAAATTTAGATGAAATTTTACTCAAATTTGATTGAAAACGCACTAAAGAACTAAACCCATGTGAACTTTTAGTAAAATTTCATTGGAAACTCACTAGTGATAAAACTTAACTGAAAATTTAGTCAAACTCGATTACAAACATGCCAATGAGCTAAATCTAGGTGAAATTTTAGTCACATTTGATTTGAAACCCACCAATGAACAAAAAACATATGAAATTTAAGTGAAATTTGATTGAAACACGTCGATGAACAAAACACAGATGAAATTTTTATCAAATTTGATTGGAAACGTGCCAATGAATAAAACCCAGGCAAAATTTTATTCAAATTCGATTGGAAGCGCGCCAAAGAACTAAATCCATGTGAATTTTTAGTAAAATTCTATTGGAAATGTGCCAATGAACTAAACCCATGAGAATTTTTAGTCAAATTTGATTGGAAGCCCGCCGATGAACAAACACAGATGGAATTTTTGTCAAATTTAATTGGAAACACACCAATGAACAAAACTCAAGCGAAATTTTAGTCAAATTTGATTAGAAACCTAGGTGAAAGTTTAGTCAAATTTGATTGGAAACGCTCCAATGAGCTAAACCCATGCGAAATTTGAGTCAAATTTATCTGGAAACGCACCAATGAACAAAATTCATATGAAATTTTACTTAAATTTTATTGAAAACGTGCCAAAGAAATAAACCAATGTGAAATTTTAGTAAAATTCCATTGGAAACGCTCCAATGATCAAAACTCAGGTGAAATTTTAGACACATTTGATTATAAACACACCAATGAACAAAATCCATGTCATAATTTTGTCAAATTTGATTTGAAACGCTCCAATGAACTAAACTCATGTGAAATTTTAGTTAAATTTGATTGGAAACCCACCGATGAATAAAACGTAGATAAAATTTTTGTAAAAGTTGGTTGGAAACGCGTCAATCAACCAAACTAAGGTGAAACTTTAGTCAAATTTGATAAAAAAAAAAAAAAAAAACACACACACACACACACGCACACACACCAAAGAACTGAACCCATGTGAAATTTTAGTAAAATTCTATCGAAAATGCGCCAATGATAAAACTCAACTAAAAATTTAATAAACACACCAATGAACTAAAGCTAGGTTAAAATTTTGTCAAATTAGATTAGAAACCCACTGATGAACAAAACGCACATGAAATTTTGGTAAAATTTGATTGAAAACACTCCAATGAACCAAACTCAGATGAATTTTAATCAAATTTGATTAGAAAATTGCCAATGAACAAAACACAGGTGAAATTATAGTCAAATTTGATTGAAACCCATCGCGAATGAAATGCAGATGAAATTTTTGTCAAATTTGATTGGAAGCACGCTAATAAACCAAATTCAGGTGAAATTTTAATCAAATTTGATTAGAAATACGCCAATGAACAAAACGAAGGTGAAATTTTAGTCAAATTTGATTGGAAACCCACCGATGACCGAAACACAGAAATTTTTTTAGTCAAATTTGATTGAAAATGCGCCAATGAACTAAACCTAAGCGAAATTTTAGTCAAATTTGACTGAAACCCACTAATGAACAAAATCAAATTTAAATTTGAGTCAAATTGGATTGGAAACGCACCAATGAACTAAACTTTAGAGAAATTTTAGTCAAATTTGATTGGAAACCCGCCTACGAACAAAACGCAGATGAATTTTTGGTCAATTTTTTATTGGAAAAATGCCAATGGATAAAATCCTAAGGAAATTTGAGTCAAATTTGATTGGAAACGTACCAATAAACAAAACCCATGAGAAATTTTAGTCAAATTTTATTGGAAATCCGTCGATGAACAAAACGTAGATGAAATTTTTGTCAAATTTGAATGAAAACACGCCAATTAACCAAAATCAGAAGAAATTTTAGTCAAATTCAATTAAAACATGCCAATGAACAAAATGTAGATGAAATTTTACTCAAATTTAATTGAAAACGTGCTAAAGAACATAACTAATGTAAAATTCTATTGGAAATGCGCCAACGATGACACTCAACTGAAAATTTAGCTAAATTTGATTACAAACACATTAATGAACTAAATCCATGTGAAATTTTAGTCAAATTTGATTGGAGACTTATCGATGAAATAAACACAGTTGAAATTTTAGTCAAATTTGATTGAAAACGCTCCAATGAATTAAATCTAAGCGGAATTTTCGTCAAATTCGATAGAAAACCCGCTAATGAATAAAATCAAATTTGATTGAAAACCCACCGATGTCAAAACGCAGATAAAAATTTTGTCAAATTGATTGGAAATGCGCCAATGAACCAAACTTAGATGAAATTTTAATCAAATTTGATTAGAAACACACCGATGAACAAAAATCAAGTGAAATTTTAGTCTAATATGATTGGAAACCCGCCGTTGAACGAAACGCGGATGAAATTTTTGTCAAAATAGATTGAAAACGTGCTAATGAACAAAATACAGACAAAATTTTAGTGCAATTTGATTAGAAACATGCCAAAGAACTGAACTTATGGGAAATTTTAATAAAATTCTATTGGAAATGCACCAATGATAAAACTCAATCGAAAATTTTGTCAAATTTGATTACAAACTTGCCAACGAACTAAACCCACGTGAATTTTTTTTTTCAAATTTGATTGGAAACCCACCGATGAACTAAACCTAAGTGGAATTATTAGTCAAATTTGACCAAAAACCCTCTAATGAACAAAATCAAATTTTGAATTTGATTCAAATTTGATTATAAACACACCAATGAACTAAAGCCATGAGAAATTTTTGTCAAATTTGATTGGAAACGCGCCAATTGACAAAATCCAGACAAAATTTTAGTCAAATTTGATTGAAAACGTGTTAAATAACTAAACTCACGTGAAATTTTAGTAAAATTCTATTGGAAATGTGCCAATGAAAAACTCAACCGAAAATTTAGTCAAATTTGATTACAAACACGCCAACGAAGTAAACCTACGTGAAATTTTTTTCAAATTTGATTGGAAACCCACCGATAAACTAAACCTAAGCGGAATTTTAGTCAAATTTGATTAGAAACAAGCCAATAAACTAAAGTCATGAGAAATTTTTGTCAAATTTGATTGAAAACCTGTCGATGAACAAAATGTAGATGAAATTTTAGTCAAATTTGAATGGAAATGTACCAATGAACGAAACCTAAGTGGAATTTTAGTAAAATTTGACTGGAAACCCACTAATGAACAAAATCAAATTTAAATTTGAGTTATGTTTGATTGGAAATGCGCCAACGAACTAAATCGATTCGAAATTCTAGTCAAATTTGATTGAAAACGTGCCAAAGAACTGAACCCATGTGAAATTTTTGTAAAATTCTATTGGAAACATGATAATGAACTGAACACATGAGAAATTTTAGTCAAATTTGATTGGAAGCATATCGATGAACAAAATACAAATGAAATTTTCGTCAAATTTTATTGAAAATGCACCAATGAACCAAATTCAGGAGAAAATTTAGTCAAATTTGATTAGAAACATGCCAATGATCAAAATCTAGACGAAATTTTACTCAAATTTAATTGAAAACGTGTTAAAGAACTAAACTCATGTGAAATTTTAGTAAAATTCTATTGGATACGCGCCAATGATGACACTCAACTGAAAATTTCATCAAATTTGATTACAAACACGCCAATGAACTAAATCCAGGTAAAATTTTAGTCAAATTTGATTGGAGACCCATCAATGAAATAAATGCAGATGAAATTTTTGTCAAATCTGATTGAAAACGCTCCAATGAATTAAATCTAAGCCGAATTTTAGGCAAATTCGACAGAAAACCCGCTAATGAACAAAATCAAATTTGAATTTGAGTCAAATTTGATTGGAAACCCGTCGATGTCAAAACGCAAATAAATTTTTTGTCAAATTTGATTGGAAATGCGCCAAATGAACCAAACTAAGGTGAAATGTTAATCAAATTTGATTAGAAACATGCCAATGAACACAACTCAGGTGAAATTTGAATCTAATTTGATTGGAAACCCATCGATGAATGAAACCCAGATGAAATTTTTGTCAAAATAGATTGAAAACGCGCCAATGAACAAAATACAGACGAAATTTTAGTGAAATTTGATTGAAAACGTGCCAAAGAACTGAACTCACGTGAAATTTTTATAAAATTCTATTGGAAACGTGCCAATGATAAAACTTAATAAAAAATTTAGTCAAATTTGATTACAAACCCACCATGAACTAAACAGACGTGAAATTTTAGTCAAATTTGATTGGAAACCCACGATGAACGATACACAGATGAAATTTTAGTCAAATTTGGTTGGAAACCTGATGAAGAATGAAAAGCATATGAAATTTTAGTCAAATTTGATTGAAATCGAGCCAATAAACTAAACCTAAGCGGAATTTTTGTCAAATTTGACTGGAAATCCGCTAATGAACAAATTCGAATTTGAATTTGAGTCAAATTCGATTGGAAACGCTGCAATGACCTGAAGTCATGAGAAATTTTCGTCAAATTTGATTGGAAACCCGTCAATGAACAAGGCCCAGATGAAATTTTAGTCAAATTTGAATGAAAACACGCCAATAGTCTAAATTTGAGTTAATTTGATTGGAAACGCGCTAATGAACTAAACCCATGAAAAATATTAGTAAAATTTTATTAGAAACTTGCCAATGAACAAAACGTGGATGAAATTTTTATCAAATTTGATTGAAAACGCGCCAATGAACAAAATCCAGTCGAAATTTTATTCTAGTTTGATTGGAAACGCGCTAAAGAACTAAACCCATTTGAATTTTTAGAAAAATTCTATCAGAAATAGGCCAATGAACTAAACCCATGAGAAATTTTAGTAAAATTTGATTGGAAACCTGCCAATGAACAAAATGCAGATGAAATTTTTGTCAAATTTGATTTGAAACACGCCAATGAACAAAATCAAGCTGAAATTTTATTCAAATTTGATTGAAAATGCACCATAGAACTAAACCCATGTGAATTTTTAGTAAAATTCAATTGGAAGCGCCAATGAACTAAGCCCATGAGAAGTCGAATTTGATTGGAAGCGCACCAATGAACAAAATTCGGATGAAATTTTTCTCAAATTTGATTGAAAAAGCACTAAAGAAATAAACCCACGTGAAATTTTTGTAAAATTCCATTGGAAACGTGCTAATAATAAAACTCATCTGATAATTTTGTCAAATTTGATTACAAACACACTAATGAATTAAATTCAGATGAAATTTTAATCAAATTTGAATGGAAACACACCGATGAACAAAATGTAGATGAAATTTTAGTAAAATTTGATTGGAAACCCGTCGATGAACAAAACGTAGATGAAATTTTAGTCAAATTTGATTGAAAACGCGCCAATGAACCAAGTATAAGCGGAATTTTAGTCAAATTCGATTGGAAACCCTCTAATGAACAAAATCAAATTTAAATTTAAGTCAAATTTGATTGGAAACGCGCCAATGGCCTAAACCCATGAGAAATTTTAGTTCAATTTGATTGGAAACCCGTCGATTGACAAAATGCGGATGATTTTTTTTTGTCAAATTTGATTGGAAACACGCCAATGAACCAAACTCAGGTGAAATTTTAGTCAAATTTGATTAGAAACACTCCAATGAACACAACCCAGTTGAAATTTCAGTAAAATTTGATTGGAAACGCGCCAATAAACTAAATTCATGTGAAATTTTAGTTAAATTTGATTGGAAGCGCACCAATGAACAAAATTCAGATGAAATTTTGCCCAAATTTGATTGAAAATGCGTCGCTTAACAAAACTTAAATGAAATTATAGTCATATTTGATTTGAAGTGCGTCAATGAACAAAATTCAGATGAAATTTTAGTCAAATTTGAATGAAAACGCGCCAATGAACTAAACTTAAGAGGAATTTTAGTCAAATTTGACTGAAAACCCGATAATGAACAAAATTAAATTTAAACTTGAGTCAAATTTGATTGGAAATACTCCAATAAACTAAACCCATGAGAAATTTTAGTCAAATTTGATTGGAAACCTGACGATGAACAAAATGCAAATGAAATTTTAGTCGAATTTGATTGGAAACACGCCAATGAATGAGCCTTAGGTGAAATTTCTGTTAAATCTGATTAGAAACACGCCAATGAACAAAATCCAAATGGAATTTTAGTCAAATTTGATTGAAAATGCGCCAATAAACTAAATCCATTAGAAATTTTAGTCAAATTTTATTGGAAACCTGTCAATGATAAAACTCAACTAAAAATTTAGTCAAATTTGATTATGAACACGTCGATGAATTAAACCCAAGTTTCAGTCAAATTTGATTGGAAACCAGCCGACGAACTAATCCTAAGCTAAATTTTAGTCAAATTTGACTGGAAACCCACTAATGAACAAAATAGAATTTAAATTCGAGTCGAATTTGATTGGGAACGCACCAGTGAACTAAAACCATGAGAAATTTTTCTTAAATTTGATTGAAACCCGCCGATGAACAAAACGTAGATGAAATTTTAGTCAAATTTGAATGAAATTGCGCCAATGAACTAAACCTAAGTGCAATTTTAGTCAAATTTGACTTGAAACCCACCAAAGAAAAAAATCAAATCTAAATTTGAGTTGAATTTGATCAGAAAGCACCAATGAACTAATCCCATGAGAAATTTTAGTTATATTTGATTGGAAACTAGCCGATGAACAAAATGCAAATGAAATTTTTATCAAATTTGATTGAAAACAGGGCAATGAACACAATTCGGATGAAATTTAAGGCAAATTTAATTGGAAACACACCAATGAACACAATTTAAACGAATTCTTATTCAAATTTGATTGGAAATGCGCCAATGAACTAAACCCATGTGAAATTTTAGTAAAATTCTATTGGATCAATGAACTAAACCCATTAGAAATTTTTGTCAAATTTGATTGGAAACCTGGCAATGAAAAAAACGCAGATGAAATTTTTGTCAATTTTGGTTGGAAACACGCTAATGAACCAAACACCAATGAAAATTTTGTCAAATTTGATTAGAAACATGCCAATGAACAAAACCCGAGTGAAATCTTAGTCAAATTTGTTTGAAACGCGCCAATGAACTAAACTCATGTGAAATTTGAGTCAAATTTGATAGGAAGTGCACCAATGAACAAAATCCAGATGAAATTTTTCTCAAATTTGATTGAAAATGCGCCAAAGAAAAAAACCCACTTGAAATTTTTGTAAACTTCCATTGAAAACGCGCTAATGATAAAACTCATCTTATAATTTTTTCAAATTTGATTACAAACACGCCAATGAACTAAACCCAGGTGAAATTTTAATCAAATTTCATTGGAAACCCACCAATGAACAAAATACAAATGAAATTTTAATAAAATTCGATTGGAAACCCGTCGATGAACAAAACGTAGATGAAATTTTAGTCAAATTTGATTGAAAACACGCCAATGAACCAAGTATAAGTGGTATTTTAGTCAAATTTGATTGGAAACCGCGAATGAAATTTGAGTCAAATTAGATTGGACATGCGCCAATGGCCTAAACCCATGAGAAATTTTAGTTCCATTTGATTGGAAACCCACCGATTGACAAAATGCAGATGAATATTTTGTCAAATTTGATTGAAAACACACCAACGAACCAAACTCAAGTGAAATTTTAGTCAAATTTGATTAGAAACACTCCAATGAACATAACCCAGGTGAAATTTCAGTCAAATTTGATTGGAAACGCGCCAATGAACTAAATCTATGTGAAATTTTAGTCAAATTTGATTGGAAGCGCACCAATGAACAAAATCCAGATGAAATTTTATCCAAATTTGATTGAAAACGTGCCGCTTAACAAAACTCCGATGAAATTGTAGTCATATTTGATTTGAAGCGCACCAATGAACAAAATTCAAACGAAATTTTAGTCAAATTTGATTGGAAATGCGCCAAAAGAACTTAACCCATGTGAAATTTTTGTAATATTCTATTGGAAACGTGCCAATGATAAAAAACTGAACTGAAAATTTAGTCAAATTTGATTATAAACACGCAAATGAATTAAATCCAAGTGAAATTTTAGCCAAATTTGATTGGAAACCCGCCGATGAACTAAATCTAAGTGGAACATTTGTCAAATTTGACTGAAAAATGAACAAAATCAAATTTAAAGTTGAGTCAAATTTGATTGGAAACACTCAATGAACTAAACCTAAGCGAAATTTTAGTCAAATTTGACTGGATGCCCGCTAATGAATAATATCAAGTCTAAATTTGAGTCAAAACGCACCAATGAACTAAACCAATGAGTAAATTTAGTTAAAGGCAGATGAAATTTTTGTCAAATTTGATTGAAAATGCGCCAATGAACAAAATTCAGACGAAATTTTAGTCAAATTTGATTGGAAACATGCCAAAGAGCTAAAACCATGTGAAATTTTAGTCAAATTCTATTGGAAACGCGCCGATGAACTAAACTCATGGGAAATTTTAATCAAATTTGATTGAAAACTAGCTAATGAACAAAATGTAGATGAAATTTTTGTCAAATTTGGTTGGAAACACGCTAATGGACCAAACTCAGGGGAAATTTTAGCTAAATTTGATTAGCAACACACCTATGAACAAAACCAGAGGAAATTTTATTCAAATTTGATTGGAAACGCACCAATAAACTAAAACTATGCGAAATTTAAGTCAAATTTGATTGGACGTTCACCAATGAACAAAATTCATCTTAAATTTTACTCAATTTTGATTGAAAACGCGCCAAAGAACTAAACTCATGTGAAATTTTAGTAAAATTCCATTGGAAACGCACCAATGATAAAACTCAACTGAAATTTTAGTCAAATTTGATTACAAAAACGCCAACGAACTAAATCCAGGTAAAATTTTGATAAAATTTGATTGGAAACCTACTGATGAATAAAACGCAGATGAAATTTTAGTAAATTTGATTGATGATGCGCCAAACAAATAAATCTAAGCGAAATTTTAGTCAAATTTGACTAGAAACTCGCTAATGAAGTAAATCAAACTTAAATTTGTGTCAAATTTGATTGGAACAAACTAATAAAGTAAGCCCATGAGAAATTTCAGTTAAATTTGATTGGAAACCCGCCGATGAACAGAATACAGATGAAATTTTTGTCAAATTTGATTGGAAACGCGCCAATAAACCAAACTTAGATGAAATTTTAGTCAAATTTCATTAGAAACACACCAATGAACAAAATTCAGGTGAAATTTTAGTCAAATTTGATTTGAAAAGCGTCAATGAACTAAACCCTTGTGAAATTTCAGTGAGATTTGATTGGAAACCCGCCAATGAACAAAATGTAGATAAATTTTTTGTCAAATTTGATTGGAAACGTGCCAATGAACCAAACTCGGGTGAAATTTTAATCAAATTTGATTAGAAACATGCCAATAAACAAATCTCAGGTGAAATTTTAGTCAAATTTGATTGAAAACCTGCGCGATGAATGAAACGCAGAAGAAATCTTAGTCAAGTTTGATTGAAAATGCGCCAATGAATTAACCCTAAGTGGAATTTTAGTTAAATTTGACTGGAAACCCGCTAATGAACAAAATCAAATTTAGATTTTGGTATCTAATATCACCATTTCATGAGCTAGAGAGGGACATATTTTTGCCTACTACATATAAACGGAAGGTCACTAGAAGTGTGGCACTTTTCAACTTGATCAACATTAACTACATTAGAGAAAGGAAAAAAAAATCAAAGAATGGTTTTGCGAATCTGGAATGTATTATGCTAAGATTATGTGGTTAAGCAAAATTAGGTTGGGTTCAAGGAATTAGTATTTTAGGAATAAAGAAATCATTCAGGTAGTTGGTTGCAAGTATTTGTTGCCACCTAAAAGAAAGGCAAAAAAGAATAGAAGAGAAGAAAGAAATTCAAGAAGCAACGAGAATTATGTCTTCTCAGGAATAAATATTATCCCACATTTTCATTCATTTTTCTCAGATGCTATTCTAATAGACTAACTTCACTGTTATTCTATCAGTAGAATGGAGACTTCTATTAAATAGCTGAATGTTTTGTTTATTTTTAGCAGGTTCTTGTAAACATGCTACTTTTACATGTGGTTTTCAACTTTTCTTACGTTTTTACTAATACAGAGAAAGAAGAGCAATTACCATTTCCTAACTGACTAATTTATCATAAGAAGGAAAAAAGCTGTATGTTACAGTCATTTAGTCACGGACTTCAAGTACTCTTACATATTCAGAAAAAAGTTGTATGTTACAATCATTTAGTTACGGACTTCAAGTACTCTTACATGTTTTTCTTCCATGTGCAAAAAATGTAAATCATAATTGTGCAATGAATTTAAGCGTGCTGAATGATTCATTTTCTACATCTTTCCTCAGAGTTCATATCGTAATTCATGAGTTGGTACAAGAGGTTGGTTGTAAAGAACAAGGACCTTTGAACGGGGGCACTCTAAGGATGATATTGGCAGATTGATTTGCCTTTTTTTATGTTATGAATATAATTATAGAAAATTTCTTTGCAATCGCGTTTATGTCATAACTTGAAGAATGCATATAAAAAGTAAAATTAAAAATTTTAATAAATGCATAAGTTTGGCATAAATTAATACAATTGTAATTTTTATGTACCATTTGATTCTCAAAATTCCTATATAACTGATTCTCTTTTGAATTTCCACGCTTGGAAGATCTGCATGTGATTTCAGTAGGCACCTCCCACAGAAATCCTCTCGTATTGCAAATGGAAATAGGGGCGAACTGCTGATCAATGTGCGGTCAGAAAGAGCCATCTTGAAGTTTAAGCTTAAAGAGAAGAGTTTGTTCTTTCAATATTAATAACTAGCATGTAAATCATTGTCATTTAATTAGCCAATGAAGTAAAGGGCATTCTTTATTTTCCACCAATAATCAAGCATTATACTCAATATCAATCCAAAATAGATGTAATAGGCCAAACATACCCAATCAATGTACTCACAAAATAGGAACATGTTGTTGGGGGATATAGGTGGCTCTCGAGCTAATTTTCTCACCTTCGGTCGTTCAAGCTTAAACGAAAGCCGTGCGCTGATAAGTGTATTTTATACACTTATTTTATTTATTAAACTAGAGTAATTTTTGTTATTGAAGATGAATTGATGCTTAACTTCATACATATTTCATTTGTTAGGTGTAACTCGAGGCAAAACAATGAAATTGGACAGAAGAGCGGGAAGTTTGCCAGCTTGGGCCTAATCAAAAGTTTGGGGACTAAATCGCAAAGTATCAAAAGTTGATTCGGACATGATGCCAATGATTGGAGAAGAGCGAGAGGCAATTAAATGGTATTAGAAGATGAATGATCGAAAAGATGTCAACTATGGACCAAAAGGAACGAAGAATGAAGTTTAGGGACCAAAGTGCAATACATGGAAAAATTTCATAACGGCGCCCGCACAGGCCAAAACTCTTGCGCACGCAAGGGGTTGAATTACATAAGTAGAACGTAGAACCAATAGGTGACGCGCGTGCAAGGAAATATTCCGTGCTCGCACGCGGGTATTTTCCTGAAAAAAATCGGGCAGATTCCTTTTTTGACACAAACTCTTATGGAAATAAAATCTGTCATACTACTTAACCTAGAGGGACGAAGAGAACGATGCTTCTTCTTCTAGAGGGGAAAAAGAGGGTTGCTAGGAGAAAATCTCAAGAGGCAAAGATCAACAAAAACAATTGCAAGAAGATTGATAACGATTGGGGGAAGAATTCACGCAACAAAACTAGTTTTTCTTATTCCCTACTTCTTCTCCATTTTCTTTATTGTGCATTTTATCCTGTCAATCAATTCTATTATGAACTAGACTTTAATCCTAGGGATTTGATGAAGCCTACTTAGACATGTTTTAATTCTTATATAATCGTTTCAATTAATCTTTCCTATTATTTATTTGTGTTGTTCGTGCGCAATGCTTTCAATTAACTGGTCACTAATTGACTGATTTGACGCTTTAAATTTTGACGCTCGAGAGAGGTAAATTTAGGCGTGATCTAAGAATAACATAACCTAGATTTGGAGAGAAAGTACGAATCTTTGAGGTTAATTCCACTTAAAGAACTAAGTGCTTTGATAATTTCTATATGTTTAGTTTGGAATAGAGATATTGGAATTAAAATATAGAAATAGATTCTATTTGGTGCTCGAGAGAGGGAAATGGAATCAATTTAGAGTTCTTGCCTATAAATTTTGGAAAGATTGATAGAAATAGTTATAACGGTTGTAAAACATTGCCGATAATACGGTGAAATCACTCCCTAGGCATTTATAATTTGATAAGAAGCTTTATAAATTGCTCTTGTTCACCTTGCATCATTCATTCCATTCATTTTAATTTAGTAATAAAATATCGTTTCAAAAATTGATTGTCTAAATAAAGTGAAAGTTAAAATAATTATAATACTCAATAGGATTCAAATATCAATCCCTATGGATTCGATACTCTTACTTTAATACTATATTACAAAATTTGACACCGTACACTTGTAATATAAAATCACGTTGCATAAATCATGTGGCATGCGCTATTGTGTTCAACCTTATTCTTGAAGTCTCGGATAGATATGTTAAGTCTTGGGTGGAGGAGATAGTGACATTTTCAATTGGAGTTCTTTTGCTTCTTATATTAATTAATATCTTGTTAATGAAGTGCTTTCTAATTAGTTTACAGTTTGATTGCAAAAGTATTGCCCATGTTGATTGAGTCCCACCTTTCTAATTGCATCAATTTGGTCTAGGTTGGCACTGGTACTCCCTCGCATGGATCAGATTTGTCAAAGCAAATCAGAGGATCTAAAAAGGAAAACAACAGCTGAGAGGTTATTGCCTTTGCGCATCTGACATTGACTTGTGATTTTTGGTACATGTGTTTGTTTGACATTTCATGGTTATTCATCAATTTCAGGATTGCACGATCTATACCTGTTGACGAGGAAGTAAAGAAGGCTAGAGTTGCTACGTTGGGATCTGTTGCCAAGATTGATTTGACAGAGGAAAAGAAAAAGAAAGCAAGAGAAATAAAGTTTTAGCCACAAAACTATTCTCTACCAATCTATACCATGTTTGTGTTTGAAAAACCTATCGTTCGACCCAACTAACACCTAGAGGGGGGGGGGGTGAATAGGTGTTCTTGCGGAATTAAAAACTTTTTGAATAATTCATGCAACAAGTCACACAAATTATAATTTGTCCAGATTAATTCACGTGCTTTATCTACCTATGTTGGATTACCATTGACAAGTAGATAAATTAAAGCGGTAAAAACACAATAAACATGTTGACGGAGAAACCCAACTGGGTAAAAACTCCGGGCACAAGCCAGTAGAGATTCACTATTGTAGAAACCAACTTACAGCACGCCAGACATTATTGACACTCTCAATTTTCTGACCTCCTTGCTGTATGAACTCAAGACCCTCCTGGATTTTGCAGATCCGTGCTAAATCCCAGCCTTGTATAATTTCTACCTCCCGTGAATCGCCACGCACTCTAGCTCTTCAAGCAAATCCTTCCCGGATCTTCAAACTGATGATCTTCTGGAATTTTAATTGGAGTTGTGAGACAGATGTTTTGGTGTTTATGGATTTGATGTTTTTACTCAACAAGCCAAAGATTGGTATGAGAACAATGAAGGATTTCTTTGGCTTTTGATCCTTGGAGAGAATGATTTGGATTTTTGGTTGCCAAGGAATTGAAAGAATATTCAAAGTGTTTTCAATGTGAATTTTCGGGTTAATGAACACGAATAGGACGTTTGGTATATATAGAGGTTGATCTATGGTAATGTGGAGCGTCAAACATTCGCGAGCGTTTAAAATTAGAATTGGCTAGGTAACACGGTCGCTCGAGCGAGGTACTGGCGAGCCTCGAGCGACGTACATTTCGCTCGAGCGATGGCTCAGCGTGAGTCCAGCAAAGTTGGTTCTGCAATTGTGGCTCGAGCGAGGTCAGGGCGAGACTCTAGCGAAATCAAAGCGCCGCTTGCATCTTCGAGGCATCCCACACAACCCTAGACCTAGCCTATAAACTTTAGTTAATTGCAACTCTAGTCCCTGAACTATTGGACATTGACAATTTGGTCCTTGACTTTACAATTTTGACAATTTGGTCCTTGTTCACAGATTTGCCAATTACATATTTTCCTAACAGTGTTCTCCCATGAACTTTATGTATTCAAACCTCGCTTGTTTATATTTTGATTGAACATGCTAAAACATTTGGTAACGGTGTGGTAGATCATTTTGTTGGACATGGCATTGGGACTTATTTCATTCCGAACCTCTTATATTTCACCACTGTAAGTAACTTCTCTTTTTAGATATGCTTATTTACTAACTATTAAAGTAATAAATATAGTTCAGATTTAACTGAGATAGTTTGAGATTTAGAAACTTCCAATTTCTTTTCATCAGCATTTGGAATATATTAAGAGATTCGTTTCTCGTCTTCCTTCTCAGGGTACTGCTATACCTCATTAAGAGCAAGCTGTGCTCTATTGGCCAGTCTAAATCTTTTGGCTTTGATGGTGATCTTTCAGTTTATGCATCAAATTTCTATGCCCCTCAGGCGCACACAATTTACCATAGAGGTTCTTATTTCTTTTTCTAGAGGTCTCTTTTAGAACACTTGAACTAACCTTTTTGCTGCCAGTGTCAATTGTTTGACCTTGTGAATTCATTTGGGTGATTGTTGAACTTATAATATTCCACATTTATGGTAATGACCAACACAGTCTGTTATCTTTAATCTACAGGCATGTCAGTCCCTGGTCCATTTCTTCAAAAGCAGGTGAAATGTAGTTCATCTTTTGCAGCTTCAGACAGTTCCTGACAACTACTTGCATGTGCTTATGTCTTTGCTTCTAAAATCTCTAGAAACTCTATTAAACTGTAGTCGAAGGTTCTATATTACTCTGACTAAATTAAATACTTACTTAATTGTATATATATGTTCAATTCTCTGAGTGTTAATATATATGTACTCCTTTTGGTGCTTTATTGTTAAAATACTAAGACTCACAACAATGCCTCTTTATTGAAATTAATCGAGTGATTCAATATGAGCTTACAGGTGAAAGCGGAAGTTGACTCGACACTAATAGAATATATGATCAACATGAAAGGGTATGTCATTTGGTTCTACAATCAAATCATTCAAATTATTAAACTGGATTGTTGCATGGTGATCTTGATAATGATTTTGTTCTTCCTGTTAGTCTTTGATTTATTTTCTATATACCTAGGAGTCTTGGGAAAGACACACGGCATAATGAGTCAAGGTGCTTGCAATTACATTTTTTTGCATGCTATCTCTTTCCCAGTATTTACTGGGACTCAGATTGAAGCTGAAGAATGTAATACTTTGAGAATAGTTTTGGTTGATTCTGTCACTGGCCAAGTTGTTTCTTGTGGTCTAGAATGCTCTGCAACAGTTAAAATAGTAGTTCTTAAAGGAGATTTTGATGGTGATGAAAGAGAAAATTCGACACTTTGAGTGAGGTAAGGCAAAAAACCCCATCTTACTGGGGATGTACTTTTGAATCTTAAACATTGCATAGGTATGGTAAGTGATCCATCCTTTACCGACAATTGAAGCTGGATGAGAAGTCATAAGTTATGCTTGGGGCAAAAGTTGTGACCAGCATTGATGGGATCAGAATAAGAGAAGCCAGATCAAGGTCCTTTGTTATTAGGGATCATCAAGGAAAATGTGAGTAGTTTAATTGCTTTATCCTTTCCTTATTTGTAGTTATTTCTGGAAAATGGAATAATATTACCTATTTACAAGTACAATATTCCTGTCATGGTTTATTTGCGGATTACTTGTACTATATGTATAACAATGAGGTAGGGTAGACCATCAAGATATGTTTACGTATAACACTTTTCCATTTCAGAATGTAATATTCCAATCTGATGTAATTAATTTTACTATTAGATTATGAAAATTCGTGTCTTCTGTCGTGATGATGTTTCATGTGGACCATCAAAATTTTATCCATCTAAATTGTATGTGGTGGAAGGTGTTGCTATTCAATGTAGGAATTATTGTAGCTCCCGAAAAACATAGGGAACGTGATTTTTTACTGCATGTTTATTTATTCACTTTTGCCTCAATATATTATCTTGATTTTTATAACAAAATTTTTTGTGAATCATTTAAAATTGAGAATAATGCAATGAACAATGTTTCTATTCCTTTTTATTTTCTTCTAGCTTTATTTATAAGTTTTTTTGTAAAATTGGCATCATAATTAAGCATTTGGAATGATAATGCAGTTCATAAATTTAAATTAATATTCTTTTGTGCTTTAATGGTGTCCGTACGAAATAGTAGATTTTTACATATTTTATTTTGTCATCACAAACATCTTCAATAATTTTTCTTAATTCAACTTCTTCACTCTTTAGTGGTAACACCAACAGTTCATTGCTAAGTTTTACATGGGCAAATTGTCTAGGTTTAAGTGCCTTCGTTCTTTTTATAACAATTGACGGACTTATTGGTCTATATGTTAAATGAAAATATTATTGTTACATCTGATAATCTGCATATCATTGTTATGAAATTGACCGTGTGAAAATATTGATTTCATATATATATATATATATATATATATATATATATATTTTTTGTTTGATGGACTTATTGGTCTATATGTTAAAAGAAAATATTATTGTTACATCTGATAATCTGCATATCATTGTTATGAAATTGACTGTGTGAAAATATTGATTTCATATATATTTTTTCTCTTTTAGTATAAAAGAAGCATCACCCTCTATTTCTTTTTTATGAATTTTGGCGGCTAGAAAAAAATGTCAATGATGGAGTTTTTCATAAACGTCTGAGCAAGGAAAGAGTAAAATTGTGAAAGAATTCTTGATTTAACTCATTTTAGATCCCACAAGAGTTCGAAATGTCGTAACTGTTTTCTATAGATTCAAATTACTCTATTCTTCTTAGAGCATTGTGCATTCAATATTCAATGCTACTATTTTTTGCTTATGATATAAACATGTTACAATAGTAGTCTCTTTGGCATCACAAATAATAATCCATTTAAAGGCTTTTATATATTGTGGATTATACTACATTTTCATGTTGCATTTCCACACACAACTCCATCTGCTTGACTAGAATTTTTATGTTGTTGTGTTCATGCCACTTGTTAATACTTTACCAACATCCATGTCCTTGTCCATAGCTTTCCCTTAATGTGCTTAGCAATTTGTCATGGAATTGTAAGAGCTCGTATGTTGAAATTCTTGTAGATCCTTGGGATTGGTATGTCCACTGAAATGTAGGAAGTTATAGTGGAGCATGCTCAAACATGCATGCTTCATAAGAAATGGCAATTATACAATCTTTGTGGATTTCAGCAATAGATTGGTGTTGTTTTTAGTGTTGTTGGACAAGTGAAGGCACTATTCTCGGATGGTTAGTATATTCCAGTGATAAACTGTACGAAATAGAGAACACATGCTTCTTTTTTATTTTCTTATGGAAATCTTTCATTTATTGTACAATAATATCTTTTGTTTCTTGGATTTAGTATTCTTTCTCAACAAAGTATTGCCCATTTTTTGTCCAGGCTGATGCCTTTTACTTGGTAATATCTGCGTGTAGAGATTGGAAGAAATTGTTACTTTTGATGATGAGACTTCTCTTATGAATCTTCTCTCATGTTTATCCATTGCGCAATCTTCTTCAAACTTGCAACTAGAAGAGAGCTCTAATGACAATAAGGTTTCAAGTTCTCAATAAGGGAAGATCAATCCCTGTCTAGCCAAAACAAATATTGAGATGATGTAATTTGCAAGAATCTCAACTCATTTAATATACTAACATTACCTTCAAAATAACATAACCTGATATGATCCAGGAGTCGAGCCCGACGAAGGCAAGTGCGAGACGAGATCCATTGATAGTCGATGGCGGACCAATGACGCGATCAAGGGCAAATCAAGTGAAACAAGCGATGGGATTGCTCGTTCAAGAAACCATTGATGGAACCATGTTCGGGACTCAAAATGGAGCAACTTTCATATTCGGGTCGAAGGCCGAATCAACTTGGATCAATTTATTATCAAGCGACGAAACCGGAGGCGGAAAACAAGCCTGTGTAGCCGCACAGGCAAAACGCCATGCGGCCGCACAGTGGCATACCGAAA
>NC_036254.1:2329337-2372606 GCF_002742605.1 Olea europaea var. sylvestris | reverse complement strand
TTTGATTCATTGGCGCGTTTCCAATCAAATTTGACTAAAATTTCACCTGAATTTTTTCATTGGCGTGTTTCCAATCAAATTTGACTAAAATTTCACCTGAGTTTGGTTCATTGGCGTGACTCTAATCAAATTAGACTAAAATTTCATCTGAATTTTGTTCATTATCGCGCTTCAAATTAAATTTGACTACAATTTATCTGATTTTTGTTAAATGGCGCGTTTTCAATCAAATTTAAGTAAAATTTCATCTGAATTTTGTTCATTGGTTCGTTTCCAATCAAATTTGACTAAAATTTGACATGGATTTACTTCATTGGTGCGTTTCCAATCAAATTTGACTAAAATTTCACTTGAGTTTGATTCATCGGCGTGTTTCCAATCAAATTTGATGAAAATTTCACTTAAGTTTGGTTCATTGGCGCGTTTCCAATCAAAGTTGACTAAAATTTCATCTGGATTTTGTTCATTGTCGCGCTTCAAACAAATATGATTACAATTTCATCTAAATTTTGTTAAATGGCGCATTTTCATTCAAATTGTAGAAAAATTTCTTCTGGATTTTGTTCATTGTTGCACTTCCAATCAAATTTGACTAAAATTGCACTTGACTTTGATTTATTGGCGCGTTTCCAATCAAATTTGACTAAAATTTCATTGGCGCATTTCCAATCAAATTTGACTAAAATTTCGCCTGAATTTTTTTCATTGGCGTGTTTCCAATCAAATTTGACTAAAATTTCACTTGAATTTGGTTTATTGGCGTGAATCTAATCAAATTAGACTAAAATTTCGTCTGAATTTTGTTCATTGTCACGTTTCAAACTAAATTTGACTACAATTTCATCTGAGTTTTCTTAAATTGTGTGTTTTCAATCAAAATTGAGTAAAATTTCATCTGGATTTTGTTCATTGGTGAGTTTCCAATCAAATTTAACTAAAATTTCACATGAGTTTACTTCATTAGCGCGTTTCCAATCAAATTTGACGAAAATTTCACTTGAGTTTGATTCATCGGTGCATTTCCAATTGAATTTGATGAAAATTTCACTTGAGTTTGGTTCATTGGTGCGATTCCAATCAAATTTGACTAAAATTTCATTTAGATTTTGTTCATTGTTGCGCGTCAAATCAAATATGACTACAATTTCATCTGAATTTTGTTAAATGGCGCATTTTCATTCAAATTGTAGAAAAATTTCTTCTGGATTTTGTTCATTGTTGCACTTCCAATCAAATTTGACTAAAATTGCACCTGACTTTGATTCATTGGCGCGTTTCCAATCAAATTTGACTAAAATTTCTCCTGAATTTTTTCATTGGCGTGTTCCGAATCAAATTTGACTAAAATTTCACTTGAATTTGGTTTATTGGCATGAATCTAATCAAATTAGACTAAAATTTCATCTGAATTTTGTTCATTGTCACGCTTCAAACTAAATTTGACTAAAATTTCTTCTGAGTTTTGTTAAATTGTGTGTTTTCAATCAAAATTGAGTAAAATTTCATCTGAATTTTGTTCATTGGTGCGTTTCCAATCAAATTTGACTAAAATTTCACATGAGTTTACTTCATTAGCGCGTTTCCAATCAAATTTGACTAAAATTTCACTTGAGTTTGATTCATCGGCGCATTTCCAATCGAATTTGATGAAAATTTCACTTGAGTTTGGTTCATTGGCGTGATTCCAATCAAATTTGACTAAAATTTCATCTGAATTTTGTTAAATGGCGCATATTCGTCCAAATTGTAGAAATATTTCTTCTGGATTTTGCTCATTGTTGCACTTCCAATCAAATTTGACTAAAATTGCACTTGAGTTTGATTCATTGGCGCGTTTTCAATCAAATTTGACTAAAATTTCACCTGGATTTTTTTCATTGGCGTGTTTCCAATCAAATTTGACTAAAATTTCACTTGAATTTGGTTTATTTGCTTGAATATAATCAAATTAGACTAAAATTTCGTCTGAATTTTGTTCATTGTCACGCTTCAAATTAAATTTGATTACAATTTTATCTGAGTTTTGTCAAATGGCTTGTTTTCAATCAAAATTGAGTAAAATTTCATCTGGATTTTTTTCATTGGTGCGTTTCCAATCAAATTTGACTAAAATTTCACACGAGTTTACTTCATTAGCGCGTTTTCAATCAAATTTGACTAAAATTTCACTTGAGCTTGATTCATCGGCGCATTTCCAATCGAATTTGACGAAAATTTCACTTGAGTTTGGTTCATTGGCGTGTTTTCAATCAAATTTCACTAATATTTCATCTAGATTTTGTTCGTTGTTGCGCTTCAAATCAAATATGACTACAATTTCATCTGAATTTTGTTAAATAGCGCATTTTCATTCAAATTGTAGAAAAATTTCATCTGGATTTTGATCATTGGTGCTCTTCTAATCAAATTTGACTAAAATTTCACTCGAGTTTTGTCCATTGGTGCGTTTCCAGTCAAATTTGGCTAAAATCTCACATGAATTTTGTTGTTTGGCGCATTTCCAATCAAATTTGATTAAAATTTCACTTGAGCATGGTTCATTGATGAGTTTTCATTCAAATTTGACTAAAATTTCTTTTGGATTTTGTTCATTGTTGCGCTTCCATTCAAATTTGACTAAAATTTCATCTGTATTCTATTCATTGGTACGTTTTGAATCAAATTTGACTAAAATTTCTTCTATATTTTGTTCATTGGTGAGTTTCGAATCTAATTTGACTAAAATTTCACACGAATTTGGTTTATTGGTGCGTTTCCAATCAAATTTTACTAAAATTTCACCTGGGTTTTTTCATTGGCATGTTTCCAATCGAATTTGACTAAAATTTCGTTTGGATTTTATTCATCGTCGAGCTTCAAATCAAATATGACTACAATTTCATCTAAGTTTTGTTAAATGGCGCGTTTTCAATCAAATTTGAGTAAAATTTCATTTGGATTTTGATCATTGGTGCTCTTTCAATCAAATTTGACTAAAATTTCACTTAGTTTTGGTTCATTGGCGCGTTTCTAGTAAAATTTGTCTAAAATTTCACCTGAGTTTTGTTGTTTTGCGAATTTCCAATCAAATTTGACTAAAATTTCTTTTGGATTTTGTTCATCATTGTGTTTCTAATAAAATTTGACTAAGATTTCACTTGAGTTTGATTCATTGGCGCATTTCCAAACAAAATTCGGTATTATTTTATCTGAATTTTGTACATTGTCGCGCGTAAAATAAAATGTGACTACAATTTCATCTGAGTTTTGTTAATTGGTGCGTTTTCAATCAAATTTGACTAAATTTTCCCTTAAGTTTGATTCATCGGCACATTTCTAATGAAATTTGACTAAAATTTCACCTGGGTTTTGTTCATTATTTTCTTCCAGTCAAATTTGACTAAAATTTTACATAGGTTTAGTTTATTGGCGTGTTTTCAATCAAATTTGACTAAAATTTCACTTGAATTTGGTTCATTGGTGCATTTCCAATCAAGTTTGACTATAATGTCACCTGGGTTTTGTTCATTGTCGTGTTTCCAATCAAATTTGATTGAAATTTCACTTGACTTTAGTTCATTTGCGCGTTTCGAATCAAATTTGACTAAAATTTCGTTTGGATTTTGTTCATTGGTGCACTTCCAATCAAATTTGACTAAACATTCACTTGAGTTAGATTTATTAGCACGTTTCCAATCAAATTTGACGAAAAATTCGCTTGAGTTTAGTTCATTTGCGCACTTTCAAACAAATTTGACTAAAATTTCATCTGAATTTTATTCATTGTCACGCTTCAAATAAAGTATGAGTACAATTTTATTTAAGTTTTGTTAAATGGCACGTTTTAATCAAATTTGAGTAAAATTTCATCTGAATTTTGATCATCGGTGTTCTTCCAATCAAATTTGACTAAAATTTCACTTGGGTTCAGTTCATTGGCACATTTCCAGATAAATTACCTAAATTTTGTTGTTTGGTGTGTTTCCAATCAAATTTGACTAAAAATTTCACTTGTGTATGATTCATTGGTGTGTTCCCAATCAAATTTGACTAAAATTTCACTTGAATTTAGTTCATTTGAACGTTTCCAATCAAATTTAACTAAAGTTTCATTTGGATTTTGTTCATTGGTGCACTTCTAATAAAATTTGACTAAAATTCCACTTGAGTTTGATTCATTAGTGCATTTTCAATCAAATTTGGCGAAAATTTCACTTGAGTTTAGTTCATTTGCGCGTTTCCAATCAAATTTGACTAAAATTTCATCTGAATTTTGTTCATTGTCACGCTTCAAATAAAATATGAGAACAATTTCATTTGAGTTTTATTAAATGGTTCTTTTTAATCAAATTTTAGTAAAATTTGATCTGAATTTTGTTCATTGGTGCGCTTCCAATCAAATTTGACAGAAAATTCACTTGAGTTTGATTCATTGGCGCGTTTCCAATCAAATTTGACTAAAATTTCACCTAGATTTTTTTCATTGGCGTGTTTTCAATCAAATTTAACTAAAATTTTACTTGAGTTTGGATCATTGGCGCGAATCCAATCAAATTTGACTAAAATTTCATCTGAATTTTGTTCATTGTTGCTCTTCAAATTAAATATGACTACAAATTTATCTGAGTTTTGTTAAATGGAGCGTTCTCAATCAAATTTGAGTAAAATCTCATCTGGATTTTGTTCATTGGTTCGTTTCCAATCAAATTTGACTAAAATTTCACAAGGGTTTAGTTCATTGGCACGTTTCCAATCAAATTTTACTAGAATTTCACTTGTGCATGGTTCATTGATGCCTTTCCAATCAAATTCGACAAAATTTCTTCCTTTTTTGTTCATTTTTGCATTTCCAATAAAATTTAACTAAAATTTCACATGAGTTTAGTTCATTTGCGCGTTTTCAATCAAATTTGACTAAAATTTCCCATGAGTTTGATTCATTTGTGCGAATCTAAACAAATTAGACTAAAATTTCATCTGAATTTTGTTCATTGTCGCACTTGAAATTAAAAATGACTACAATTTTATCTGAGCTTTGTTAAATGGCATGTTTTCGGCACGTTTTCAATCAAATTTGAGTAAAATTTTATCTAAATTTTGTTTATTGGTATGTTTCCAATCAAATTTGACTAAAATTTCACATGGGTTTAGGTCATTGGCATGTTTCCAACCAAATTTGACTAAAATTTCACTTGTGCATTGTGACGCCCCGAACTTAGGCTTCGGGGGTCACGTACTAAACATAGTAACTTCTGCCTTTGGTACATGTAAATACTCTTAAATAGAAGTATTACATGTTAGAAAATTATTTTCAATTTGGTAAAATATCTCTCATGAAATTTAATGGCCAGCAGAAGTGCATGTCGACGTCGAATTAAGCTTGACAAAAAAAAGACTCGGTACTGCCACAGTTAGTTAGGGCAGCAAGTTCAACTATTTTTATAAAATTCATCCCAACTTCGTTTTCTATGAAATTTGTGGCATTAGAAAGATAATTTCAAATAGTTTCCTAGGTTAAAATATGAGAATTTTCCGAGATCATATAGTATGGAAGTTTTACTGAAAACAGTGTAGTGTTGCACAGAAAATCCAGATTGACTCTTCAACGTTTAAAAATTCATATTTCAGGCCACAGACATCCAAATTGAGTAATTCTTGCGCCCATATTTAGAAAACTCAAAGAAGAACGTAGAAGTATATTTAGATTCTCAAATGGATGTCTATAGAGTTAGAAATAATGTTTTGAAGATGACCCAGAAACTGCCCGGATTCTGCCCTTTTTTATCATTCAAGAAAAAGGTTTATAAAAACGTCTCTTAACATAACATGGAAGATATAGTTACATAATTTACTTCTGGTACCATCGTAGATCATGTCTTATAAAAGTTTTTATACAACACCATAAGAAAAATATTTGGAGAGCAGTCGAACAAACATGCAAAAATAAAACTTCGATGCAAAATAACCTTCGTCCTTAATCCATCATCGATTATGCCGACTAACTTCTACCAACTTCACATCTATGGATCTGAAAATTTAGTATAGGATAATATGAGTATAAAGAATACTCAGTAAGATACCATGCTTGGATTTAACATGTTAATATTACACAAAAGAATGCAATCAAACACATACTTGCACATTCCAGCTTGCCGGTGCCCTTCGGACTTGTCCTAAGGCATAGATATCTAACTTTGTGGACTTGTCCACACATTCATATTATAGTTTTTCATGCATAGCTTAGGCATAAATATTACCATGAAATCCTACCACTTAAGCAAAGAAAGTATCTTACAATAAAACTTGGAGAAACTTCGGTTGAAAAACAAGAACTTGAGAGTGTAGGCTTTGTTTTCCTTTTTCTTCCTTTCCTTTTCTTTTTTTTTTCTTCCTTTCTTCCTGCCGATTTTCTCTCTCTATCTCTCCATAAAAATTCTGACTTTGCAAAGATATATAGGCTGCTCATCTCTCGGTTATACATATATAGAAGCAAAGTGAAGATAATTAACCAAAATTGGTGCCTACATCTACACGTGGTTGCATGCATGTTTTTCATAAACTTAACTCAACACTTAAGGTCAGGTTGTGCCATAATTTAACACCTCCTACCTGCTTAAACCACCTCATGCATGCATGTTACTACAAAGATAGCTTGACACCTCCTACTTGTTCAACAATTAACACCCCATGCATGCATTAGTTAAATCTTACTTGAATTCTTCTCTAATCTGCCGTCCAGCTGCATTTATATATGTATATTGCATATGTGTGTATATAAAAAATGAGAGAAATGGTTTAATTTGTATTCCCACTTGTCCATGCATTAGTTAATTACATTAATCCTCTACAAGGTGGCGGCAAAGTGATAGAAACAAAGGGAAAATATATTAATGTAAAAGGTATAGAATTTGACAATTATTCTAAATGCCTAATTAACTAATCTTGGTAAACTTTTAATAAATCGACCAATGAAAATTTGGCAACCATTAATAATCTTGGCCATACTAAATTTTTGAAAAGTTAAATTGCTAGCCTAAAAATTAAATGAGCAAATTAAACATGCATAAAATTTCGGAGTATTACATGCATGGTTCATTGATGCCTTTCCAATCAAATTTGACAAAATTTCTTCTGGATTTTGTTCATTGTTGCGTTTCCAATCAAATTTGACTAAAATTTCACATATGTCTAGTTCATTAGCGCGTTTCGAGTCAAAGTTGACTAAAATTTCACTTGAATTTGGTTCATTGGCGTGAATCTAATCAAATTACACTAAAATTTCGTCTCGATTTTGTTTATTATCGCGCTTCAAATTAAATATGACTATATTTTTATCTGAGTTTTTTTAAATGGCACGTTTTCAATCATCTTGGAGTAAAATTTCATCTGGAATTTGTTCATTAGTGCATTTCCAATCAAATTTGACTAAAATTTCACATGTGTTTAGTTCATTGACATGTTTCTAATCAAACTTTCCTAAAATTTCACTTGTGCAGGGTTCATTGATGCCTTTCAAATCAAATTTTACAAAATTTCTTCTAGATTTTGTTTATTGTTGCGTTTCCAATCAAATTTGGCTAAAATTTCACATGGGTTTAGTTCATTGGCGCATTTCCAATCAAATTTGACTAAAATTTCATTTAAGTTTGATTCAGCGGCGTGTTTCCAATCAAATTTGGCTAAAATTTCACATGGGTTTAGTTCATTGGCGCATTTCCAATCAAATTTGACTAAAATTTCATTTAAGTTTGATTCAGCGGCGTGTTTCCAATCAAATTTGACGAAAATTTCACTTGAGTTTAGTTCATTTCCTCGTTTTCAATTAAATTTGACTAAAATTTTATCTGAATTTTGTTCATTGTCGTGCTTCAAATAAAATATGAGAACAATTTCATCTGAGTTTTGTTAAATGGCACGTTTTAATCAAATTTGAGTAAATTTCATCTAGATTTTGATCATTGGTGTTCATCTAATCAAATTTGACTAAAATTTCACTTGGATTAAGTTCATTAGCGCCCGTTTCTAGTCGAATTTGACTAAAATTTAACTTGAATTTTATCTTTTGGCGCGTTTCCAATCAAATTTTACTAAAATTTCATCTGGATTTTGTTCATTTTCGCGCTTCAATTCAAATGTGACTACAATTTCATCTGAGTTTTGTTAAATGACATGTTTCTAATCAAATTTGACTAAAATTTCACCTGGATTTTCTTCGTTGGAGTGTTTCCAATCAAATTTGACTAAAATTTCACTTTAGTTTCGTTCATTGGTGCTAATCTAATCAAATTTGACTAAAATTTCGTCTCAATTTTGGTCATTGTCTCGCTTGCAATCAAATATGACTACAATTTCATCTGAGTTTTGTTAAATGGGGCGTTTTCAATGAAATTTGTGTAAAATTTCTTCTGAATTTTGTTCATTGGTGCGCTTCCAATCAAATTTGACTAAAATTTCACTTTAGTTTGATTCATTAGCACGTTTCAAATCAAATTTGACTAAAATTTCACATGGATTTTGTACATTGACGTCTTTTCAATCAAATTTGACTAAAGTTTCACCAGGGTTTAGTTCATTTGTGCGTTTCCAATCAAATTTCGCAAAAACTTCATTTGGATTTTGTGCATTGTTGCACTACAAATCAACTATGACTACAATTTCATCTAATTCTTTTTAAATAACACGTTTTCATTCAAATTTAAGTAAAATTTCATCTGAATTTTGATCGTTGGTGCTCTTCCAACCAAATTTGATTAAAATTTCACCTGAATTTTGTTGTTTGGCGTGTTTCCAATCAAATTTGACTAAAATTTCACTTGAGTTTGGTTCATTGACGTGTTTCCAATCAAATTTGACTATAATTTTTTCTGGATTTTGTTCATTGCCGCGTTTTCAATCAAATTTGACTAAAACTTCACACGGGTTTAGTTTATTGCCGTGTTTCCAAACAAATTTGACTAAAATTACACTTGAGTTTGAGTAATTGGTTCGTTTCCAATCAAATTTGCTAAAATTTGACCTCGATTTTATTCGTTGGCATGTTTCCAATCAAATTTGACTAAAATTTTAATTGAGTTTGGTTCATTGGCGCATTTTCAATCAATTTGAATAAAATTTAGTCTGGATTTTGTTGATTATCGCGCTTCAAATCAAATTTGACTAAAATTTCATTTAGTTTTGGCTCGTTGGCGCGTTCCCAGTCAAATTTGGCTAAAATTTCACTTGAATTTTATTGTTTGGCTCGTTTCCAATCAAATTTGACTAAAATTTCACTTGAGTATGGTTCATTGACACGTTTCCAATCAATTTGACTAAAATTTTACTTGAGTTTGGTTTATTGGCACGTTTCCAATCAAATTTGACTAAAATTTTATCAGGATTTTGTTCATTGTCGCCTTCAAATAAAATATGACTACAATTTCGTTTGGATTTTGCTCATTGTCGCGCTTCAAATCAAATGTGACTACAATTTCCTCTGAGTTTTGTTAAGTGGCACGTTTCCAATCAAATTTGACTAAAATTTCACTTGAGATTGATTCATTGGCCTGTTTCCAATCAAATTTGACTAAAATTTCATCTGGGTTTTGTTCATTGTTGCGCTTCCAATCAAATTTGACTGAAATTTCACATGTGTTTAGTTTATTGGCGCATTTCCTATGAAATTTAACTAAAATTTCACATGAGTTTGGTTCATTGGCGCGTTTCCAATCAAATTTGACTAAAATTTCGTCTGGATTTTGTTCATTGGTGCGCTTCCAATCAAATTTGACTAAAATTTCACTTGAGTTTGATTCATTAGCGCGTTTCCAATCAAATTTAACCAAAATTTCACTTGGATTTTGTTCATTAGTGCGTTTCCAATCAAATTTGACTAAAATTTCCCCTGGATTTTCTTCGTTGGAGTGTTTCCAATCAAATTTGACTAAAATTTCACTTTAGTTTCGTTCATTGGTGCTAATCCAATCAAAATTTGACTAAAATTTCGTCTCAATTTTGGTCATTGTCTCGCTTGAAATCAAATATGACTACAATTTCATCTGAGTTTTGTTAAATGGGGCGTTTTCAATGAAATTTGAGTAAAATTTCTTCTGAATTTTGTTCATCAGTGCGCTTCCAATCAAATTTGACTAAAATTTCACTTTAGTTTGATTTATTAGCGCATTTCAAATTAAATTTGACTAAAATTTCACATGGGTTTTGTACATTGGCATGTTTTCAATCAAATTTGACTAAAGTTTCACCAGGGTTTAGTTCATTTGTGCGTTTCCAATCAAATTTCGCAAAAACTTCATTTGGATTTTGTTCATTGTTGCACTACAAATCAACTATGACTACAATTTCATCTAATTTTTTTTAAATGACACGTTTTCATTCAAATTTAAGTAAAATTTCATCTGAATTTTGATCGTTGGTGCTCTTCCAACCAAATTTGATTAAAATTTCACTTGAATTTCGTTGTTTGGCCCGTTTCCAATCAAATTTGACTAAAATTTTACTTGAGTTTGGTTCATTGACGTGTTTCCAATCAAATTTGACTATAATTTTTTCTGGATTTTGTTCATTGCTGCGTTTTCAATCAAATTTGACTAAAATTTCACATGGGTTTAGTTTATTGCCGTGTTTCCAAACAAATTTGACTAAAATTACACTTGAGTTTGAGTAATTGGCTCGTTTCCAATCAAATTTGACTAAAATTTCACTTGAGTTTGGTTCATTGACGTGTTTCCAATCAAATTTGACTATAATTTTTTCTGGATTTTGTTCATTGCTGCGTTTTCAATCAAATTTGACTAAAATTTCACACGGGTTTAGTTTATTGCCATGTTTCCAAACAAATTTGACTAAAATTACACTTGAGTTTGAGTAATTGGTTCGTTTCCAATCAAATTTGCTAAAATTTGACCTCGATTTTATTCGTTGGCATGTTTCCAATCAAATTTGACTAAAATTTTAATTGAGTTTGGTTCATTGGCGCATTTTCAATCAATTTGAATAAAATTTAGTCTGGATTTTGTTGATTATCGCGCTTCAAATCAAATTTGACTAAAATTTCATTTAGTTTTGGTTCGTTGGCGCGTTTCCAGTCAAATTTGGCTAAAATTTCACTTGAATTTTATTGTTTGGCTCGTTTCCAATCAAATTTGACTAAAATTTCACTTGAGTATGGTTCATTGACGCGTTTCCAATCAATTTGACTAAAATTTTACTTGAGTTTGGTTTATTGGCACGTTTCCAATCAAATTTGACTAAAATTTCATCAGGATTTTGTTCATTGTCGCCTTCAAATAAAATATGACTACAATTTCGTTTGGATTTTGCTCATTGTCGCGCTTCAAATCAAATGTGACTACAATTTCCTCTGAGTTTTGTCAAATGGTGTGTTTTCAATCAAATTTGACTAAAATTTCATCTGAATTTTGTTCATTGGTGCGTTTCCAATCAAATTTGACCAAAATTTCACTTGAGTTTAGTTTATTTGCACGTTTTCAATCAAATTTGACTAAAATTGCATCAGAATTATGTTCATTGTCGCGCTTCAAATGAAATATGAGAACAATTTCATATGAGTTTTGTTAAATTGCTCATTTTAATCAAATTTGAGTAAAATTCATCTGAATTTTGATTATTGGTGTTCTTCCAATCAAATTTGACAAAAATTTCACTTCGGTTTAGTTCATTGCCGCGTTTCTAGTCAAATTTGACTAAATTTCACTTGAATTTTGTTGTTTGGTGCGTTGCCAATCAAATTTGACTAAAATTTTGCTTATGTATGGTTCATTGGCATGTCTCCAATCAAATTTGACTGAAATTTCACTTGACTTTAGTTCATTTGCATGTTTCCAATTAAATTTGACTAAAATTTCACAAATGTTTACTTCATTGGCGCATTTCCAATCAAATTTGACTAAAATTTCACTTGAGTTTGATTCATCAGCGCACTTCCAATCAAATTTGCGAAAATTTCGCTTGAGTTTAGTTCATTTGCGTGTTTGCAATCAAATTTGACTAAAATTTCATCTGAATTTTGTTCATTGTCGCGTTTCAAATAAAATCTGAGTACAATTTCATCTGAGTTTGGTCGAATGGGACGATTTCAATCAAATTTGAGAAAAATTTCATCTGAATTTCGTTCATTGGTGCGTTTCCAATCAAATTTGACTAAAATTGCACTTGATTTGATTTATTGGCGAGTTTTCAATCAAATTTGACTAAAATTTCACTTGAGTTTTGTTCACTGGCGCGAATCCAATCAAATTTAACTAAAATTTCACTTGAATTTGATTCATTGGCGCGTTTCCAATCTAATTTGACTAAAATTTCACCTGGATTTTTTATTGGCGTGTTTCCATTCAAATTTGACTAAAATTTCACTTGAATTTGGTCCATTGGCGCGAATCCAATCGAATTTGACTAAAATTTTGTCTAGATATTGTTCATTGTCGCGCTTCAAATCAAATATGACAACAATTTCATTTGAGTTTAGTTAACTAGCGCATTTCTAATTAAATTTGACCAAAATTTTACTTGAGATTTGTTCACTGGCGCGTTTCCAATCAAATTTGACAAAAATTTCTTCTGAATTTTGTTCATCGTTGCGTTTCCAATCAAATTTAACTAAAATTTCACTTGAGTTTGGTTCATTGGCACGTTTCCAAGAAAATTTTACTAAAATTTCGTTTAGATCTTTTTCATTGTCGCGCTTCAAATCAAATGTGAGTACAATTTCATCTGAATTTTATTAAATGGCGCGTTTCCAATCAAATTTGACTAATATTTCACTTGAGTATGGTTCATTGACGCGTTTCCAATCAGATATGACTAAAAATTTTCATGAGTTTGGTTCATTGGCGCGTTTTCAATCAAATTTGACTAAAATTTCGTCTGAATTTTGTTTATTGTTGCGCTTCAAATTAAATATAACTACAATTTTATTTGAGTTTTGTTAAATGGCGCATTTTCAATCTAAGTTGTCTAAAATTTCATCTGAATTTTGTTCATTGGTGCATTTCCAATCAAATTTGACGAAAAATTTCACTTGAATTTAGTTCATTTGCACATTTTCAATCAAATTTGACTAAAATTTCATCTAAATTTTGTCCATTGTCGCGCTTCAAATGAAATATGAGAACAATTTCATCTGAGTTTAGTTAAATTGCACGTTTTAATCAAATTTGAGTAAAATGTCATTTGAATTTGGATCATTGGTGTTCTTCCAATCAAATTTGACAAAAAAATCATTTGGGTTTTGTTCGTTGTCGCGTTTCTAGTCAAATTTGACTATAATTTCACCTGAATTTTGTTGTTTGGCACGTTTCCAATCAAATTTGACTAAAATTTCACTTGTGTATGGTTCATTAGCCCGTTCCCAATCAAATTTGATTAAATTTTCACTTGACTTTCGTTCATTTTCACGTTTCCAATTAAATTTGACTGAAATTTCAATTTGACTTTCGTTCATTTGCACGTTTCCAATTAAATTTGACTAAAATACCACACATGTTTACTTCATTGGTGCGTTTTCAGTCAAATTTGACTAAAATTTCACTTGAGATTGATTCATCGGCGCATTTCCAATCAAATTTGACGAAAATTTCACTTAAGTTTAGTTCATTTGTGCGTTTGCAATCAAATTTGACTAAAATTTCATCTGAATTTTGTTCATTGTTGCGCTTCAAATAAAATCCGAGTACAATTTCATCTGAGTTTTCTAAATGGGACTTTTTTAATTAAATTTTAGAAAAATTTCATCTGAATTTCGTTGATTGGTGCGTTTCCAATCAAATTTGAATAAAATTGCACTTGAGTTTGATTCATTGGCACGTTTCCAATCAAATTTGACTGAAATTTCACCTGAATTATTTTCATTGGCATGTTTCCAATCAAATTTAACTAAAATTTCACTTGAGTTTAGTTCACTGACGCGAATCCAATCTAATTTAACTAAAATTTCACTTGAATTTGATTCATTGGCGCGTTTCCAATAAAATTTGACTAAAATTTCACATGGATTTTTTCATTTGCGTGTTTCCGATCAAATTTGACTAAAATTTCACTTGAGTTTGGTTCATTGGCGCGAATCCAATCAAATTTGACTAAACTTTCGTTTGGATATTGTTCATCGTTGCGCTTCAAGTCAAATATGACAACAATTTCATCTGAGTTTGGTTAACTAGCATGTTTCTAATCAAATTTGACTAAAATTTCACTTGAGATTTGTTCACTAGTGTGTTTCCAATCAATTTTGACTAAAATTTCTTCTGAATTTTGTTAATCGTTGCGTTTCCAATCAAATTTGACTAAAATTTCACTTAAGTTTGGTTCATTGTGCGTTTCCAAGAAAATTTTACTAAGATTTCGTTTGGATTTTTCTCATTGTCGCGCTTCAAATCAAATGTGAGTACAATTTCACCTGAATTTTGTTAAATGGCGCGTTTCCAATCAAATTTGACTAAAATTTCACTTGAGTATGGTTCATTGACACATTTCCAATCAAATATGACTAAAATTTCACATTAGTTTGGTTCATTGGCACATTTTCAATCAAATTTGACTTAACATTTCGTCTAAATTTTGTTCATTGTCGCGCTTCAAATTAAATATAACTACAATTTTTTCTGAGTTTTGTTAAATGGTGAGTTTTCAATCAAATTTGACAAAAATTTCATCTGAATTTTGTTCATTGGCACGTTTCCAATCAAATTTGACCAAAATTTCCCTTGAGTTTAGTTCGTTTACGCGTTTTCAATCAAATTTGACCAAAATGTCATCTGAATTTTGTACATTGTCTCGCTTCAAATGAAATATGAGAACAATTTCATCTGAGTTTTATTAAATGGTGCTTTTTAATCAAATTTGAGTAAAATTTTATCTGAATTTTGATCATTGGTGTTCTTCTAATCAAATTTGATAAAAATTTCACTTGGGTAGTTCATTGTTGCGTTTCTAGTCAAATTTGACTAAAATTTTCACCTGAATTTTTTTGTTTGGCGCATGTCCAATCCAATTTGACTAAAATTTCACTTGTGTATGGTTCATTAGCACGTTCCCAATCAAATTTAACTAAAATTTCAGTTGTGTATAGTTCATTGGCATGTTTCCAATCAAATTTGACTAAAATTTCACTTGACTTTAGTTCATTTGCACGTTTCCAATCAAATTTGACTAAAATTTCACATGAGTTTAGTTCATTGGCGCGTTTTCAATCAAAGTTGACTAAAATTTCACTCGAGTCTGATTCATTGGCGCGTTTCCAATCAAATTTGACCAAAATTTCACTTGAGATTAGTTCACTTGTGCGTTTTCAATCAAATTTGACTAAAATTTGATCTGAATTTTTTTCATTATCGCGCTACAAATGAAATTCATTTGAGTATTGTTAAATGGTTTTAATCAAATTTGAAAAATATTTCATTTGAATTTTGATCGTTGGTATTCTTCCAATCAAATTTGACAAAAATTTCACTTGGATTTAGTTCATTGTCGTGTTTCTAGTCAAATTTGACAAAAATTTCACATGAATTTTGTTGTTTGGTGGGTTTCCAATCAAATTTGACTAAAATTTCACTTGTGTATGGTTCGTTAGCACATTCTCAATCAAATTTGACTAAAATTTTACTTGTGTGTGGTTCATTGGCTTGTTTCCATTCAAATTTGACTGAAATTTCACTTGACTTTACTTCATTTGCATGTTTCCAATTAAATTTGACTAAAATTTCACATGCGTTTACTTCATTGGTGCGTTTCCAATCAAATTTGACTAAAATTTACTCGAGTTTGATTCATCGGTGTGTTTCCAATAAAATTTGACAAAAATTTCACTTGAGTTTAGTTTATTTGCGCGTTTCCAATCAAAATTGACTAAAATTTCATCGAAATTTTGTTCGTTGTCACTCTTCACATAAAATATGAGTACAATTTCATCTGAGTTTAGTTAAATGGGACGCTTTCAATCAAATCTGAATTTTTTCATTACGCATTTCAAATGAAATATGAGAACAATTTCATCTGACTTTTGTAAATGGTTGTTTTAATCAAATTTGAATAAAATTTCATTTGGATTTTGATCATTGGTGTTCTTCTAATCAAATTTGACAAAAAATTCACTTGAATTTAGTTCATTGTCTCGTTTCCAGTCAAATTTGATTGAAATTTCACCTGAATTTTGTTGGTTGGCTTGTCTCCAATCAAATTTGACTAAAATTTCACTTGTGTGTGGTTCATTAGCACGTTCCGAATCAAATTTAACTAAAATTTGACTTGTGTATGGTTCATTGGCTTGTCTCCAATCAAATTTGACTAAAGTTTCACTTGACTTTAGTTCATTTGCACGTTTCTAATTAAATTTGACTAAAATTTCACATACGTTTACTTCATTGGCGTGTTTCCAATCAAATTTGACTAAAATTTCACTTGAGTTTGAGTCATCGGCACGTTTCTAATCAAATTTGATGAAAATTTCGCTTGAGTTTAGTTCATTTGCGCGTTTCCAATCAAATTTGACAAAAATTTTGTCTGCATTTTGTTCACTATCGCGCTTCAAATAAAATATGAGTATAATTTCATCTGAGTTTGGTTAAATGGGACGTTTTCAATCAAATTTGAGAAAAGTTTCTTCTGAATTTTGTTCATTGGTTTGCTTTCAATCAAATTTGACTAAAATTTCACCTGAATTATTTTCATTGGCATGTTTCCAATCAAATTTGACTAAAATTTCACTTGAGTTTGGTTCACTGGCGTGAATCCAATCAAATTTAACTAAAATTTCACTTGAATTTGATTCATTAGCTCGTTTCCAATCAAATTTGACTAAAATTTCACCTGAATTTTTTCATTGGCGTGTTTCCAATCAAATTTGACTAAAATTTCAATCCAATCAAATTTGACTAAAATTTCGTCTGGATATTGTTCATTGTCGCGCTTCAAATCAAATATGACAACAATTTCATCTGAGTTGGTTAATTGGCGCGTTTCTAATCAAATTTGACTAAAGTTCACTTGAGTTTGGTTCATTGGTCCTTTTTCAATCAAATTTGACTAAAATTTCTTTTGAATTTTGTTCATCGTTGCGTTTCCAATCAAATTTAACTAAAATTTCATTTGAGTTTGGTTCATTGGCGCGTTTCCAAGAAAATTTTACTAAAATTTCGTTTTTGATTTTTTTCATTGTCGCGCTTCAAATAAAATGTGAGTACAATTTTATCTGAATTTTGTTAAATGGTGCATTTTCAATCAAATTTGACTAATATTTCACTTGAGTATGGTTCATTGACGCGTTTCCAATCAGATATGACTAAAATTTCACACGAGTTTGGTTCATTGGTGCGTTTTCAATCAAATTTGACAAAAATTTCGTCTGAATTTTGTTCATTGTCGCGCTTCAAATTAAATACAACTACAATTTTATTTGAGTTTTGTTAAATGGCGCATTTTCAATCTAATTTGACAAAAATTTCATCTGAATTTTGGTCATTGGTGCGTTTCCAATCAAATTTGATGAAAATTTCACCTGAGTTTAGTTCATTTGCGCGTTTTCAATCAAATTTGACTAAAATTTCGTCTGAATTTTGTTCATTGTCGCGCTTCAAATTAAATACAACTACAATTTTATTTGAGTTTTGTTAAATGGCGCATTTTCAATCTAATTTGACAAAAATTTCATCTGAATTTTGGTCATTGGTGCGTTTCCAATCAAATTTGATGAAAATTTCACCTGAGTTTAGTTCATTTGCGCGTTTTCAATCAAATTTGACTAAAATTTCGTCTGAATTTTGTTCATTGTCGCGCTTCAAATTAAATACAACTACAATTTTATTTGAGTTTTGTTAAATGGCGCATTTTCAATCTAATTTGACAAAAATTTCATCTGAATTTTGGTCATTGGTGCGTTTCCAATCAAATTTGATGAAAATTTCACCTGAGTTTAGTTCATTTGCGCGTTTTCAATCAAATTTGACTAAAATTTCGTCTGAATTTTGTCCATTGTCATCCTTCAAATGAAATATTAGAACAATTTCATCTGAGTTTAGTTAAATTGCACGTTTTAATATAATTTGAGTAAAATGTCATGTGATTTTTTATCATTGCCGTTCTTCCATTCAAATTTGACAAAAAAAAAATCCTTGGGTTTTGTTCGTTGTCGCGTTTCCAGTCAAATTTGACTAAAATTTCACCTGAATTTTGTTGTTTGGCGTGTTTCCAATCAAATTTATCTGAAATTTCACTTGACTTTAGTTCATTTGCACGTTTCCAATTAAATTTGACTAAAATTTCACATAGTTTACTTTATTGGCGCGTTTCCAGTCAAATTTGACTAAAATTTCACTTGAGTTTGTTTCATCGGCGCATTTCCAATCAAATTTGATGAAAATTTCACTTGAGTTTAGTTCATTTGTGCATTTGTAATCAAATTTGACTAAATTTCATCTGATTTTTGTTCATTGTCGCGCTTCAAACAAAATTCGAGTACAATTTCATCTGAGTTTGGTTAAATGGACGTTTTCAATCAAATTTCAGAAAAATTTCATCTGAATTTCGTTTATTGGTGCGTTCCCAATCAAATTTGACTAAAATTGCACCTGACCTTGGTTCATTGGCGTGAATCCAATCAAATTTAATTAAAATTTCACTTGAATTTGATTCATTGGCGCGTTTCCAATCAAATTTGACTAAAATTTCACCTGGATTTTTTCATTTGCGTGTTTCTAATCAAATTTGACTAAAATTTCACTTGAGTTTGGTTCATTGGTGCGAATCCAATCAACTTTGACTAAACTTTCGTCTGGATATTGTTCATTGTCGTGCTTCAAATCAAATATGATAACAATTTCATCTGAGTTTGGTTAACTAGCGCGTTTCTAATCAAATTTGACTAAAATTTCACTTGAGATTTGTTCACTGGCGCGTTTCCAATCAAATTTGACTAAAATTTCTTCTAATTTTGTTCATCATTGCGTTTCCAATCAAATTTAACTAAAATTTCACTTGAGTTTGGTTCATTGGTTCGTTTCCAAAAAAACTTTACTAAAATTTAGTTTGGATTTTTTCCATTGTCGCTCTTCAAATAATATGTGAGTACAATTTCATTTGATTTTTTTAAATGGCGCGTTTTCAATCAAATTTGACTAATATGTCACTTGAGTATGGTTCATTGACGCGTTTCCAATCAAATATTACTAAAATTTCACATGATTTTGGTTCGTTGGCGCCTTTTCAATCAAATTTGACTAAAATTCCGTCTGATTTGTTCATTGTCGTGCTTCAAGTTAAATATAACTACAATTTTATCTGAGTTTTGTAAAATGGCGCGTTTTCAATCAAATTTGACTAAAATTTCGTCTGAATTTTGTTTATTGTCGCCCTTCAAATTAAATATAACTAAAATTTTATTTGAGTTTTGTTAAATGGCGCAATTTCAATCAAATTTGACTAAAATTTCATCTGAATTTTGTTCATTGGTGCGTTTCCAATCAAATTCGACGAAAATTTCACTTGAGTTTAGTTCATTTGCGCATTTTCAATCAAATTTAACTATAATTTCATCTGAATTTTGTCCATTGTCGCGCTTCAAATGAAATATGAGAACAATTTCATCCGAATTTAGTTAAATTGCACGTTTTAATCAAATTTGAGTAAAATGTCATCTAAATTTTGAACATTGGTGTTCTTCCAATCAAATTTGACAAAAAAATCACTTGGGTTTAGTTCGTTGTCGCGTTTTCAGTCAAATTTGACTAAAATTTCACCTGAATTTTGTTGATTGGCATGTTTCCAATCAAATTTGACAAAAATTTCACTTGTGTATGGTTCATTAGCACGTTCCCAGTCAAATTTGACTAAATTTTCACTTATGTATGGTTCGTTGGCGTGTTTCCAATCAAATTTGACTGAAATTTCACTTGACTTTAGTTCATTTGCACGTTTCCAATTAAATTTGACTAAAATTTCACACAGGTTTACTTCATTGGCGCGTTTTAAATCAAATTCGACTAAAATTTCACTTGAGTTTGATTCATCGACGCATTTCCAATCAAATTTGATGAAAATTTCACTTGAGTTTAGTTCTTTTTGGCATTTACAATCAAATTTGACTAAAATTTCATCTGAATACAATTTCATCTGAGTTAGGTTAAATGGGACGTTTTCAATCAAATTTGAGAAAAATTTCATTTGAATTTCGTTCATTGGTGCGCTTCCAATCAAATTTGACTAAAATTGAACTTGAGTTTGATTCATTGGCGCATTTCCAATCAAATTTGACTAAAATTTCACCTGAATTATTTTCATTGGCACGTTTCTAATCAAATTTGACTAAAATTTCACTTGAGTTTGGTTCACTGGCGCGAATCCAATCAAATTTAACTAAAATTTCTCTTGAATTTCATTCATTGGCGCGTTTCCAATCAAATTTGACTAAAATTTCACTTGGATTTTTTCATTGGCGTGTTTCCAATCAAATTTGACTAAAATTTCACTTGAGTTTGGTTCATTGGCGTGAATCCAATCAAATTTGATTAAAATTTCGTCTCGATATTGTTCATTGTCGCACTTCAAATCAAATATGACGACATTTTCATCTGAGTTTGGTTAATTGGCATGATTCTAATCAAATTTGACTTAAATTTCGTCTGGATATTGTTCATTGTCGCACTTCAAATCAAATATGACAATAATTTCATCTGAGTTTGGTTAATCGGCGCGTTTCCAATCAAATTTGACAAAAATTTCTTTTGAATTTTTTTCATCCTTTCGTTTCCAATCAAATTGAACTAAAATTTCACTTGAGTTTAGCTCATTGGCAAGTTTCCAAGAAAATTTTACTAAAATTTCGTTTGGATTTTTTCCATTGTCGCGCTTCAAATCAAATGTGAGTACAATTTCATCTGAATTTTGTTAAATGACGCGTTTCCAATCAAATTTGACTAAAATTTCACTTGAGTATGGTTCATTGACTCGTTTCCAATCAATTATGACTAAAATTTCACATCAGTTTGGTTTGTTGGAGCATTTTCAATCAAATTTGACTAAAATTTAGTCTGAATTTTGTTCATTGTCGCGCTTCAAATAAAACATGAGTACAATTTCATTTGAGTTTGGTTAGATGGGAAGTTTTCAATCAACTTTGAGAAGAATTTTATCTGAATTTCATTCATTGGTGCGTTTCCAATCAAATTTGACTAAAATTGCACTTGAGTTTGATTTATTGGCGCGTTTCCAATCAAATTTGAATAAAATTTCATCTGAATTATTTTCATTGGCATGTTTCCAATCAAATTTGACTGAAATTTCACTTGAATTTGGTTCACTGGCATGAATCCAATCAAGTTTAACTAAAATTTCACTTGAATTTGATTCATTGGCGCGTTTCCAATTAAATTTGACTAAAGTTTCACCTGGATTTTTTCATTGGCGTGTTTCGAATCAAATTTGACTAAAATTTCACTTGAGTTTGGTTCATTGACGGGAATCCAATCAAATTTGAATAAAGTTTCGTCCGGATATTGTTCATTGTCGCTCTTCAAATCAAATATGACAATAATTTCCTCTGAGTTTTGTTAATTGGCGCGTTTCTAATCAAATTTGACTAAAACTTCACATGAGTTTGGTTCACTGGCGCGTTTCCAATCAAATTTAACAAAAAATTCTTCTGATTTTTTTTCATCGTTGCGTTTCCAATCAAATTTAACTAAAATTTCACTTGAGTTTGGTTCGTTGGCACGTTTCCAAGAAAATTTTACTAAAATTTCGTTTGGAATTTTTTCATTGTCGCGCTTCAAATCAAATGTGAGTACATATTCATCTGAATTTTTTTAAATGGCGCGTTTCCAGATCAGATTTGACTAAAATTTACTTGAGTATGGTTCATTGACGCATTTCCATTCAAATATGACTAAAATTTCACATTAGTTTGGTTCGTTGGCGCCTTTTCAATCAAATTTGACTAAAATTTCCTCTGAATTTTGTTTATTGTCGTGCTTCAAATTATATATAACTACAATTTTATCTGAGTTTTGTTAAATGGCGCATTTTCAATGAAATTTGACTAAAATTTCATCTGAATTTTGTTCAATGGTACGTTTCCGATCAAATTGGACGAAAATTTCACTTGAGTTTAGTTCATTTGCGCATTTTGAATCAAATTTGACTAAAATTTCATCTGAATTTTGTCCATTATCGCGCTTCAAATGAAATATGAGAACAATTTCATCTGAGTTTAGTTAAATTACACGTTTTAATCAAATTTGAGTAAAATGTCATCTGAATTTTGATCATTGGTGTTCTTCCAATCAAATTTGACAAAAAAAAATCACTTGGGTTTTGTTCGTTGTCGCGTTTTCAGTCAAATTTGACTAAAATTTCACCTGAATTTTGTTGTTTGGCGCGTTTCCAATCAAATTTTACTAAAATTTCACTTGTGTATGGTTCATTAGCACTTTCCCAAACAAATTTGACTAAATTTTCACTTGTGTATGGTTCATTGGCCTGTTTCCAATCAAATTTGTTTGAAATTTCACTTGACTTTAGTTCATTTGCATGTTTCCAATTAATTTTGATTAAAATTTCACATAGGTTTACTTCATTGGCGCGTTTCCAATCAAATTTGACTAAAATTTCACTTGAGTTTGATTTATCGTTGCATTTCCAATCAAATTTAACTAAAATTTCACTTGAGTTTGGTTCATTGGCACGTTTCCAAGAAAATTTTACTAAAATTTCGTTTGGAATTTTTTCATTGTCGCACTTCGAATCAAATGTGAGTACAATTTCATCTGAATTTTTTTAAGTGGCGCGTTTCCAATCAAATTTGACTAAAATTTACTTGAGTATGGTACATTGACGCGTTTCCATTCAAATATGACTAAAATTTCACATGAGTTTGGTTCGTTGGCGCCTTTTCAATTAAATTTGACTAAAATTCTGTCTGAATTTTGTTCATTGTCGTGCTTCAAGTTAAATATAACTACAATTTTATCTGAGTTTTGTTAAATGATACGTTTTCAATCAAATTTGACTAAAATTTCATCTGAATTTTGTTCATTGGTGCGTTTCCAATCAAATTTGACGAAAATTTCACTTGAGTTTTGTTCATTTGCGTGTTTTCAATCAAATTTGACTAAAATTTCATCTGAATTTTGTTCATTGTCGCGCTTCAAATGAAATATGAGAACAATTTCATCTGAGTTTTGTTAAATGGGGCATTTTATTCAAATTTTAGTAAAATTTCATCTGAATTTTGATCATTGGCGTTCTTCCAATTAAATTTGACAAAAAAATCACTTGGGTTTAGTTCGTTGTCGCGTTTCCAGTCAAATTTGACTAAAATTTCACCTGAATTTTGTTGTTTGGCGCGTTTCCAATCAAATTTGACTAAAATTTCACTTGTGTATAGTTCATTAGCACGTTCCCAATCATATTTGACTAAATTTTCACTTGTGTAAGGTTCATTGGCGTGTTTCCAATCAAATTTGTCTGAAATTTCACTTGACTTTAGTTCATTTGCACGTTTCCAAGTAAATTTGACTAAAATTTCACATGCGTTTACTTCATTGGCTTGTTTCCAATCAAATTTGACTACAATTTCACTTGAGTTTGATTCATCGACGCGTCTCCAATCAAATTTGACGAAAATTTCACTTGAGTTTAGTTCATTTACACGTTTCCAATCAAATTTGACTAAAATTTCATCTGAATTTTGTTCATTGTCGCACTTCAAATAAAATATGAGTACAATTTCATCGGAGTTTGGTTAAATGGGACGTTTTCAATCAAATTTCAGAAAAAGTTTATCTGAATTTCGTTCATTGGTGCGCTTTCATTCAAATTTGACTAAAATTGTACTTGAGTTTGATTCATTGGCGTGTTTCCAATCAAATTTGACTAAAATTTCACCTGAATTTTTTTCATTGGCATGTTTCCAATCAAATTTGACTAAAATTTCAGTTGAGTTTGGTTCACTCGCACGAATCCAATCAAATTTAACTAAAATTTTACTTGAATTTGATTCATTGGCGCGTTTCCAATGAAATTTGACAAAAATTTCACTCGAATTTTTTCATTGGCGTGTTTTCAATCAAATTTGGCTAAAATTATACTTGAGTTTGATTCATTGGCGCGAATCCAATCAAATATGACGACATTTTCGTCGGAGTTTGATTAATTGGCGCATTTCTAATCAAATATTACTAAAATTTTGTCTGGATATTTTTCATTGTCGCGCTTCAAATCAAATATGACGACATTTTCATCTGAGTTTGGTTAATTGGCGCGTTTCTAATCAAATTTGACGAAAATTTCACTTGAGTTTGGTTCACTGGCGTGTTTCCAATCAAATTTGACTAAAATTTCTTCTGAATTTTGTTCATCATTGCGTTTCCAATCAAATTTAACTAAAATTTCACTTGAATTTGGTTCATTGGTGCGTTTGCAAGAAAATTTTACTAAAATTTCGTTTGGATTTTTTTCATTATCGTGTTTCAAATCAAATGTGAGTACAATTTCATCTGAATTTTGTCAAATGGCGCGTTTTCAATCAAATTTGACTAATATTTCACTAGAGTATGGTTCATTGGCGCGTTTCCAATCAAATTTGACGAAAATTTCACTTGAGTATAGTTCATTTGCGCGTTTCCAATCAAATTTGACTAAAATTTCATCTCAATTTTGTTCATTGTCATGCTTCAAATAAAATATGAGTACAATTTCAACTGAGTTTGGTTAAATGGGACGTTTTCAATCAAATATGAGAAAAATTTCATCTGAATTTCGTTCATTAGTGTGTTTCCAATCAAAATTGACTAAATTACATTTGAGTTTGATTCATTGACGCGTTTCCAGTCAAATTTGACTAAAATTTCACCTGAATTATTTTCATTGGCATGTTTCTAATCAAATTTGATTAAAATTTCACTTGAGTTTTGTTCATTTGCGCCATTTCAATCAAATTTGACTAAACTTTCATCTGAATTTTGTTCATTGTCGCGCTTCAAATGAAATATGAGAATAATTTCATCTGAGTTTAGTTTAATTGTGCATTTTAATCAAATTTGAATAAAATTTTAACTGAATTTTGATCATTGGTGTTCTTCCAATCAAATTTGACAAAAAAATCACTTGGGTTTAGTTCGTTGTTGCGTTTTCAGTTAAATTTGACTAAAATTTCACCTGAATTTTGTTGTTTGGAGCCTTTCCAATCAAATTTGACTAAAATTTCACTTGTGTATGGTTCATTAGCGTGTTCCCAATCAAATTTGACTAAATTTTCACTTGTGTATGGTTCATTGGCGTGTTTCCAATCAAATTTGACTGAAATTTTACTTGACTTTAGTTCATTTGCACATTTCCAATTAAATTTGACTAAAATTTCACATAGGTTTACTTCATTGGCGCATTTCTAATCAAATTTGACTAAAACTTCACTTGAATTTGATTCATCAACGCGTCTCCAATCAAATTTGACGAAAATTTCACCTGAGTTTAGTTCATTTGCACGTTTCCAATCAAATTTGACTAAAATTTTATCTGAATTTTGTTCATTGTCGCGCTTCAAATAAAATATGAGTACAATTTCATCTGAGTTTGGTTAAATGGGATGTTTTCAATCAAATTTGAGAAAAATTTCATCTGAATTTCGTTCATTGGTGCGCTTTCAATCAAATTTGACTAAAATTACACTAGAGTTTGATTCATTGCCGCGTTTTCCAATCAAATTTGACTAAAATTTCACCTGAATTTTTTTCATTGGCATGTTTCCAATCAAATTTGACTAAAATTTCACTTGAGTTTGGTTCACTAGCACGAATCCAATCAAATTTAACTAAAATTTCAGTTGAATTTGATTCATTTGCTCGTTTCCAATCAAATTTGACTAAAATTTCACTTGGATTTTTTCATTGGCTTGTTTTCAATCAAATTTGACTAAAATTTCACTTGAGTTTGGTTCATTGGCGCGAATCCAATCAAATTTGACTAAAATTTCGTCTGGATATTGTTCATTATTGCGCTTCAAATCAAATATGACGACATTTTCATCTGAGTTTGGTTAATTGGCGCGTTTGCAATCAAATTTGACTAAAATTTCATCTAGATATTGTGCATTGTCGCGCTTCAAATCAAATATGACGACATTTTCATCTGAGTTTGGTTAATTGGCGTGTTTGCAATCAAATTTGACTAAAATTTCATCTAGATATTGTTCATTGTCGTGCTTCAAATCAAATATGACGACATTTTCATCTGAGTTTGGATAATTGGCGCGTTTCAAATCAAATTTGACTAAAATTTCACTTGAGTTTGGTTCACTGGCGCGTTTCCAATCAAATTTGACTAAAATTTCTTCTGAATTTCTTTCATCGTTGTATTTCAAATCAAATGTAACTAAAATTTCACTTGAGTTTGGTTCATTGGCGCATTTCCAAGAAAATTTTTCTAAAATTTCGTTCGGATTTTTTTCATTGCCGTATTTCAAATCAAATGTGAGTACAATTTCATCTGAATTTTGTTAAATGGCGCGTTTTCAATCAAATTTGACTAATATTTCACTTGCGTATGGTTCAATGACGCGTTTTCAATCAAATTTGACGTAAGTTTCAATTGAGTTTAGTTCATTTGCGCGTTTCCAATCGAATTAGAGTAAAATTTCATCTGAATTTTGTTTGTTGTCACGCTTCCAATAAAATATAAGTACAATTTCATCTGAGTTTGGTTAAATGGGACGTTTTTAATCAAATTTGAGAAAAATTTCATCTGAATTTCGTTCATTTGTGCACTTCGAATCAAATTTGAGTAAAATTGCACTTGAGTTTGATTCATTGGCGCATTTCCAACCAAATTTGACTAAAATTTCACCTAAATTATTTTCATTGGCATGTTTCCAATCAAATTTGACTAAAATTTCACTTGAGTTTGGTTCACTGGCACGAATCCAATCAAATTTAACTAACATTTCACTTGAATTTGATTCATTGGCGAGTTTCCAATAAATTTGACCAAAATTTCACCTGGATTTTTTCATTGGCGTGTTTCCAATCAAATTTGACTAAAATTTAACTTGAGTTTAGTTTATTGGCGCGATTCCAATCAAATTTGACTAAAATTTCGTCTAAATATTGGTCATTGTCGAGCTTCAAATCAAATATGACAACAATTTCATCTGAGTTTGGTTAACTGGCACGTTTCTAATCAAATTTGACTAAAATTTCACTTGAGATTTTTTCACTGGCGCGTTTCAATCAAATTTGACTAAAATTTCTTCTGAATTTTGTTCATCATTGCGTTTCCAATCAAATTCTACTGAAATTTCACTTAAGTTTGGTTCATTTGTGTGTTTCCAAGAAAATTTTACTAAAATTTCGTTTGGATTTTTTCATTGTCGCGCTTCAAATCAAATGTGAGTACAATTTCATCTGAATTTTCTTAAATGGAGCATTTTCAACCAAATTTGACTAATATTTCACTTGAGTATGGTTCATTGACACGTTTCCAATCAAATCTGATGAAAATTTCACTTGAGTTTAGTTCATTTGCGCGTTTCCAATCAAATTTGACTAAAATTTCATCAAAATTTTGTTCATTGTCGCGCTTCAAATAAAATATAAGTACAATTTCATCTGAGTTTGGTTACATGGGACGTTTTCAGTCAAATTTGAGAAAAATTTCATCTGAATTTCATTAATTGGTGCGCTTCCAATCAAATTTGACTAAAATTGCACTTGAGTTTGATTCATTGGCGCATTTCCAATCAAATATGACAAAAAATTCACCTGAATTATTTTCATTGGCATGTTTCCAATCAAATTTGACTAAAATTTCACTTGTGTTTGGTTCACTGGCGTGAATCCAATCAAATTTAACTAAAATTTCACATGAATTTGATTAATTGGCGCGTTTCCAATCAAATTTGACCAAAATTACTCCTGGATTTTTTCATTGGTGTGTTTCCAATCAAATTTGACTAAAATTTCACTTGAGTTTAGTTTATTGGCGCGAATCCAATCAAATTTGACTAAAACTTCGCCTGGATATTGTTCATTGTCGCGCTTCAAATCAAATATGATAACAATTTCATCTGAGTTTGGTTAACTGGTGTGTTTCTAATCAAATTTGACTAAAATTTCACTTGAGATTTGTTCACTGGCACGTTTCCAATCAAATTTGACTAAAATTTCTTCTGAATTTTGTTCATCGTTGCGTTTCCAATCAAATTTAACTAAAATATCACTTGAGTTAGGTTTATTAGCGCGTTTCCAAGAAAATTTTACTAAAATTTCGCTTGGATTTTTTTCATTATCGCGCTTCAAATCAAATGTGAGTACAATTTCATCTGAATTTTGTCAAATGGTGCGTTTTCAATCGAATTTGACTAATATTTCACTTGAGTATAGTTCATTGACGCGTTTCTAATCAAATATTACTAAAATTTCACATGAGTTTGGTTCATTGGCACTTTTCCAATCAAATTTGACTAAAATTTCGTTTAAATTTTGTTCATTGTCATGCTTCAAATTAAATATAACTACAATTTTATCCGAGTTTTATTAAATGGCACGTTTTTCAATCAAATTTAACTAAAATTTCACCTGAATTTTGTTCATTGGTGCGTTTCCAATCAAATTTGACGAAAATTTCACTTGAGTTTAGTTTATTTACACGCTTTCAGTCAAATTTGTCTAAAATCTCATCTGAATTTTGTTCATTGTGGAGCTTCAAATGAAATATGAGAATAATTTCATCTGAGTTTAGTTAAATTGCGAGTTTTAATCAAATTTGAGTAAAATTTCATCTAAATTTTGATCATTGGCGTTCTTCTAATCAAATTTGACAAAAAAATCACTTAGGTTTAGTTCGTTGTCGCGTTTCCAATCAAATTTGACTAAAATTTCACTTGTGTATGGTTCATTAGCACGTTCCCAATCAAATTTGACAAAATTTTCACTTGTGTATGGTTCATTGACGTGTTTCCAATCAAATTTGACTGAAATTTCACTTGACTTTAGTTCATTTGCACGTTTCCAATTAAATTTGACTAAAATTTCACATAGGTTTACTTCATTGGCGCGTTTCCAAACAAATTTGACTAAAATTTCACTTGAGTTTGATTCATCGGCGCATTTCCACTCAAATTTGACGAAAATTTCACATGAGTTTAGTTCATTTGCGCGTTTGCAATCAAATTTGACTAAAATTTCATCTAAATTTTGTTCATTGTCGCACTTCAAATAAAATCTAAGTACAATTTCATCTAAGTTTGGTTAAATGGGATGTTTTCAATCAAATTTGAGAAAATTTTCATCTCAATTTCGTTCAATGGAGCTTTCAATCAAATTTGACGAAAATTTCACCTGAATTATTTTCATTGGCATGTTTCCAATTAAATTTTACTAAAATTTCACTTGAGTTTGGTTCACTGGCGCGAATCCAATCAAATTTAACTAAAATTTCACTTGAATTTGATTCATTGGCGCGTTTCCAATCAAATTTGACTAAAATTTCACCTGAATTTTTCATTGGCGTGTTTCCAATCAAATTTGACTAAAATTTCACTTGAGTTTGGTTTATTGGCGCAAATCTAATCAAATTTGGCTAAAATTTCGTCTGGATATTGTTCATTGTCGTGCTTCAAAACAAATATGTTAACAATTTCATCTGAGTTTGGTTAAGTGGTGCGTTTCTAATCAAATTTGGCTAAAATTTCAATTGAGATTTGTTCACTGGTGCGTTTCCAATCAAATTTGACTAAAATTTCTTCTGAATTTTGTTCATCGTTGCATTTCCAACCAGATTTAACTAAAATTTCACATGAGTTTAGCTCATTGGCACATTTCCAAGAAAATTTTACTAAAATTTCGTTTGGATTTTTTTCATTGTCGCGCTTCAAATCAAATGTGAGTACAATTTCATTTGAATTTTGTTAAATGACGCCTTTCCAATCAAATTTGACTAAAATTTCACTTGAGTATGGTTCATTGACGTGTTTCCAATCCAATATGACTAAAGTTTCACATGAGTTTGGTTCGTTGGGGCATTTTCAATCAAATTTGACTAAAATTTCGTGTGAATTTTGTTCATTGTCGCGCTTCAAATTAAATATAACTACAATTTTATCTGAATTTTGTTAAATGGCGTGTTTTCAATCAAATTTGACTAAAAAATTTTCTGAATTTTGTTCATTGGTGTGTTTCCAATCAAATTTGACGAAATTTTCACTTGAGTTTAGTTCATTTGCGCATTTCCAATCAAATTTGACTAAAATTTCATCTAAATTTTGTTCATTGTCGTGCTTCAAATGAAATATGAGAACAATTTCATTTGAGTTTTGTTAAATGGCGCGTTTTAATCAAATTTGAGTAAAATTTCATCTGAATTTTGATCATTGGTGTTCTTCGAAACAAATTTGACCAAAATTTCACTTGGGTTTGGTTCATTGTCGCGTTTCTAGTTAAAATTGACTAAGATTTCACTTGAATTTTGTTGTTTGGCACGTTTCCAATCAAATTTGACTAAAATTTCACTTGTGTATGGTTCATTAGCACATTCCCAATCAAATTTGGCTAAAATTTCACTTGTGTACGGTTCGTTGGCATGTTTTCAATCAAATTTGACTGAAATTTCACTTGACTTTAGTTAATTTGAACGTTTCCAATTAAATTTGACTAAAATTTCGCATGTGTTTACTTCATTGGCTCGTTTCCAATTAAATTTGACTAAAATTTTGACACTAAGGCATGGTGGTTGTTCTGTACGACATTATTTATTTCACTCATCTTCACAACATTTTACCTTTATAAAATGACTGATTCAGCATTTTATGTGATGTACCAAAGTTTCAAGTTTTGTGTTTTCCTATTCGTGTACTTATCTTTCTATTTAGGAATAAAACTTCTTTAACTGTTTCACTCAACAAAATGTGTGCACTTTCTTATGATCCTGTGGCGATTCTTTTATGATATTAAAATGTGAATCAAGATATTACTTCTTAGTGCATATTGTCCTGCTTAAAAAAAAAAAAAAATAGGGTGAACACGGTTCATTTGGTTTATTTTTGGTCTATTTTCACACTAAATCATTTAAAACGGATCGAGAAAAAAAATCCAAACCATATCATTTCAATTTTCAAATCAAACTAACTTTTAAGGTTTGGTTTGTTTTAAACTACTGTTTACCTAATGATATAAGGTTTACACCTCTCAAATAAAATAAAACATAAATATTTTAGCAATCAAAATTGACTTATGTTGCATTTCTATATTCGGGTACAAAGTAACAAATATAATAATATGCATAACCAATTCATAAGTATCAGTTAAATAATTGGGAAAATTGTAGTCGAGGTACCAAACCTTTGACTTATTTCTTTCATTTGTGTCAACCACGGTACCAAACCTTTCAAAAATTCTCACTTGAAGTCCAACTTAATGGAAATTGTTAGTTCATTTGTTAGTTGGCCAAAAGTCAACGATTTAACCAAATTTTGACTACTTTTAAAAGATTTAAATGGTAAACTTATATTTTCTATAATAAAACAATTAAAATAAAAAATTCCACTTCATCTTCTCCACTCACCCGCAGATATGGTTCATTGACGCGTTTCCAATCAAATATGACTAAAATTTCGCATGAGTTTGGTTCGTTGGCACATTTCCAATCAAATTTGATTAAAATTTCGTCTGAATTTTGTTCATTGTTGCGCTTCAAATAAAATATGAGTACAATTTCATCTGAGTTTGGTTAAATGGGACATTTTCAATCAAATTTGAGAAAAATTTCATCTGAATTTCGTTCATTGGTGCGCTTCCAATCAAATTTGACTAAAATTGCACTTGAGTTTGATTCATTGGCGCGTTTCCAATCAAATTTGACTAAAATTGCACTTGAGTTTGATTCATTGGCGCGTTTCCAATCAAATTTGACTAAAATTTCACCTGAATTATTTTCATTGGCATGTTTCCATTCAAATTTGACTAAAATTTCACTTGAGTTTGGTTCACTGGCACGAATCCAATCAAATTTAACTAAAATTTCGCTTGAATTTGATTCATTGGCGCGTTTCCAATCAAATTTGACTAAAATTTCACCTGGATTTTTTCATTGGCGTGTTTCTAATCAAATTTGACTAAAATTTCACTTGAGTTTGGTTCACTGACGCGAATCCAATCAAATTTGACTTAAATTTAGTCTGGATATTGTTTATTATTGCGCTTCAATCAAAATATGACAACAATTTCATCTGAGTTTGGTTAATTGGCTCGTTTCTAATCAAATTTGATTAAGATTTCACTTGACTTTGGTTCACTAGCGCGTTTCCAATCAAATTTGACAAAAATTTCTTCTGAATTTTGTTCATCATTGCGTTTCCAATCAAATTTAACTAAAATTTCACTTGAGTTTGGTTCATTGGCGCGTTTCCAAGAAAATTTTACTAAAATTTCGTTTGGATTTTTTTCATTGTTGTGCTTCAAATCAAATATGAGTACAATTTCATCTAAATTTTGTTAAATGGCGCGTTTCCAATCAAATTTGACTAAAATTTCACTTGAGTATGGTTTATTAACACGTTTCCAATCAAATATGACTAAAATTTCACATGAGTTTGGTTCATTGGCGCATTTTTAAACAAATTTGACTAAGATTTAGTCTGAATTTTCCTCATTGTCGCGCTTCTAGTTAAATATAACTACAATTTTATCTGAGTTTTGTTAAATGGCGCGGTTTCAATCAAATGTGACTAAAATTTCACCTGAATTTTGTTCATTGGTGCGTTACCAATCAAATTTGATGAAAATTTCACTTGATTTTAGCTCATTTGCACATTTTTAATCAAATTTGACTAAAATTTCATCTGAATTTTGTTCATTGTCGCGTTTCAAATGAAATATGAGAACAATTTTATCTGAGTTTTGTTAAATGGGTTTTATTCAAATTTAAGTAAAATTTCATCTGAGTTTTGATCATTGGTGTTCTTCCAATCAAATTTGACAAAAATTTCATTTGGGTTTAGCTCATTGTCGCTTTTCCAGTCAAATTTGACTAAAATTTCACCGGAATTTCGTTGATTAGCGCGTTTCCACTCAAATTTGACTAAAATTTCACTTATGTATGGCTCATTAGCATTTTCCCAATCAAATTTGAATAAAATTTCACTTGTGTATGGTTCATTGGCGTGTTTCCAATCACATTTGATTGGAATTTCACTTGAGTTTAATTCAGTTGCACGTTTCCAATTAAAATTGACTAAAATTTCACATGCGTTATTTCATTGGCGTGTTTCCAATCAAATTTGACAAAAATTTCACTTGAGTTTAGTTCATTTGCTCGTTTCCAATCAAATTTGACTAAAATTTCAACTGAATTTTGTTCATTGTCGCGTTTCAAATAAAATATGAGTACAATTTCATCTGAGTTTTGTTAAATGGAACGTTTTCAATCAAATTTAAGAAAAATTTCATCTGAATTTCGTTCGTTGGTGCAGTTCCAATCAAATTTGACTAAAATTGCACTTGAGTTTGATTCATTGGCGCGTTTCCAATCAAATTTGACTAAAATTTCACTTGAGTTTGGTTCACTGGCACAAATCCAATCAAATTTAACTAAAATTTCACCTGAATTTGATTCATTGCCGTGTTTCCAATCAAATTTGACTAAAATTTCACTTGGATTTTTTCATTGGCGTCTTTCCAATCAAATTTGACTAAAATTTCACTTGAGTTTGGTTCATTGGCGCGAGTCCAATCAAATTTGACTAAAATTTCGTCTGGATATTGTTCATTGTTGCGCTTCAAATCAAATATGACGACATTTTCATCTGAGTTTGGTTAATTGGTACGTTTCTAATCAAATTTGACTAAAATTTTGTCTGGATATTGTTCATTGTTGTGCTTCAAATCAAATATGACGGCATTTTCATCTCAGTTTGGTTAATTGGCACGTTTCTAATCAAATTTGACTAAAATTTCACTTGAGTTTGGTTCACTGGCGCGTTTCCAATTAAATTTGACTAAAATTTCTTCTGAATTTTGTTCATCATTGCGTTTCCAATCAAATTCAACTAAAATTCAACTAAAATTTCACTTGAGTTTGGTTTATTTTTGTGTTTCCAAGAAAATTTTACTAAAATTTTGTTTGGATTTTTTTCATTATTGCGCTTCAAATCAAATGTGAGTACAATTCCATCTGAATTTTGTTAAATGGAGCGTTTTCAATAGAATTTGACTAATATTTCACTTGAGTATGGTTTATTGACGCATTTCCAATCAAATTTGACGAAAATTTCACTTGAGTTTAGTACATTTACGCGTTTCCAATCAAATTTGACTAAAAATTCATCAGAATTTTGTTCATTGTCGCGCTTCAAATAAAATATGAGTACAATTTCATCTGAGTTTGGTTAAATGGGATGTTTTCAATCAAATTTGAGAAAAATTTCATCTAAATTTCGTTCATTGGTGCGCTACCAATCAAATTTGACTAAAATTGCACTTGAGTTTGATTTTTTGCCGCGTTTCCATTCAAATTTGACTAAAATTTCACCTGAATTTTTTTCATTGGCAAGTTTCCAATCAAATTTGACTAAAATTTCACTTGAGTTTGGTTCACTAGCACGAATCCAATCAAATTTAACTAAAATTTCACTTGAATTTGATTCATTTGAGCATTTTCAATCAAATTTGACTAAAATTTCACGTGGATTTTTTCATTGGAGTGTTTCCAATCAAATTTGATTAAAATTTCACTTGAGTTTGGTTCATTGGCACGAATCCAATCAAATTTTACTAAAATTTCGTCTGGATATTGTTCATTGTCACGCTTCAAATCAAATATGATGACATTTTCATCTGAGTTTGGTTAATTGGCGCATTTCAAATCAAATTTAACTAAAATTTCGTCTGAATATTGTTCATTGTCGCGCTTCAAATCAAATATGACGACATTTCCATTTGAGTTTGGTTAATTGGCGCGTTTCTAATCAAATTTGACTAAAATTTCAGTCGAGTTTGGTTTACTGGCGCGTTTCCAATCAAATTTGACTAAAATTTCTTCTGAATTTTGTTCATCGTTGCGTTTCCAATCAAATTTGACTAAAATTTCTTCTGAATTTTGTTCATCGTTGCGTTTCCAATCAAATTTAACTAAAATTTCACTTGAGTTTGGTTCATTGGTGCATTTCCAAGAAAATTTTACTAAAATTTTGTTTGGATTTTTTTCATTGTCGCGCGTCGAATCAAATGTGAGTACAATTTCATCTGAATTTTGTTAAATGGCACGTTTTCAATCAAACTTGACTAATATTTCACTTGAGTATGGTTCATTGACGTGTCTCCAATCAAATTTGACGAAAATTTCACTTGAGTTTCGTTCATTTACGCGTTTCCAATCAAATTTCACTAAAATTTCATCTGAATTTTGTTCATTGTCGCGCTTCAAATAAAATATGTGTACCATTTCATCTGAGTTTGGTTAAATGGGACGTTGTCAATCATGTTTGAGAAAAATTTCATATGAATTTTGTTCATTGGTGCGCTTCTAATCAAATTTGACTAAAATTGCACTTGAGTTTGATGCATTGGCGCGTTTCCAATCAAATTTAACTAAAATTTCACCTAAATTTTTTTCATTGGCATGTTTCCAATCAAAGTAGACTAAAATTTCACTTGAGTTTGGTTCACTGGCGCGAATCCAATCAAATTTAACTAAAATTTCACTTGAATTTGATTCATTGGCGCGTTTCCAATCAAATTTGACTAAAATTTCACCTGAATTTTTCATTGGCGTGTTTCCAATCAAATTTGACAAAAATTTCGTCTGGATATTGATCATTGTCGCGCTTCAAATCAAATATGACAACAATTTCATCTGAGTTTGGTTAATTGGTACGTTTCTAATCAAATTTGACTAAAATTTCACTTGAGATTTGTTCACTGGAACGTTTCGAATCAAATTTGACTAAAATTTCTTCTGAATTTTGTTCATCGTTGCGTTTCCAATCAAATTTAACTAAAATTTCACTTGAGTTTGGTTCATTGGCGTGTTTCCAAGAAAATTTTACTAAAATTTCGTTTGGACATTTTTCATTGTCGCACTTCAAATCAAATGTGAGTACAATTTCATCTGAATTTTGTTAAATGGTGTGTTTCCAATCAAATTTGACTAATATTTCACTTGAGTACGGTTCATTGACGTGTTTCCAATCAAATATGGCTAAAATTACACATGAGTTTGGTTCATTGCGCGTTTTCAATCAAATTTGACTAAAATTTCGCCTGAATTTTGTTCATTGTCAGGCTTCAAATTAAATATAACTACAATTTTATTTGAGTTTTGTTAAATGGCACATTTTCAATCTAATCTGACTAAAATTTCATCTGAATTTTGTTTATTGGTGCGTTTCCAATCAAATTTGACGAAAATTTTACCTGAGTTTAGTTCATTTGTGCGTTTTCAATCAAATTTGACTAAAATTTCATCTGAATTTTGTCCATTGTTGTGCTTCAAATGAAATATGAGAACAATTTCATCTTAGTTTAGTTAAATTGCGCATTTTAATGAAATTTGAGTAAATTGTCATCTGAATTTTGATCATTGGTGTTCTTCCAATCAAATTTGACAAAAAAAATCACTTGGGTTTTGTTTGTTTTCGCGTTTCCAGTCAAATTTGACTAAAATTTCACCTGACTTTTGTTGTTTGGTGCGTTTCCAATCAAATTTGACTAAAATTTCACTTGTGTATGGTTCATTAGCACGTTCCCAATCAAATTTGACTAAATTTTCACTTGTGTATGGTTCATTGGCGTGTTTCCAATCAAATTTGATTGAAATTTCACTTGACTTTAGTTCATTTGCACGTTTCCAAGTAAATTTGACTAAAATTTCACATAGGTTTACATCATTGCCGCGTTTCCAATCAAATTTGACTAAAATTCCACTTGAGTTTGATTCATCGGCACATTTCCAATCAAATTTGACGAAAATTTCACTTGAGTTTAGTTCATTTGCGCGTTTGCAATGAAATTTGACTAAAGTTTCATCTGAATTTTGTTCATTGTCGTGCTTCAAATAAAATCTGAGTACAATTTCATCTAAGTTTGGTTAAATGGGATGTTTTCAATCAAATTTGAGAAAAATTTCGTCTGAATTTCGTTCATTGGTGCGTTTCCAATCAAATTTGACTAAAATTGCACTTAAGTTTGATTCATTGGCGCGTTTCCAATCAAATTTGACTAAAATTTCGCTTGAATTTCGTTCACTGGCGCAAATCCAATCAAATTTAACTAAAATTTCACTTGAATTTGATTCATTGGCGCGTTTCCAATCAAATTTGACTAAAATTTCGCTTGAATTTCGTTCACTGGCGCAAATCCAATCAAATTTAACTAAAATTTCACTTGAATTTGATTCATTGGCGCGTTTCCAATCAAATTTGACTAAAATTTCACTTGAGTTTGGTTCATTGGCGTGAATCCAATCAAATTTGACTAAAATTTCGTCTGGATACTGTTCATTGTCGCGCTTCAAATCAAATATGACAATAATTTCATCTGAGTTTAGTTAATTGGCGCGTTTCTAATCAAATTTGACTAAAAATTCACTTGAGTTTGGTTCACTGGCGCGTTTCCAATCAAATTTGAAAAAAATTTCTTCTGAATTTTAAAATTTCACTTGAGTTTGGTTCATCGGCATGTTTCCCAGAAAATTTTACTAAAATTTCATTTGGATTTTTTTCATTGTCGCGCTTCAAATCAAATGTGAGTACAATTTCATCTAAATTTTGTTAAATGGCACGTTTCCAATCAAATTTGACTAAAATTTCGCTTGAATTTCGTTCACTGGCGCAAATCCAATCAAATTTAACTAAAATTTCACTTGAATTTGATTCATTGGCGCGTTTCCAATCAAATTTGACTAAAATTTCACTTGAGTTTGGTTCATTGGCGTGAATCCAATCAAATTTGACTAAAATTTCGTCTGGATACTGTTCATTGTCGCGCTTCAAATCAAATATGACAATAATTTCATCTGAGTTTAGTTAATTAGCGCGTTTCTAATCAAATTTGACTAAAAATTCACTTGAGTTTGGTTCACTGGCGCGTTTCCAATCAAATTTGAAAAAAATTTCTTCTGAATTTTTTTTCATCATTGCGTTTCCAATCAAATTTAACTAAAATTTCACTTGAGTTTGGTTCATCGGCATGTTTCCAAGAAAATTTTACTAAAATTTCATTTGGATTTTTTTCATTGTCGCGCTTCAAATCAAATGTGAGTACAATTTCATCTAAATTTTGTTAAATGGCACGTTTCCAATCAAATTTGACTAAGATTTCACTTGAGTACGGTTTATTGATGTGTTTCCAATCAAATATGACTAAAATTTCACATGAGTTCGGTTCGTTGGCGCATTTTCAATCAAATTTGACTAAAATTTCATCTGAATCATTGTCACGCTTCAAGTTAAATATAACTACAATTTTATCTGAGTTTTGTTAAATGGCGCATTTTCAATCAAATTTGACTAAAATTTCATCTGAATTTTGTTCATTGGTGCGTTTCCAACCAAATTTGATGAAAATGTCACTTGAGTTTTGTTCATTTGCGCGTTTTAAATTAAATTTGACTAAAATTTCATCTGAATTTTGTTCATTGTCGTGCTTCAAATGAAATATGAGAATAATTTCATCTAAGTTTAGTTAAATTGCGCGTTTTAATCAAATTTGAGTAAAATTTCATCTGAATTTTGATCATTGGTGTTCTTCCAATCAAATTTGACAGAAATATCACTTGGGTTTAGTTCATTATCGCTTTGTCAGTCAAATTTGACTAAAATTTCACCTAAATTTTGTTGTTTGGCGCATTTCCAATCAAATTTGACTAAAATTTCTCTTGTGTATGGTTCATTAGCACGTTCCCAATCAAATTTGACTAAATTTTCACTTGTGTATGGTTCGTTGGCGTGTTTCCAATCAAATTTGACTAAAATTTCACATAGGTTTACTTCATTGGCGTGTTTTCAATCAAATTTGACTAAAATTTCATTTGAATTTGATTCATCGATGCATTTCCAATCAAATTTGATGAAAATTTCACTTGAGTTTAGTTCATTTGCGCATTTGCAATCAAATTTGACTAAAATTTCATCTGAATTTTGTTCACTGTCGCGCTTCAAATAAAATTTGAGTACAATTTCATCTGAGTTAGGTTAAATGGGACGTTTTCAATAAAAATTTGAGAAAAATTTCATCTGAATTTCGTTCATTGGTGCATTTCCAACCAAATTTGACTAAAATTACACTTGAGTTTGATTTATTGGCGCGTTTCCAATCAAATTTGACTAACACTTCACCTGAATTATTTTCATTGGCAAGTTTCCAATCAAATTTGACTAAAATTTCACTTGAGTTTGGTTCACTGGGGCGAATCCAATCAAATTTAACTAAAATTTCACTTGAATTTGATTCATTGGCACGTTTTCAATTAAAATTGACTAAAATTTCACCTGGATTTTTTCATTGGCATGTTTCCCATCAAATTTGACTAAAATTTCACTTGAATTTGGTTCATTGGCGCGAATCTAATCAAATTTGACTAAAATTTCGTTTGGATATTGTTCATTGTCGCGCTTCAAATCAAATATGACAATAATTTCATTCGAGTTTTGTTAATTGGCGCGTTTCTAATCAAATTTGACTAATTGTTCACTTGAGTTTGGTTCACTGGCGCGTTTCCAATAAAATTTGAAAAAAAAAATTCTTCTGAATTTCGTTCATCGTTGCGTTTCCAATCAAATTTAACCAAAATTTCAGTTGAGTTTGGTTCATTAGCACGTTTCCAAGAAAATTTAACTAAAATTTTGTTTGGATTTTTTTCATTGTCGCGCTTCAAATCAAATGTGAGTATAATTTCATCTGAATTTTGTTAAATGGCGCGTTTCCAATCAAATATGACTAAAATTTCACATGAGTTTGTTTCGTCGGCGCATTTTCAATCAAATTTAACTAAAAGTTCGTCTGAATTTTGTTTATTGTTGCGCTTCAAATTAAATATAGCTACAATTTTATCTGAGTTTGGTTAAATGGCGCGTTCTAAACAAATTTGATTAAAATTTCATCTGAATTTTGATCATTGGTGTTCTTCCAATCAAATTTGACAAAAATTTCACTTGGATTTAGTTCATTATCGCGTTTCCAGTCAAAATTGACTAAAATTTCACTTGTGTATGGTTCATTAGCACATTCCCAATCAAATTTAGCTAAAATTTCACTTGTGTACGGTTCGTTGGCGTGTTTCCAATCAAATTTGACTGAAATTTCACTTGACTTTAGTTCATTTGCACGTTTCCAATTAAATTTGACTAAAATTTCGCTTGAGTTTAGTTCATTTTCGCGTTTCCAATCAAATTTCATCTGGACTTTGTTCATTGTCGCGCTTCAAATAAAATATGAGTACAATTTCATCTGAGTTTGGTTAAATGGGATGTTTTCAATCAAATTTGAGAAAAATTTCATCTGAATTTCATTCATTGGTGCGCTTTCACTCATATGTGACTAAAATTGCACTTGAGTTTGATTCATTGGCGCGTTTCCAATCAAATTTGACTAAAATTTCACTTGAATTTTTTTCATTGGCATGTTTCCAATCAAATTTGACTAAAATTTCACTTGAGTTTGGTTCACTGACGCGAGTCCAATCAAATTTAACTAAAATTTCACTTGAATTTGATTCATTGGCGCGTTTCCAATCAAATTTGATTAAAATTTCACCTGGATTTTTTCATTGGCGTGTTTCCAATCAAATTTGACTAAAATTTCACTTGAGTTTGGTTCATTGGCGCAAATCCAATCAAATTGGACTAAAATTTCGTTTGGATATTGTTCGTCGTTGCGCCTCAAATCAAATATGACAACAATTTCATCTTAGTTTGGTTAATTGGCGCGTTTCTAATCAAATTTGATTAAAATTTCACTTGACTTTGGTTCACTAGCGTGTTTCCAATCAAATTTGACAAAAATTTCTTCTGAATTTTGTTCAACGTTACGTTTCCAATAAAATTTAATGAAAATTTCACTTAAGTTTGGTTCATTGGCACGTTTCCAAGAAAATTTAACTAAAATTTTGTTTGGATTTTTTTCATTGTCGCGCTTCAAATCAAATGTGAGTACAATTTCATCTGAATTTTGTTAAATGGCCCATTTCCAATCAAATTTGACTAAAATTTCACTTGAGTATGGTTCATTGACGCGTTTCCAATCAAATATGACTAAGATTTCATATGAGTTTGGTTCATTTGTGAGTTTTCAATCAAATTTGACTAAAATTTCGTCTGAATTTTGTTCCTTGTTGCGCTTCAAGTTAAATATAACTACAATTTTATCTGAGTTTTGTTAAATGGCGCATTTTAAATTAAATTTGACTAAAATTTCACCTGAATTTTGTTCATTGGTGCGTTTCCAATCAAATTTGATGAAAATTTCACTTGATTTTAGTTCTTTTACACGTTTTCAATCAAATTTGACTAAAATTTCATCTGAATTTTGTTCATTGTCGCGCTTCAAATGAAATATGAGAACAATTTCATCTGAATTTTGTTCATTGGTGCGTTTCCAATCAAATTTGACTAAAATTTCATCTGAATTTTGTTCATTGTCGCGCTTCAAATGAAATATGAGAACAATTTCATCTGAATTTTGTTAAATGACGTGTTTTATCCAAGTTTAAGTAAAATTTCATCGGAATTTTGATTATTGGTGTTCTTCCAATCAAATTTGACAAAAATTTCACTTGGGTTTAGTTCATTGTCGCTTTTCCAATCAAATTTGACTAAAATTTCACCTGAATTTTGTTGTTTGGCGCGTTTTCAATCAAATTTGACTAAAATTTCACTTGTGTATGGTTCGTTAGCACGTTCCCAATCAAATTTGAATAAAATTTCACTTGTGTATGGTCCATTGGCGTGTTTCCAATCAAATTTAATTAAAATTTCACCAGAATTTTTTTCATTGGCGCGTTTCCAATCAAATTTGACTAAAATTCACTTGAGTTTGGGTCACTGGTGTGAATCCAACCAAATTCAACTAAAATTTCACTTGAATTTGATTCATTGGCGAGTTTCCAATCAAATTTGACTAAAATTTCACTTGAGTTTGGTTCATTGGTGCAAATCCAATCAAATTTAACTAAAGTTTCGTCTGGATATTGTTCATTGTTGCGCTTCAAATCAAATTTGACAACAATTTTATCTGAGTTTGGTTGATTGACGCGTTTCTAATCGAATTTGATTAAAATTTCACTTGACTTTGGTTCACTTGTGCGTTTCCAATCAAATTTGACTAAAATTTCTTCTGAATTTTGTTCATCGTTGCGTTTCCAATCAAATTTAATTAAAATTTCACTTGAGTTTGGTTCGTTGGCACGTTTCCAAGAAAATTTTACTAAATTTTCGTTTGGATTTTTTTCATTCTCGCGCTTCAAATCAAATGTGAGTACAATTTCATCTGAGTCTTGTTAAATGGCGCGTTTCCAGTCAAATTTGACTAAAATTTCACTTGAGTATTGTTCATTGACGCGTTTCCAATCGAATATGACTAAGATTTCACATGAGTTTGGTTCATTGGAGCGTTTTCAATCAAATTTGACTAAAATTTCGTCTGAATTTTGTTCATTGTCGCGCTTCAAGTTAAATATAACTACAATTTTATCTGAGTTTTGTTAAGTGGCGCGTTTTCAATCAAATTTGACTAAAATTTCACCTGAATTTTGTTCATTGGTGTGTTTCCAATCAAATTCGACGAAAATGTCACTTGATTTTAGTTCATTTGCACGTTTTCAATCAAATTTGACTAAAATCTCATCTGAATTTTGTTCATTGTCGCGCTTCAAATGAAATATGAGAACAATTTCATCCGAGTTTTGTTAAATGGCGCATTTTATTCAAATTTAAGTAAAAATTCATCTGAATTTTGATCATTGGTGTTCTTCCAATCAAACTTGACAAAAATTTCACTTGGGTTTAGTTCATTGTCACTTTTCCATTCAAACTTGGCTAAAATTTTACCTGAATTTTGTTGTTTGGCACGTTTCCAATCAAATTTGACTAAAATTTCACTTCTGTATGGTTCATTAGCACGTTCCCAATCAAATTTGAATAAAATTTCACTTGTGTATGGTCCATTGGCGTGTTTCCAATCAAATTTGACTGAAATTTCACTTGACTTTAATTCATTTGCACGTTTTCAATTATATTTGACTAAAATTTCACATGCGTTTACTTCACTGTCGCGTTTCCAATCAAATTTGACTAAAATTTCACTTGAGTTT
>NC_036254.1:2122175-2325312 GCF_002742605.1 Olea europaea var. sylvestris | reverse complement strand
TTTCCAATCAAATTTGACTAAAATTTCACTTGAGTTTAGTTCATTTTCGCCTTTCCAATCAAATTTGACTAAAATTTCATTTGGATTTTGTTCATTGTCGCGCGTCAAATAAAATATGAATACAATTTCATCTGAGTTTGGTTAAATGGGACGTTTTCAGTCAAATTTGAGAAAAATTTCATCTGAATTTCGTTCATTGGTGCGCTTCCAATCAAATTTAACTAAAATTTCGCCAGAATTTTTTTCATTGGCGCGTTTCCAATCAAATTTGACTAAAATTTCACTTGAGTTTGGGTCACTGGTGTGAATCCAACCAAATTCAACTAAAATTTCACTTGAATTTGATTCATTGGCGCGTTTCCAATCAAATTTGACTAAAATTTCACTTGAGTTTGGTTCATTGGTGCAAATCCAATCAAATTTAACTAAAGTTTCGTCTGGATATTGTTCATTGTTGCGCTTCAAATCAAATATGACAACAATTTTATCTGAGTTTGGTTGATTGACGCGTTTCTAATCGAATTTGATTAAAATTTCACTTGACTTTGGTTCACTTGTGCGTTTCCAATCAAATTTGACTAAAATTTCTTCTGAATTTTGTCCATCGTTGCGTTTCCAATCAAATTTAATTAAAATTTCACTTGAGTTTGGTTCGTTGGCACGTTTCCAAGAAAATTTTACTAAATTTTCGTTTGGATTTTTTTCATTGTCGCGCTTCAAATCAAATGTGAGTACAATTTCATCTGAGTCTCTTTAAATGGCGCGTTTCCAATCAAATTTGACTAAAATTTCACTTGAGTATTGTTCATTGACGCGTTTCCAATCAAATATGACTTAAAATTTCACATGAGTTTGGTTCATTGGCGCGTTTTCAATCAAATTTGACTAAAATTTCGTCTGAATTTTGTTCATTGTCGCGCTTCAAGTCAAATATAACTACAATTTTATCTGAGTTTTGTTAAGTGGCGCGTTTTCAATCAAATTTGACTAAAATTTCACTTGAATTTTGTTCATTGGTGCGTTTCCAATCAAATTCGACGAAAATGTCACTTGATTTTAGTTCATTTGCACGTTTTCAATCAAATTTGACTAAAATTTCACTTGAATTTTGTTCATTGGTGCGTTTCCAATCAAATTCGACGAAAATGTCACTTGATTTTAGTTCATTTGCACGTTTTCAATCAAATTTGACTAAAATCTCATCTGAATTTTGTTCATTGTCGGGCTTCAAATGAAATATGAGAACAATTTCATCTGAGTTTTGTTAAATGGCGCATTTTATTCAAATTTAAGTAAAAATTCATCTGAATTTTGATCATTGGTGTTCTTCCAATCAAACTTGACAAAAATTTCGCTTGGGTTTAGTTCATTATCACTTTTCCATTCAAATTTGACTAAAATTTTACCTGAATTTTGTTGTTTGGCACGTTTCCAATCAAATTTGACTAAAATTTCACTTCTGTATGGTTCATTAGCACGTTCCCAATCAAATTTGAATAAAATTTCACTTGTGTATGGTTCGTTGGCATGTTTCCAATTAAATTTGACTAAAATTTCACTTGACTTTGGTTCATTGGCGTGAATACAATCAAATTTGACTAAAATTTCGTATGAATATTGTTCATTGTCGCGCTTCAAATCAAATATAACAACAATTTCATTTGGGTTCTAATCAAATTTGACTACAATTTCACTTGAGTTTGGTTTCCGACGCGTTTCCAACCAAATTTGACTAAAATTTCTTTTGAGATTTGTTCATCGTTGCGTTTCCAATCAAATTTTACTTGCGTTTGGTTCATTGGCACGTTTCGAAGAAAATTTTACTAAAATTTTGTTTGGATTTTTTTCATTATCTCGCTTCAAATCAATTGTGAGTACGATTTCATCTAAATTTTTTTAAATGGCGCGTTTCCAATCAAATTTGACTAATATTTCACTTGAGTGTGGTTCATTGACGCGTTTCCAATCAAATATGACCAAAATTTCATGACTTTGTTTCATTGGCACGTTTTCAATCAAATTTGACTAAAATTTCGTCTGAATTTTGTCCATTGTCGCGCTTCAAATTAAATATAACTACAATTTTATTTGAGTTTTGTTAAATGGTGCGTTTTGAATCAAATTTGACTAAAATTTCATCTGAATTTTGTTCATTGGTGCGTTTCCAATCAAATTTGGCGAAAATTTCACAGGAGTTTAGTTCATTGGCACGTTTCCAATCTAATTTTACTAAAATTTCACTTGTGCATGGTTCATTGATGCCTTTCCAATTAAATTTGACAAAATTTCTTCTGGATTTTGTTCTATGTTTCCTTTCCCATCAAATTTGACTAAAATTTCACATGAGTTTAGTTCATTGGAGGGGTTTCAATCAAATTTGACTAAAATATCACCCGAGTCTGATTCATTGGCGTGTTTCCAACCAAATTTGAAGAAAATTTCACTTGAGTTTAGTTCATTTGCTCGTTATCAATCAAATTTGACTAAAATTTCATCTGAATTTTTTATTATTGCTCTTCAAATGAAATATGAGAACAATTTCATCCGAGTTTTGTTAAATGGTCGTTTTAATCAAATTTGAATAAAATTTCATCTGAATTTTGATCATTGGTGTTCTTCCAATCAAATTTGACCAAAATTTCACGTACGTTTAGTTCATTGTCCCATTTCCAGTCAAATTTGAGTAAAATTTCACCTGAATTTGACTAAAATTTCACCCGAGTCTGATTCATTGACGCGTTTCCAATCAATTTTGACGAAAATTCCACTTGAGTTTAGTTCATTTACGCATTTTCAATCAAATTTGACTAAAATTTCATCTGAATTTTGTTCATTGTAGCGCTTCAAATGAAATATGAGAACAATTTCATCTGAGTTTTGTTAAATTGCACGTTTTAATCAAATTTGATTAAAATTTCATCAGAATTTTGATCATTAGTGTTCTTCCAATCAATTGTGACAAAAATTTCACTTGGGTTTAGTTCATTGTCGCGTTTCCAGTCAAATTTGACTAAAATTTCACCTGAATTTTGTTGTTTTGATCGTTTTCAATCAAATTTGACTAAAATTTCACTTGTGTATGGTTCATTAGCACGTTCGCAATCAAATTGAACTAAAATTTCACTTGTGTATGGTTCATTAACTTGTTTCCAATCAAATTTGACTGAAATTTCACTTAACTTCAGTTCATTTGCACGTTTCCAACTAAATTTAACTAAAATTTCACATGCGTTTACTTTATTGGCGCGTTTTCAATCAAATTTGACTAAAATTTCCCTTGAGTTTGATTCATCGGCGCGTTTCCAATCAAATTTGATGAAAATTTCACTTGAGTTTAGTTCATTTGCGCGTTTGCAATCAAATTCGACTAAAATTTCATCTAAAATTTGTTCATTGTTTCGCTTCAAATAAAATATGAGTACAATTTCATCTGAGTTTGGTTAAATGGGACGTTTTCAATCAAATTTGAGAAAACTTTCATCTGAATTTCGTTCATTGGTGTTTCCAATCAAATTTGACTAAAATTGCACCAGAGTTTGATTTATTGGCACGTTTCCAATCAGTTTTGACTAAAATTTCACCTAAATTTTTTTCATTGGCATGTTTCCAATCGAATTAGACTAAAATTTCACTTGAGTTTGGTTCACTGACGCAAATCCAATCAAATTTAACTTGAATTTGATTCATTGGAGCGTTTCCAATCAAACTTGGCTAAAATTTCACCTGAATTTTTTCATTGGCGTGTTTCCAATCAAATTTGACTAAAATTTCACTTGACTTTGTTTCATTGGCGTGAATACAATCAAATTTGACGGAAATTTCGTCTGAATATTGTTCATTGTCGCGCTTCAAATCAAATATGACAACAATTTCATTTGAGTTTAGTTAATTGGCGCGTTTCTAATCAAATTTGACTAAAATTTCACTTGAGTTTGGTTCTCTGACACGTTTCCAATCGAATTTGACAAAAATTTCTTTCGAATTTTGTTCATTGTTGCATTTCCAATCAAATTTAACTAAAATTTCACTTGAGTTTGGTTCATTGGCGAGTTTCCAAGAAAATTTTACTAAAATTTCGTTTGGATTTTTTTCGTTGTCACGCTTCAAATCAAATGTGAGTACAATTTCATCTGAAATTTGTTAAATGGCGCGTTTCCAATCAAATTTGACTAAAATTTCACTTGAGTATGGTTCATTGACGCATTTCCAATCAAATATGACTAAAATTTCACATGAGTTTGGTTCATTGGCGCGTTTTCAATCAAATTTGACTAAAATTTCATCTAAATTTTTTTCATTGTCGCGCTTCAAATTAAATATAACTACAATTTTATCTGAGTTTTGTTAAATGGCGCAGTTTCAATCAAATTTGACTAAAATTACATCTGAATTTTGTTCATTGGTGTATTTCCAATCAAATTTGATGGAAATTTCACTTGAATTTAGTTCATTTGCTCGTTTTTAATCAAATTTAACTAAAATTTCACTTGAATTTGACTCATTGGCTCGTTTCCAATCAAATTTGACTAAAATTTTACCTGAATTTTTTTCATTGGCGTGTTTCCAATCAAATTTGACTAAAATTTCGTCTGGATTTTGTTCGTTGTCACGCTTCAAATCAAATATGACAACAATTTCATCTGAGTTTGGTTAATTGGCGCGTTTCTAATCAAATTTGACTAAAATTTCACTTGAGTTTGGTTCACTAAAGCATTTCCAATCAAATTTGACTAAAAATTCCGTTGGATTTTGCTCATTGTTGCGTTTCCAATCAAATTTAACTAAAATTTCACTTGAGTTTGGTTCTTTGGCGCATTTCCAAGAAAATTTTACTAAAATTTCGTTGGGATTTTTTTTATCGTCGCCCTTCAAATCAAATGGGAGTACAATTTCATATAAGTTTTGTTAAATGGCGCGTTTTCAATCAAATTTGACTAAAATTTCACTTGAGTATGGTTCCTTGACGTGTTTCGAATCAAATGTGACTAAAATTTCACTTGAGTTTGGTTTATTGGCGCGTTATCAATCAAATTTGACTAAAATTTCACCCTAGTATGATTCATTGGCGCGTTTCCAATCAAATTTGACGAAATTTTCACTTGAGTTTAGTTCATTTGCGCATTTTCAATCAAATTTGACTAAAATTTCATCTGGATTTTGTTCATTATCGCGCTTCAAATGAAATATGGGAACAATTTCATCTGAATTTTGTTAAATGGCACGTTTTAATCAAATTTGAGTAAAATTTCGTCTGAATTTTGATCATTGGTGTTCTTCCAATCAAATTTGATAAAAATTTCACTTGGGTTTAGTTTATTGTCGCGTTTCCTGTCAAATTTGGCTAAAATCTCACTTGAATTTTGTTGTTTGGCACATTTCCAATCAAATTTGACTAAAATTTCACTTGTGTATGGTTCGTTAGCACATTCCCAATCAAATTTGACTAAAATTTTACTTGTGTTTGGTTCATTGGAGTGTTTCCAATCAAATTTGACTAAAATTTCACATGGCTTTACTTCATTGGCACGTTTCCAATCAAATTTGACTAAAATTTCACTTGAGTTTGATTCATCGTCGTGTTTCCAATCAAATTTGACGAAAATTTCACTTGAATTTAGTTCTTTTGCGTGTTTCCAATCAAATTTGACTAAAATTTCGTCTGGATTTTGTTCATTGTCGTGCTTCAAGTAAAATATGAGTATAATTTCATTTGAGTGTGGTTACATGGGACGTTTTCAATCAAGTTTGAGAAAAATTTCATTTGAATTTCGTTCTTTGGTGCGCTTCCAATCAACTTTGACTAAAATGGCACTTGAGTTTGATTCATTGGCACGTTTTCAATCAAATTTGACTGAAATTTCACCTGGGTTTTGTTCATTGGCGTGTTTCCAATCAAATTTGAGAAAATTTCATCAGAATTTCGTTCATTGGTGTGCATCCAATCCAATTTGGCTGAAATTGCACTTGAGTTTGATTCATTAGCACGTTTCCAATCAAAATTGACTAAAATTTCACCTGAATTTTTTCATTGGCATGTTTCCAATCAAATTTGATTAAAATTTCACTTGAGTTTGGTTCACTGGCGCGAATCCAATCAAATTTAACTAAAATTTCACTTGAGTTTGGTTCATTGGCACGAATCTAATCAAATTTGACTAAAATTTCATCTGAATTTTATTCATTGTTGCGCTTCAAATCAAATATGACAACAATTTCATCAGCGTTAGGTTAATTGGCACGATCTAATCAAATTTGACTAAAATTTCACTTGAGTTTGGTTCATTGGCGCGTTTCCAATCAAATTTGACTAAAATTTCTTTTGGATTTTGTTCATTGTTGCGTTTCCAATCAAATTTAACTAAAATTTAACTTGAGTTTGGTTCATTGGCGCGCTTCGAAGAAAATTTTACTAAAATTTTGTTTGGATTTGTTTCATTGTCGCGCTTCAAATCAAATGTGAGTACAATTTCATCTGAGTTTTGTTAAATTGCACGTTTTCAATCAAATTTGACTAAAATCTCACTTGAGTATGGTTCATTGACGCGTTTCCAATCATATATGACTAAAATTTCACTTGAGTTTGGTTCATTGGCATGTTTTCAATCAAATTTGACTAAAATTTCGTCAGAGTTTTGTTCATTGTCGCGCTTCAAATTAAACATAACTACAATTTTATTTGAGTTTCGTTAAATGGCACGTTTTTAGTCAAATTTGAGTAAAATTTCATCTGAATTTTGTTTATTGGTGCATTTCCAATCAAATTTGACTAAAATTTCACGTGGGTTTAGTTCATTGGCACGTTTCCAATAAAATTTTACTAAAATTTCACTTGTGCATGGTTCATTGATGCCTTTCCAATCAAATTTGACTAAATTTCTTCTGAATTTGGTTCAATGTTGTTTTTTAAATCAAATTTGATTAAAATTTCACATGGATTTAGTTCATTGGCACGTTTCAATCAAATTTGACTAAAATTTCACCCGAGTCTGATTCATTGGCGTGTTTCCAATCAAATTTGACGAAAGTTTCACTTGAGTTTAGTTCATTTGCGCGTTTTCAATAAACTTGACTAAAATTTCATCTGAATTTTGTTCATTATCGTGCTTCAAATAAAATATGAGAAAGATTTCATATGAGTTTTGTTAAATGGCGTGTTTTAATCAAATTTCTGTAAAATTTCATCTGAATTTTGATCATTGGTGTTCTTCCAATCAAATTTGACAAAAATTTCACTTCGGTTTAGTTCATTGTTGCGTTTCCAATCAAATTTGACTAATATTTCACCTGAATTTTGTTGTTTAGCGTGTTTCCAATCAAATTTGACTAAAATTTCACTTGTGTATGGTTCATTGGTGCTTTTCCAATCAAGTTTGACAAAAATTTCACTTGAGTTTAGTTCATTTGCGTGTTTCCAGTCAAATTTGACTAAAATTTCATTTGGATTTTGTTCATTAGCACGTTTCAAATAATATATGAGTGCAATTTCATTTGAGTTTGGTTAAAAGGGATGTTTTCAATCAAATTTGAGAAAAATTTACTCTGGATTTTGTTCATTTGTGCACTTCCAATCAAATTTGACTGAAACTGCACTTGAGTTTGATTCATTGGCACATTTCCAATCAAATTTGACTAAAATTTCACTTGAGTTTGGTTCATTGGTGCAAATCCAATCAAATTAGGCTAAAATTTCGTCTGGATTTTGTTCATTGTCGCGCTTCAAATTAAATATGACTACAATTTTATCTGAGTTTTGTTAAATGGAGCATTTTCAATCAAATTTGAGTAAAATTTCATCTGGATTTTTTTCATTGGTGCGTCTCCAATCAAATTTGACTAAAATTTCACATGGATTTACTTCATTGGCGTGTTTACAATCAAATTTGACTAAAATTTCACTTAAGTTTGATTTATCAACGTGTTTCCAATCAAATTTGACAAAAAGTTCACTTAAGTTTAGTTCATTTGAGCGTTTTCAATCAAATTTGACTAAAATTTCATCTGAAATTTGTTCATTGTCGCACTTCAAATAAAATATGAGAACAATTTCATCTGAGTTTTATTAAGTCGCACGTTTTAATCAAATTTACGTAGAATTTTATCTGAATTTTGATCATTGGTGTTCTTCCAATCAAATTTGACTAAAATTTTACTTGGGTTTAGTTCATTGGCCGGTTTCGAGTAAAATTTGACTAAAATTTCACTTGAATTTTGTTGTTTAGCGCGTTTCCAATCAAATTTGACTAAAATTTCACTTGTGTATGGTTCATTGGCATGTTTCCAATCAAATTTGACTAAAATTTCGTCTGAATTTTGTTCATTGTTGCGCCTCAAATCAAATGTGACTACAATTTCACTTGAGTTTGATTCATTGGTGCGCTTCCAATCAAATTTGACTAAAATTTCACATGCATTTTGTTCATTGACTTGTTTCCAATCAAATTTGACTAAAATTTCACTTGAGTTTCGTTTATTGGCGCGTTTCCAATCAAATTACTAAAATTTCGTTTGGATTTTGATCATTGTCATGCTTCAAATCAAGTATGACTACAATTTCATTAGAGTTTTGTTAAATGGAGTATTTTCAATCGAATTTCAGCAAAATTTCATTTGAATTTTAATCATTAGTGCTCTTTCAATCAAGTTTAACTAAAATTTAACTTGGGCTTAGTTCATTGGTGCGTTTTCAGTCAAATTTGGTTAAAATTTCACCTGAATTTTGTTGTTTGGCGTGTTTCCAATCAAATTTGACAAAAATTTCACTTGTGTATGTTCATTGGCGCGTTTCCAATCAAATTTGACTAAATTTTTTTTATGGATTTTGTTCATTGGCATGTTTCCAATCAAATTTGACTAAAATTTTGTCTGGAGTTTGTTCATTATCGCGCTTCAAATCAAATATGACTGCAATTTCACCTGAATTTTGTTAAATGATGCATTTTCATTCAAATTTTTGAACAACTTCATCTGAGTTTTGATCATTGCTACAACTTTAAGGTTGCAAACCCAAGTGCAGGTTGTCGCAAGTAGTAAATCTCGGAAGTCTGAGGTCGAACCACAGGGAATTGGAAGGAAATAAACTATTCTATGAGTAATGAACGGTTGGTGAAAATACGATGAAAACAAACACTAGAGAATCGGGGATTCACTTCGGATAAATGAGTAGAAATTGCACTTGATCTTTAATTTAACTCATATGAAAATCAACTAAGGAGTGATCTCATATGGAAGATAAAACATTAACCACAAATATACTAAAAGATAGATCTTGATAATTGTTTGAGAGAATATGTCAAAATAAGTTGTTGGTATGTAGAGATTATCTAAGCATTTATTGTGCCAAAATTGTCAACAATAAATCAAAGTCTTTAAAAAACCAAAAACATTTGTAGAACACAAACTTCAACCAAGTAAGAAGATGAACATTGAAGAACAAAATGAAAGATCAAAGACAATACTAAACATTCATCAAAGTTTCACCCTTAGCTCTAGCTAAATGTTTAGAAATACATAGTGAAATGTTACAAAGAAAATGAAGGAAACTAGAATATGATGGAGAGGATTGATGCTTCAAAATCGTGGCCAAGGTCCCCTTTTATAGGCAAAGGAACATCCAAAATTCAAGTAGGCAATGCAACTTGTTTCTGTCCAGCTTCAAGGCAGCTGGAACATGCAACTTGATGCCAATTTTCAGATACATTGTACAGCGAATTTGGACTTATGATCAACAGGTAAATTATTTCTAATTGAGTTAGCTTTCCATTGGTTCAAATATCAGGTTCATTGGATCTATATAACTCCAGATATGACAAAAAGAATAAGTGCTGCTTCACAGGTAAAGCTGTATCCGGCAGGTAACAAGCTGGACTTTACACGGTAATTTTGGCTGCCTTGTCTTACGAATTTGACTTCTTCAAAAACATGAAAATTGTAGAAACTTGCCTTATCTTTCCAACTCAACTTGAATCACCTCGATCCAATGTCTGCAGCTCAAGTTATGATTATTTTACCGACAGCTGCTTCTTGCTTGAGGCAGTCACTATTTTTGACTTTTCAACATTATTTTCCTCCACTTGCTCCACTTGTAATAAATTGGAAATACATGTGAAATACATCAAATAGATACGCTTTCAATTGTATAATACTCATGCCACCATGTATATAAATACGTATTTCAATTAATTGCATTTTTAACCATGTATTTATGGAAATTGAATTTACGACATGAGAATTGAAATTAGAGACTAACATTAGTGTTTTTAAACAAAGTGAATGTAAAATGCCTTGGAAATGATATGTCTTTGAAGCACTTTTAGACACTAATCAATCATTGGTGGTCTTCCGATCAAATTTGACTCAAATTTCACTTGGGTTTTGTCCATTGGCGCGTTTCCAGTCAATTTTGACTAAAATTTTACTTGAATTTTGTTGTTTAGCGCGTTTCCAATCAAGTTTGACTAAAATTTCACTTGTGTATGGTTCATTGGCATGTTTCCAATCAAATTTGACTAAAATTTCGTCTGAATTTTGTTCATTGTCACACTTCAGATCAAATGTGACTACAATTTCACTTGAGTTTGATTCATTGGCGCACTTCCGATCAAATTTGACTAAAATTTCACCTTGGTTTTGTTCATTGGCGTGTTTCCAATCAAATTTGACTAAAATTTCACTTGAGTTTCGTTTATTGGTCTGTTTCCAATCAAATTCGACTAAAATTTCATTAGCGTTTTGTTAAATGGAGTATTTTCAATCAAATTTCAGCAAAATTTCATTTGAATTTTAATCATTGTTGCTCTTTCAATCAAGTTTAACTAAAATTTAACTTGGGCTTAGTTCATTGGTGCATTTTCAGTCAAATTTGGTTAAAATTTCACCTGAATTTTGTTGTTTGGCATGTTTCCAATAAAATTTGACTAAAATTTCACTTGTGTATGGTTCATTGGCGCGTTTCTAATCAAATTTGACTAAACTTTTTTATGGATTTTGTTCATTGGCGCGTTTCCAATCAAATTTGACTAAAATTTCGTCTAGAGTTTGTTCATTATCGCGCTTCAAATCAAATATTACTGCAATTTCATTTGAGTTTTGTTAAGTGGCACGTTTTAATCAAATTTGAGTAGAATTTTATCTGGATTTTGATCATTGGTGTTCTTCCAATCAAATTTGACTAAAATTTTACTAGGGTTTAGTTCATAGGTCCGTTTCAAGTCAAATTTGACTAAAATTTCACTTGAATTTTGTTGTTTAGTGCATTTCCAATCAAATTTGATCAAGATTTCACTTGTGTATGGTTCATTGGCGTGTTTCCAATCAAATTTGACTAAAATTTTGTCTGAATTTTGTTCATTGTCTCGCTTCAGATCAAATGTGACTACAATTTCACTTGAGTTTGATTCATTGGCCCGCTTCCAATCAAATTTGACTAAAATTTCACCTGGATTTTGTTCATTGGCGTGTTTCCAATCAAATTTGACTAAAATTTCACTTGAGTTTTGTTTATTGGCGCGTTTCCAATCAAATTTGACTAAAATTTCGTTTGTATTTTGTTCATTGTTATGCTTCAAATCAAGTATGACTACAATTTCATTAGAGTTTTGTTAAATGGAGTATTTTCAATCAAATTTCAGCAAAATTTCATTTGAATTTTAATCATTGGTGCTCTTTCAATCAAGTTTAACTAAAATTTAACTTGGGCTTAGTTCATTGGTGCGTTTTCAGTCAAATTTGGTTAAAATTTCACCTGAATTTTGTTGTTTGGCATGTTTTCAATCAAATACAACTAAAATTTCACTTGTGTATGGTTCATTGGCGCGTTTCCAATCAAATTTGACTAAAATTCCGTCTAGAGTTTGTTCATTATCGCGCTTCAAATCAAATATTACTGCAATTCATCTGAGTTTTGTTAAGTGGCACGTTTTAATCAAATTTGAGTAGAATTTTATCTAAATTTTGATCATTGGTGTTCTTCCAATCAAATTTGACTAAAATTTTACTTGGGTTTAGTTCATTGGCCGGTTTCGAGTCAAATTTGACTAAAATTTCACTTGAATTTTGCTGTTTAGCACGTTTCCAATCAAATTTGACTAAAATTTCACTTGTGTATGGTTCATTGGCGTGTTTTCAATCAAATTTGACTAAAATTTCATCTAAATTTTGTTCATTGTTGCGCTTCAGATCAAATGTGACTACAATTTCACTTGAGTTTGATTCATTGGCGCGCTTCCAATCAAATTTGACTAAAATTTCACCCGCGTTTCGTTCATTGGCGTGTTTCCAATCAAATTTGACTAAAATTTCACTTGAGTTTCGTTTATTGGCGCGTTTCCAATCAAATTTGACTAAAATTTCGTTTGAATTTTGTTCATTGTGATGCTTCAAATCAAGTATGACTACAATTTCATAGAGTTTTGTTAAATGGAGTATTTTCAATCAAATTTCAGCAAAATTTCATTTGAATTTTAATCATTGGTGCTCTTTCAATCAAGTTTAACTAAAATTTAACTTGGGCTTAGTTCATTTGTGCGTTTTCAGTCAAATTTGGTTAAAATTTCACCTGAATTTTGTTGTTTGGCGTGTTTCCAATTAAATTTGACTAAAATTTCACTTGTGTATGGTTCATTGACGCGTTTTCAATCAAATTTGACTAAAATTTCACTTGAATTTTTTGTCAATGGCGCGTTTTCAATCAAATTTGACTAAAATTTCATCTGGAGTTTGTTCATTATCGCGCTTCAAATCAAATATGACTGTAATTTCATCTGAATTTTGTTAAATGACGCATTTTTATTCAAATTTTTGAAAAATTTCATCCGAATTTTTATCATTGGTGCTCTTCCAATCAAATTTGACTCAAATTTCACTTGGGTTTTGTCCATTGGCGCGTTTCCAGTCGAATTTGACTAAAATTTTACCTGAATTTTGTTGTTTGGCGTTTCCAATCAAATTTGATTAAAATTTCACTTGAGTATGGTTCATTGATGCATTTTCAATCAAATTTGACTAAAATTTCTTCTTGATTTTGTTCATTATTGCGCTTCCATTCAAATTTGACTAAAATTTCATCTGTATTTTGTTCATTGGTGCGTTTCGAATCAAATTTGTCTAAAATTTCACACGAATTTGGTTCATTGGTGCATTTCCAATCAAATTTTACTAAAAGTTCACCTGGGGTTTGTTCATTGGCGTGTTTCCAATCAAATTTGACTAAAATTTCGTTTGGATTTTGTTCATTGTCACGCTTCAAATCAAATATGACTACAATTTCATATAAGTTTTGTTAAATGGCGCGTTCTCAATCAAATTTGAGTAAAATTTCATCTGGACTGTGATCATTAGTGCTCTTCCAATCATATTTGACTAAAATTTCTTGGTTTTGGTTCATTGGCACGTTTTCAGTCAAATTTGGCTAAAATTTCTCCTGAATTTTGTTGTTTGGCACATTTCCAATCAAATTTGTCTAAAATTTCTTTTGGATTTTGTTCATTGTTGCATTTTCAATCAGATTTGACTAAAATTTCACTTGAGTTTGGTTCATTAGCGCATTTTCAGTAAAATTTGACTAAAATTTCATCTGAATTTTGTTCATTGTCTCGCTTCAAATTAAATGTGACTGCAATTTCATCTAAGTTTTGTTAAGTGGTACATTTTCAATCAAATTTGACTAAAATTTCACTTGAGATTGATTCATTGGCGCGTTTCTAATAAAATTTAACTAAAATTTCATCTGGGTTTTGCTCATTGTTGCACTTCCAATCAAATTTGACTAAAATTTCACATGTGTTTGGTTCATTGGCGCGTTTCCAATCAAATTTGACTAAAATTTCGTCTAGATTATGTTCATTGGTGCGCTTCAAATCATATTTCACTAAAATTTCACTTAAGTTTGATTCATTAGCGTGTTTCCAATCAAATTTAACTAAAATTTCACTTGGATTTTGTTCATTGCTGTGCTTCCAATCAAATTTGACTAAAATTTCACTTGAGTTTGATTCATTGGTGCGTTTCCAATCAAAATTGACTAAAATTTCTCCTGAATTTTCTTCATTCGCGTGTTTCCAATCAAATTTGACTAAAATTTCACTTGAGTTTCGTTCATTGGTGCGAATCTAATCCAATTTGACTAAAATTTAGTCTGAATTTTGTTCATTGTCGCGTTTCAAATCAAATATGTCTATGATTTCATCTGAGTTTTATTAAATGGGATGCTTTCAATGAAATTTGAGTAAAATTTCTTTTATTGGTGCGCTTCCAATCAAATTTGACAAAAATTTCACTTGAGTTTGATTCATTGGCACATTTCAAATCAAATTTGACTAAAATTTCACATGGGTTTTGTTCATTGGCGTGTTTCCAATCAAATTTATCTAAAATTTCACCTGAATTTAGTTCATTTATGCGTTTCCAATCAAATTTGGCCAAAACTTCGTTTAGATTTTGATCATTGTTGCGCTTCAAATCAAATATAACTACAATTTCGTCTAAGTTTTGTTAAATGGCACATTTTCATTCAAATTTGAGTAAAATTTCATCTGAAATTTGATCATTGGTGCTCTTCCAATCAAATTTGAATAAAATTTAACTTAAATTTAGTTTATTGGCGCGTTTCGAGTCAAATTTGACTAAAATTTCACCTGAATTTTGTTGTTTGGCGCGTTTCCAATCAAATTTGACTAAAATTTCACTTGAGTATGGTTCATTGACGCGTTTCCAATTAAATTTGACTATAAATTTTTTTTTGATTTTGTTGTTGATGCGTTTTCAATCAAATTTGACAAAAATTTAACATTGATTTAGTTTATTGGCGCGTTTTCAATCAAATTTGACTAAAATTTCACTTGGTCATTGGCTCGTTTCCATTCAAATTTAACTAAAAATCTTACCTGGGTTTTGTTCGTTGGTATGTTCCCAATCAAATTTGACTAAAATTTCACTTGAGTTTGGTTCATTGGCACATTTCTAATCAAATTTGACTAAAATTTAGTATGAATTTTGTTCATTGTCACGTTTTAATCAAATATGTCTACAATTTCATCTGAATTTTGTTAAATGGGGAATTTTCAATCGAACTTTAGAAAAATCTCATCTGAATTTTGATCATTGGTGCTCTTCCAATCAAATTTGATTAAAATTTTACTTGGGTTTAGTTCATTGGCGCATTTCCAGTCAAATTTGACCAAAATTTCACCGAAAATTTGTTGTTTGGTGTGTTTCCAATTAAATTTGAATAAAATTCAACTTGAGTATGGTTCATTGACGCGATTCCAATCAAATTTGACTAAAATTTCTTTTGAATTTTGTTCAATGTTGCGCTTCCATTTAAATTTGACTAACATTTCACATGGGCTTAGTTTATTGGCGCGTTTTTAATCAAATTTGACTAAAATTTCACTTGAGTTTGATTCATTGGCGCGTTTCCAATCAAATTTAACTAAAATTTCACCTAGGGTTTGTTCATTGGCGCGTTTCCAATCAAATTTAACTAAAATTTCGTTTGGATTTTGTCCATTGTTCTGCTTCAAATCAAATATGACTACAATTTCGTCCAAGTTTTGTTAAATGGCACGTTTTCAATCAAATTTGAGTAAAATTTCATCTGGATTTTGATCATTGGTGCTCTTGAAATTAAATTTGACGAAAATTTCACTTTGTTTTGGTTCATCGGCTCATTTCCAGTCAAATTTGGCTAAAATTTCACCTGAATTTTGTTGTTTGGCGCGTTTCCAATCAAATTTGACTAAAATTTCTTGCGTTTCCAATCAAATTTGACTAAAATTTCACTTGAGTTTGGTTTATTGACGCGTTTTCAATAAAATTTGACTAAAATTTCGTCTGGATTTTGTTCATTATCGCGCGTCAAATCAAATGTGACTGCAATTTCATCTGAGTTTTGTTAAATGGAGCGTTTCCAATCAAATTAGACTAAAATTTCACTTGAGTTTGACTCATTGGCACGTTTCCAATCAAATTTGACTAAAATTTCACCTGAATTTTGTTTATTGTTGCACTTTCAATCAAATTTGACTAAGTTTTCACATGGATTTTGTTAATTGTTGCACTTCCAATCAAATTTGACTAAATTTTCACATGAGTTTAGTTTATTAGCTTGTTTACAATCGAATTTCACTAAAATTTCACTTGTATTTGATTCATTAGCGCGTTTCAAATCAAATTTAACTAAAATTTCACCTGAATTTTGTTCATTGGCGTGTTTCCAATCAAATTTGACTAAAATTTCACATGGGTTTAGTTTATTGGCACGCGTTTCCAATCAAATTTAACTAAAATTTCACTTGAGTTTGATTCATTGGCGCGTTTACAATCAAATTTGACTAAAATTTCACCTGAGATTTGTTCATTGGCGTGTCTCCAATCAAATTTGACTAAAATTTCGTTTGAATTTTGTTCATTGTTGCGCTTCAAATCAAATATGACTACAATTTCGACTAAGTTTTGTTAAATGGCGCATTTTCAATCAAATTTGAGTAAAATTTCATGTGGATTTTGATCGTTGGTGTTTCTTCAATCAAAATTGACTAAAATTTCACTTGGTTTTGATTCATTGGCGCTTTTCTAATCAAATTTGGCAAAAATTTCACTTAAATTTTGTTGTTTGTCGCGTTTCCAGTCAAATTTGAGTAAAATTTCTTTTGGATTTTGTTCATTGTTGCGTTCTCAAACAAATTTGACTAAAATTTCACTTGAGGTTGGTTCATTGGCGCGTTTTCAGGAAAATTTCATCTGAATTTTGTTCATTGTCGCGCTTCAAATCAAATGTTACTACAATTTCATCTGAGTTTTGTTAAATGGCACGTTTCCAATCAAATTTGACTAAAATTTCACCTGAGTTTGATTCATTGGCGCGTTTCCAATCAAATTTGACTAAAATTTCACGTGGATTTGGCTTATTGGTGCGTTTACAATCAAATTTGATTAAAATTTCACATAAGTTTGGTTCATTGACGCGTTTCCAATCAAATTTGACTAAAATTTTGGCTGGATTTTGTTCATTGGTGCACTTCCAATCAAATTTGACTAAAATTTCACTTGAATTTGATTCATTAGCACATTTTCAATCAAATTTAACTAAAATCTCACTTGGATTTTGTTCATTGGTGTGCTTCCAATTGAATTTGACTAAAATTTCACTTGAGTTTGATTCATTGGTGCGTTTCTAATCAAATTTGACTAAAATTTCTCCTGGGTTTTCTTTATTGGCGTGTTTCCAATCAAATTTAACTAAAATTTCACTTGACTTTGGTTCATTGGCGAGAATCCAATCAAATTTGTCTAAAATTTTGTCTGAATTTTGTTCATTGTCGAGCTTCAAATCAAATATGATTACAATTTCATCTTAGTTTGGTTAAATGGGGCTTTTTCAATGAAACTTGAGTAAAATTTCCTCTGAATTTTTTTCATTGGTGCGCTTCCAGTCAAATTTGACTAAACTTTCACTTGAGTTTGATTCATTAGCGCGTTTCAAATCAAAGTTGACTAAAATTTCACCTGAGTTTTGTTCATTGGCATGTCTCCAATCAAATTTGACTAAAATTTCACTCGGGTCTAATTCATTTACGCGTTTCCAATCAAATTTGACTAAAATTTCGTTTGGATTTTGTTCATTATTGCGCTTCAAATCAAATATGACTACAATTTCATCTAAATTTTGTTAAATGACGCGTTTTCAATCAAATTTGAGTAAAATTTCATCTGAATTTTGATCATTGGTGCTATTCTAATAAAATTTGACTAAAATTTCACTTGGTTTTGGTTCAGTGGCCCCGTTTCCAATCAAATTTGGATAAAATTTCGCCTAAATTTTGTTGTTTGGCACATTTCCAATCAAATTTGGCTAAATTTCACTTGAGTATGGTTCTTTGACGCGTTTCCAATCAAATTTGAATAAAATTTCACTTGGATTTTGTTCATTGTTGCATTCCCAATCAAATTTGACTAAAATTTTGCTTGAGCATGGTTCATTGATACGTTTCCAATCAAAGTTAATTAAAATTTCTTCTGAATTTTCTTCATTATTGTGTTTCCAATCAAATTTGAGTAAAATTTCATATGGGTTTAGTTCATTGGCTTCCAATCAAATTTGACTAAAAATTCACTTGGTTTGATTCATTGGCGCGTTTCCAATCAAATTTGACTAAAATTACCTGGATTTTATTTATTGGCGTGTTTTCAATCAAATTTGACTAAAATTTCATTTGAATTTGGGTCATTGGCGCATTTCTAATCAAATTTGACAAAAACTTCTTTTGGATTTTGTTAATTGCAGCGTTTCCAATTAAATTTGACTAAAATTTCACTTGAGTTTGGTTAATTGGCGCGTTTCCAATAAACTTTGGCTAAAATTTCGTCTGGATTTTGTTCATTGTATCACTTCAAAACAAATGCGACTACAATTTCATCAGAGTTTTGTTAAATAGCGTGTTTCCAGTTAAATTTAACTAAAATTTCCCCTGAATTTTGTTCATTGGTGTGTTTCCAATCAAATTTGACTAAAATTTCACATAAGTTTGGTTCATTGACGTGTTTGCAATCAAATTTGGCTAAAATTTCGCTTGAGTTTGATTCATTAGCGAGTTTCCAATCAAATTTAACTAAAATTTCACTTCGATTTTGTTCATTGGTGTGCTTCCAATCAAATTTGACTAAAATTTCACTTGTGTTTGATTCATTGGCGCATTTCCAATTAAATTTGACCAAAATTTCACCTGACTTTTTTCATTGGCGTGTTTCCAATCAAATTTGACTAAAATTTCACTTGAGTTTGGTTCATTGGCACGAATCCAATCAAATTTCACTAAAATTTCGTTTGAATTTTGTTCATTGTCGCGCTTTAAATCAAATATGACAACAATTTCATCTGAGTTTGGTTAATTTGTGTGTTTCTAATCAAATTTGACTAAAATTTCACTTGAGTTTGGTTCACCGGTGCGTTTCCAATCAAATTTGACTAAAATTTTACTTGAGTTTGGTTCATTTGCGCGTTTCCAAGAAAATTTTACTAAAATTTCGTTTGGATTTTGTTTATTGTCGCGCTTCAAATCAAATGTGACAACAATTCTCATCTGAGTTTTGTTAAATAGAGCATTTCCAATCAAATTTGACTAAAATTTCACTTAAGTATGGTTCATTGACGCATTTCCAATCAAATATGACTAAAATTTCACTTGAATTTGGTTTATTGGCACGTTTCCAATCAAATTTGATTAAAATTTCTTTTGGATTTAGTTTATTGTTGTGTTTCCAATCAAATTTGACCAAAATTTCACTTGAGTTTGCCTCATTGGTGCATTTCCAATAAAATTTTGCTAAACTTTCGTCTGGATTTTGTTCATTGTCGCGCTTCAAATCAAATGTGACTACAATTTCATTTGAGTTTTGCTAAATGGCGCGTTTCCAATCAAATTTGACTAAAATTTCATCTGAATTTTGTTCATTGGTGCACTTCAAATCAAATTTGACTAAAATTTCACTTGAGTTTTGTTAAATGGCAAGTTTTCAATCAAATTTGAGTGAAATTTCATCTGGATTTTGATCATTGGTGCTCCTCCAATCAAATTTGACTAAAATTTCACTTGAGTTTGGTTCATTGGCGCGAATCCAATCAAATTTGGCTAAACTTTCATCTGAATTTTGTTCATTGTCATGCTTCAAATCAAATATGACTACAATTTCATCTGAGTTTGGTTAAATGGGACGGTTTCAGTGAAATTTGAGTAAAATTTCATCTGAATTTTGTTCATTGGTGCGCTTCCAATAAAATTTTACTTGAGTTTGACTCATTGGCGCGTTTCCAGTCAAATCTGACTAAAATTTCAGTTGGATTTCGTTTGCGTGTTTTCAATCAAATTTGACTAAAATTTCTCTTGAGTTTGGTTCATTGGTGTGAATCCAAATTTGCATGCATTGAATATTTTAATCATATATTTTTCAAAGTGGAAAAAAGATTTTGAACGTGCTTCAGATTTTTCTAACAAGTTAAGATACATATGTGCAAGTTGTTCTCGTTTCTATATGTTTTTATATGCAACTAAAAAATGTATGGATTGCCAGTAGACATTCGTTTTTTTTAAAGAGATATGAAATCCTACGGGATTATAAGAGGACCTAAGATGGGTGTGTCGGTTGGTCACCGATATACTCCATAAGATCAGATAGTATAAATTGTAATTTTTATTGATATTTATATGTATATGAAAACTGCACATATCTTACTGGGGTTTTTAAATACTCACTTTTACAAATTTTTACAGGTTAGTTCGGATTGATTGGAATTGTGGAAGGACGGTGATACGGGCTGCCAAGTGGATCAAATGAAAAGAAAAATAAATGAGTTTGCCATCTTTAAATTTACCAATTAATTTAATTTTGTTCCAAACGTGTTATTTGACTTAGTTAAGAGTTTATGTTATGTTTAGATAAAATTTTCATATTTTAAATTTAGATTTATAAATGTTGCAGTTATTTGTTTAATAATTTTTTTTATTTTTATAGTTCTGCACTTAAAATAAAGAAAAATGAGTTTTACGTAACGTTTCGGAGTTTATAGAAAATAGAGGCGTTGACAATTTAATTAAAATCAAATTTCAATTAAATGCCAAATTAGAATCCGATTCTAACTTATAGAATATAGGATGAACAATTAATTAAAATCAAAATTTAATTAAATACTAAATTATAGTACAACTCTAATTAAATTGAATTAATATTTTAATCTAGGATAATATTCCTAAATAAAATAAAATTCCATTTAGGGTCAAGGTTTAATATTGAAGTTAAAATCATATTTTAACGAAAATATAAAAGTCATCAAATTTAGATAAAATTTTAATTTGGGTCAAAATTAAAATTATAGGTCGAACCCTTTTGAAAATCAAATTTAAAACCCTTTTAAAATTCAAAATACCCTTTTGAAAATTGAAATCTGACCCAAGTTAAAATTATAAACAAGGCCTCACAATTTTGCAAATTTCAAATGAGCCTGTTCGAATAAAATTACACCATGACCCCTTATATTACAGCAAAGGGCATGCAATTTCCCAAATTGCAGCCGAAGCCCCTGCATCTATTCTATTCTAAAAACCCTAATATATATATATATATATATATAATTTTTTCATTTACTTTTTCGACGACGTTAGAGATGCCGGTGTTGCAGAGACTACCCACGGTAGCCCTTGCCACTTGCAGCAGCGCGTCTTCACGCTGATGTATGAACGGCGCGATGCTGCTATAAAAAGCGGCATCGCACACCGCTACAACCGTCGGCTGATCTGCAGCGGCGTCCGCAGGCACCATATATATATATATATATATATTGCGTTCTTCAAAATCAAATTTTGAATATATAAAAAAAATATTTTCATAATTCCTAGATTCAAGAATCAACATGAATAAACCAACTTTCGATTTCATTAATATGTAAATCAACTTCTAATAAACACAAAGTAGGCTCTAATACCACTGTTGGGAATCTACTTAACATACGCAGCGAAAAATTAAAATAATTTTCGATTCCCACCAAGAATCATTTTTGTATCTAGATAGAAATTGTAATAAAGATGTACTTTTTAAAATTCTGCAAACTTCTTGTTTTTCTTCTTGTTCCAGCAACTTCGATCTGTCACCCACAGCTGTCCAATTATCTAGCCTCCAACGTTGATCCACATAGAGAACAAGATTGTATGATTAGGGTTTTCTTTTTGTGCTAGCAAGAATAATGAGTTCACTACAAAATTGTAAACCCGAATCAGTTATTTATATAAGCCCAAACGGGTTTGGCCTGACCCGATTCAATATTTAATTAATCCATTTAATTAAATCTAGTCCATGAATTAATTAATCCAATTAATTAATTCGGGTCTATAAATAACCAACCCAATTAATTAATTTATCCAACGATTATTAAATTAATTAATTGACAAATTGCAATATTTCAATTCTCTTCTGTGTGCGACCCATCAGGTTCCCGATCACGATACCTAACGACGTGAAATATTATTTTGATCTAATCAAAATTAATAAATTAAAACACCCATTTAATTTATCATAAATTCACACTCGCGTGATGGTCTATCCGTAATAACGATATCAGTATCTCGTTATTACTTAAAACCATAGACGATTTAAGATTCAATCATATGTAATTTGTATCTCACAGTCACAACTCCTTGTGATTAACAAATTACGAAAATTTGAATCTACGAACTCTATTATTTAATTTAATTGTCTATTAATTAAATAATAGACCTTCCATTAAATTGCATTAATTATATATAAAAGTACTTATGTCCAAAATTGATTGGATTTAGGGCATAACATTTACAGGTATAACAAAAGAAATTCAAGTCAGACAAGGCTTGCACAAGCAAACATAATAAACACTCAGAAACTAAAACTTGGGACCACCATTAGTGCACATTTGTATATTCAAGTAAAATATACAAATCCATGTTGGTTACTTATTATTTTCATATCTCTCTCTCTCTGAGCAAAGGCAAAACTATATAGATGTACACCAATTCCATCTACAGAGTATTGTTGACCACCCCCCCCCCCCCCCCCCCCCCCCATTGACTTGCTTTCCAAAAGGTTTTAAACATTAATTAGCGAAAAATAAGCAAAAGTTAACTCAAGGCAAAAATCTGTGGAAAAATTAGAAAAATCTAACAATTCTCAACGATCGTAGAGAAAGAAGTTCAAACAAAAGCTAAGAAAAAGGCAAATTTTTGAAAATTTTCATATTTTTTACCTTGGAAAATGAGAATTTCTGCAGTTTTCTACTAATAAGACGGAACTTGTTGGCCCAAACAAGGATTTTACGGGGAGTTGGAAACAGTTTTGATGAGAAATTTTTGAATGTGACAATTTTTGGCCGTGGAATTGCACAGCTATTCGAGTTGAAGGTGATGGGCGGATTGGGTTTTTCTAGTTCGGCCGTGTAGGATTCAGAGGTTTAGATTAAGAATTAATTCTGAGCTTGGACTATATTGGGTTTTAATTTGGGCTTATTTGGACTGTAAATTATATTGGAGACGAGTCAAACTATTTGAAAATTAAATTTGGTCACCACGACAATTTCATCCTCCATCTTTTGAAAAGTCAATTTGGGTCATCCAACTATTTTTTATGAAAATTGAATCCTCCATCATCCTGGAAAGTCAATTTCGGTTGTCCTACTATACTTTAACAACAATTTCATCCTTTAGTTTTCTAGAAAGTCAATTTTTGTCATCCAACTATACTTTCACGACAATTTTATCCTTCAGTTTTCTTGAAAGTCAATTTTTGTCCTCCAACTATGCTTTAACCACAACTTCATCCTTCAACTTATTCAAAAGTCAATTTTGGTCATTAAACTATTGTTTAACAAAAATTACATCCTCAAACTTTCTGCAAAGCCAAATTTGGTCACCAAAGTATCTATTGACGGCAAATTGGGGCTCCATCTTTCAGTAATGTCTTATTTGGTAACCTCAATTTCATCCTCAAATTTTCCAGAAAGTCAATTTTGGTCATCTAATTATTGTTTATGGATAATTTTATCGCTCATCCAACTATACTTTAACGATAATTTCATCCTTAAGTTTTATGGAAGGGCAATTATGGTCATCCAACTATACTTCAACGATAATTTCATCCTTCAATTTTTTGGAAAGGCAATTATGGTCATCCAACTATCGTTTAACGAAATTGCATCGTCAAGCTTTCTGGAAATTAATATTTGGTCACCGATCTATCCATAAAAGACAAATTTCGTCCTTGATCTTTTGTGAAAGTCAATTTTGGTCATCCAACTATCATTTAACAACGATTACATCCTCCAGTTTCTGCAAAGGGAAATTTGGTCACCAACTATCAATTAACGACAATTTCATCCTCCATCTTTTGCAAAAGTCAATTTTGGTCATCCTACTATCTAGTAACCACAATTTCGTGCTCGATCTTTCTAGAAAATCAATTTCGATCATCCAACAGTCATTTAGCGATGATTACATCCTCAAATTTTACGCAAAGTGAAATTTGGTAACCTATCTATCAATCAATGACAATTTCATCCACCATCTTTTGAAAAACTCAATTTTGGTCATCCTACTATCTAGTAACAACAATTTCATCCTTCATCTTTCCAGAAAATCAATTTCGATCATCCAACTATCATTTAGCAATGATTACATCCTCTAATTTTATGCAAAGTGAAATTAGGTCTCCTATATATCAATCAACGACAATTTCATCCTCCATCTTTTGGAAAAGTCAATTGGGTCATCGTACTATCTAGTAACAACAATTTAACCTCAATCTTTCCAAAAAACAAATTTTAGTCATCCAACTATCATTTAGCAATGATTACATCCTCAAGTTTTATGCAAAGTGAAATTTGGTCACCTATCTATAAATTATCGTCAATTTCATCCTCCATCTTTTGTAAAAGTCAATTTCGGTTATCCTACTATCTAGTAACCACAATTTCATCCTCAGCCTTTCCAGAACATCAATTTTGGTCATCCATCTATCGTTTATGAACAGTTTCATCCTCTATCTTTTGAAAAGTCAATTTGGGTTATCCAACTATACTTTAACAATAGTTTCATCCTTCAACTTTGTGGAAAGTCGTAGTTGGTCATCCAACTATCCTTTAAGAAACGATTTCATCCTCCATCTTTCTCAAAAGTCAATTTTGGTGATCCCACTATTCTTTAAAAATATTTTCATCCTTCAACTTTCTGGAAAGTAAAATTTTGTCATCCGACTGTCTTTTAACAAATGTTCATCCTAGTCACCAATTTATCATTGAAGGGCAATTTCATCCTCCATCTTTCTGAAAAGTCAATTTCGATCCTCCAACTTTCTAAAAAATCAAATTTTTGTCATCCGACTATCTTTTAACGATCATTTCCTCCTCCAGCTTTTTGGAAAGTCTACCATTTGACTTTTTGGAAAGTAAAATTTTATCATCGAACTATCGTTTAACAAAAATTTCATCTTCAACTTTCTTGAAAATCAAATTTCATCATCCAACTATCTTTTAACAAAAAGATTTAACCCTTCAACTTTCTTGAAAATCAAATTTGTTCGTCCAACTATCTTTTTACGACAATTTCATCCTTCAGCTTTCTTGAAAGTCAAGTTTCGTTATACAACTATCTTAACAGCAATTTCATCCTTCAACTTATTTAAAGTCAAATTTGGTCATCTGACTATCTTGAAAATCAAATATCTTTTAACAGCAATTCCAACTTTAGGTAAATAGCTATTTGGTCATCCAACTAACCCCTAATTGCAAATTTGTCCTCCATTTTTTGCAAATATAGTAATTTGGTCATATTTTGACACAGTTGATAAACAAATAGTCCTGATTTCAAACCCTTTTTTCAAATTACATTTTTTTCCACACATTTTCAACTAGAAGTTCTTCAAAATTATCATTCTTACCAATACCACTTCTCAGAAATACAATTTCATGCAAAGACTTACTACATTGGGTGGGCCTATATAAAGATTTTTATTGATCAAAATTACAATTAAAAAAATAAAAGTAGAATTACGGTTGAGAACAGCAAAAAGATAATAACTTTTTTAGTTGAATTTTTTTTTTTGAAAAAATAATTTATTTAAAAATTCTTTTAAAAGCAACTTTTGCTTATTTTGGCTACTTAAATTTAGAAAAATCTATCTCAGTCATCCAAGGAAGGATAGAAGTAGCATAAGCTCTCAAGCTATCAGTTCTATTAAATCTATGACCTAATCAGGTGGGATGAATATGCATATGATCAATTTCAAAATTAAGAAATAAAGTTTGAAATTTCAAAACAAAAATATTAAAAATTTTAGTTATGAAATAATTAATCAAAAAAATATTTTTGTAATTAAATATATTAAATTCACAATTTTTTTTCTTTTTTCTGGGCAATAACCTGTGACCTGTGTATATTGTGACATATAAAATATAATTTTCAACCTGTGATTTGTTACTCGTGACTTGTTAACATTGATTTGTGACCCGTTTATACCGATTTGTGACTTATATGAAATTACTGTGACTTGTGAATTCAAACTTGTAACTAGTGAACCTTGACTTTAACTCAGTCAAAAATCAAAAATTTTATGGGTCACAGATTATGTATCGGTCACGAATAAATTTTTTTATAGGTCATGGACTATTCATCGCTCAAAAAATCAAAACTTTTATTGATCACAACTCATTTATTCATTGCAAATTATCAAATTAATTAGCCACAATTTTTCATTGCAACTCATTTTTAAAAGTTTGTAACCCATTAATATGTTGACTATGACCTTTTGTGACCAAGTGTGTTAATTGTGATCTATTGTGATCGGTAATGTATTGAATATGACCTATTGTCTAACTACAATATGTTATCACAAATTATATCTGACAAAAAATTAAGTGCATATTTGATATTGATTTTTCTCTCCAAAAAATCAAATTTTTGACCGTTATTTCACTATTTCAGCCGCTATTTTTTATTTCTTCTCTCACAGATAGGATTAAATTTTCTTTCTTAATGTCAAAAAATCAATTCTCAAAATCACCACCGAACAAGCCTTAAATAGCCTTTGAACGGTTACTTCCGGTACAGGCATACAGTAGCAATTATTTAATGTCTTGCTCAACCATTTTACACCCAACCCAAGCATCTAAAAAAAAAAAAAATCTGAAAAATACCTCAAAGCTTAATTAGAACCTTAATACATTTTGGTTCCTTGAGCAGCTCAAATGCATACAGAAATTAAAACATATAAAATATGATTTTTAACTTGTGATTTGTGGGCAATAACCTGCGACATGTGTACATTTCAACATATAAAATATGATTTTTAACCTGTGATTTGTTACCCGTGACTCGTAACATAAAATGTGACCTATACGAAATGGCTTCTTCAAAACGACATGTGACCTATTAATACTGATCTATGATCCGTTTATACTGATTTGTGACTTATATGAAATGGCTATGACTTGTGAATTCAAACCTATGACCGCATTGTGACTATAACGGTGAATTGTGACCTGTAATGTATGAACTATGATCTTTTGTATTCATGACCAAATTTGTCTTCCGTGTGACTGTGTGTAATCATGGTAGTCTAATTTGTAACTATATGCAACCAAGTCACAGACGGTTATTGTTAATACAAATTTAGTAACAGACAGTCACAATGAAGATATATTTGGTTGCTCACCACCATTCCCAACACTGACAACCAAACATACACCACATCATCAGAACCACATGTACTACCAGCTAGTTCACTACAATGGCTTTTGCCCCTGTTCTAACTGGCCACTATTCAATTAAAGAACTCCATTACTAATTCAAACAAATCTTTTGAATTTGCTCTCACGTTCATCGAAGATGAATCTTTTAGAAATGAAACAAATTACATGAACCAGGTGACTTTTGGTGAAATAGCACATGGCAAATATTGATCCAAAATTCAGGTTTGCCCGATTGTCGTTCGTGTAGTTCCTAATCAAATTTTCAATTGCACACAACAATTTGGGATTTTCTAGAAGTCACTCCCCAATCTCCTAATGGAATTCTCTTCAAAGGTCAATATGGCATTGGGTCTATTACTGGCATCCTAGATTCTAGTAAGGAGTGAAAATGCACCCAAGGTGATGGAGAATAAAAAAAATTGGTCTAATCTTTCCTCCGTTTTCTTAGCGCAGTGGATATGGCCTGAATATGAAAGCTTCAAAGATGATGAAATGGAAATTGTTCCTTATCATTTGAAAGGGATATGCCAGGAAGGCGAGGAATTTAATCGGCGATGTAGAAGCCTGGGGCATCGTTACATCGCTATCGGAGACGAAGACATGTGTCGCTACATAAAGGCATCGCATTGCTTACGTCGCCACTTCACAACGAGCCAGTTGATTCAAAGCGCCACCGCTATGGTGGCAATGCCATGAGCGTCGACGACTGTGGCGACTATATCTCCGATGTTGTTATGCAATAGAGAGATAGGAGAAAATATATAGAGAGAGAAGGGGTAGGATGGAGAGAGAAAGGGGATAGGAAAAATGATTAGGGTTTGGAAGTGAAACGTTATTACATTTATTAGGTTTAATTAATTTTTATTAATTATAATTATTAAAATCTAATTACCACCTGATAAGTGAAATTTGAAATAACCCCTCTTATTAAAAACAAATTTCTAAAAGTAGGTTTCTAGGTAATTTTCCCTTCTTTTAATCTAATAAAATACAAAAAATCAATTAAATAAGGCAACAAACAAAAATTCACTCCAAAACTTAAGATTAACTCATAAAGGTGAAAAACCAAATAAACTATGGAACACATTATACTTACGAAAATCCATATAACAATAATTAGATTATTTTTAGCAATCCTCCGGGATTTTGATTCTTAGTGGGCAATCACTTTGAAAACAACAAGAAATTTGAATTCTTGTACAATATTGAATAAAAAAATATATTTTTTCCTATTGGGTTGCATTAAAACTATGAATTTCTTTATTTAAATTTTAATTTTGATTATTCATTAAAAAAAAAAAAAGAGAGAAGACAAATTTTGGATCCAGTGTTCAAAAATTTAATGCATCTTAATGCAAGCGAAAAAAATTTGAGATAACCGAATTCACTATTAATTCTTAAGACATTATCGAGAACTGAACATGACCCATTTGATAGAGGAACCAGACCGAACCGATCGGTTCTATTTGGGAAAAAAGAGATTTGGAATAATGACATTTGAAAATAAGTTTTTAAGAAAAAGAATTTTGAAAAATGGTAGACAAGCAAGGCCTTAATGTCATGTAATTATCACATACACTAATGCTTAATAGCATTATTCAAAGAACAATTTTGGCCTAGAAACTTGTCAATTCGCTAGTATCTAAAAATAACAAATCAAATATTTTATATTACATTATATTGTTATGAAAAGAGAGAAAAAGAGAAGAAAATATAGAGAAATCAATAGACTTAAGTGTATTATTAAGAACAATGCCCTATATTTATAGGATCCAAAATAAGAGTTACAATTGGAGTGAAATAGATCTTCTAGATAAGATAGGACTTATCTATGTATTATCATCAATATTATCTTATTATTTTACAACACTCTCAATTTGATGATTATTTCTACAATAACTATCTTATTGAAACCTTGTTTGACAAAAATGTCAACAAAAGAATAAAAAGTACAAATAATTTGGAGCGAAAAAAATGTTGCCTCGTTAAAACCTTGTCAAGAAAATACAGTTGGACAAAAGTCAATAGAAGGAAAAAGGGTACAGCTACTCTCAACTCTTTTATCAAGCTATTCATATCTCATATATCAATGTCTTCAGTACTACAATTTCTGGTAAAATATGTCTCGTATTATCTTACATGATCTCAAGATAACACCTTCTTCATACGAGATATGTATCAACCTTTAATAACTGTAGTAATATGATGGTTTGAAAAATAGGTCTTGTTGATCTCATCGAGAATCTCATACATATAAGATTATACTTTTTGGGATAAATGCCTTGTGGGTTAAGAACATTATTGCACAAAGAATATGACTCATTAAAAACTTATTAGGGAAAAGTCCTAATGAAGGGGAAAAAAAGTATACTATTCTTTTGAATACGTTATAAAAGTTGCTTAATTAAAAATCTTGTCGAAAAAATCCAATCGGACAAAACCTTGGTTAAGAAAAAAATGTACAAAGCGTATTTACTTCCTCTTTTGATAATATTACTTGAATTATGCTTCAAGCATATTAAATCCTTCAAGAATAGTATTAAATTTATATGTAAGATAAGTTAACCATAATTACATTTATTATATGCATATCAAATTTTATACTTTGTCACTCGAACAAGGTAGGGACATGTGATTATATCCGCCACATGATAACTTATCTATTTACTAGTCTTTGTCTCGTGCAATGCACGATTATTGTATTTATTAAGTTATTATTAGTGTGGAATGTGTAGAATTTATATTATCCAAAAATTGTTAATACTGATGCAACTCTTTACCCATGGGATAATAATCATCAGAGTGCATGATGTTGAAACTCGGAAGTCAGAACAATAATTTGATTTTAGTACCAGCACCACTATGAATGTTCATGTTAATTTATAAATGTTTTCACGGTACATATATATGATAACATTATTCCTCTCGAACTTCCAAATGTTTACCACGTTACCAATAGTATCAATACTGTGACATAATTTTCTACTCATCTTGAATGAAATGTGCAATAAAATTCTTCGACGAAAGTAATTTGGAGAAGTTAATTCATGGTAATACAAGGATAATCATAGGTTTTTCCCTGTTTCGCGTGGTTTGGATCCTTAATTCTTTGCCCCTATTGCGCATGGTTTGGATTTTAATTCTTATTCCTAAAGTTTCATATGATCTTAAATGAATTTGAGAAAATTGTAAAACCCAACATCACTCATTTTTACAAGCACTTCTAAGCTACATGGATAGTAACAAAAAAAAAAAAAAAAGGTCGGACATGGTGATTTAAAGCTACTTCTAATTTTTTATTTTTTTTTAAATGTCAATACGAGAGAAAGACCCAATCAAATCAAAATTCAAAATATTCAATGAACGTTATTTTGGCTAAGATCAGAAATTAACACTTGAAATTGAAAAAACTAAAAAAAAAAATTGTGCTTTATCTAGCTTTTGAGAGTTGTAATCTATGTGCTATTTGATTATAATCTATGTCATGTTATATTCGTAAGATAGAAATTACAATAAATGTTATTCGAATTTTTTGGCATGGGCCATATCGCTATGAATCATTTGAGATATCTACTGACTTTTAGGTTTTCTGGTATTTTACATTATATTATATGATATTTGATTTTATTTTATATAACTATTTGTAAAATTAGTGGTGAAGAGAGATGAAGGCTGATGGGCCAGTGAGGAATTTGATATATTCATATTTGTAAAAGAAACTCCGTGCATGGTCACTTCCACTGCAGTATTTCTCCATTTTCACACACTACTTCATTTTATCCAATCCAACTGATAAATAAAAGAAATTGAATTATTTAACAAATTAAACCACAAAAAAATTACACGCAAAAAAAAAAAAAAGAAACAAAAAAAAAGTTATTATAAACTTTTTAAATTAAATTAAAATAATTAAAAGTAAAAATAAATATTATTTAACTAAAATTGTAAAAATTGTAAAATAAAAAGAATTAAAAAAATTTAAATCGAAAAATGTATTTATAATATGAAGAAAAAAGAAATTTTTATTATAAAAACAAAAAAAATAAAAAAGAATTTTTTTCAATCCAAAAAATTGTTTACCAAAAAAAAAAAATTGAAAAAAAAGTGGATGAAGAGAATTCTCCGTCCCACTATGTGTGGAGCTGGACGCATTATGGATGGAGAGAAATCTTCTCATAAACGGATGGATTTCTCTATGTGCACGAACGGGTTTCTCTTCGTGCATGGAGGGAATTTTTATTTCCCTTTTTCTTTTTTTCTTTTTTTCTTTTCGTTTTGTTTACATTATAAATATTTTTTTTTTCAACTTTAATTTTTTTTAAATTCCTTTCTCCACAATAAAACTTAATTTTCCAATTTTAACAAAATAATTTTTATATATTCTTTATTTAATTTTAGTAACTTTCTTTTATTTTATTTTTATTATAATTTTTTGAATTTTTTTAAATTTCTATTTTCTTCATATTATAAATAAATTTTTGATTTAAAATTCTTTTTAATTCTTTTCGTTTCACGATAAAACATAATTTTTTTAATTTTCATTAAATAATATTTATTATTAATTTGAATTATTTCAATTTAATTTAAAAACTTTATAATAACTTGTTTTATTTCTTTTTATTTTTGCCTGTAATTTTTTCCTATTTTCGTTTGTAATTCCTTTTTTTTTTTTTTTGTTCTCTAATTTCTCAAGTCATTTAGTTTGTAAGTAACTAAGTATCATGTTACACCAACAAAAAAAAAAATTAAATGATTTAACAAATTAAGAAAAAAATTGCAGGCGAAAAAAAAAGGTATTGTAAAGTTTTTAATTAAATTGAAATAATTAAAATTAAAAATAAATATCAATTATTAAAAATTAAAAAATGACATTTTATCATAAAATGAAATGAATTAAAAAGAATTTTAAATCGAAAAAAATATTTATAATATGAAGAAAAAAAGAAATTATAAAAAAATTTCAAAAAAAAATAATAAAAACAAAATAAAAGGAAGTTATGAAAATTAAATAAAGAATATATAAATATTATTTAGTTAAAATTAAAAAATTAAGTTTTATCATGACAAGAAATGAATTAAAAGGGATTTTAAATAAAAAAAAATATTTATAATGTAAAGAATTTGGTTGGCGAGAGATTGATATTGATAATTAAAAAGTATTTCTATAAAGGAGAAAAATCAGGAAAGTTGCAATAAAATATTTGCATAAAATGGAGTAAAGGAGTCGGTTTCTACATTTAAGTGATTAACTAAAGAGACCCTGTTAAGAATTTCATAATCATATACGAAATTCAGCGAAATACATGCAAAAATAAAAAATAGGAGTTTTGCCCCCTCGTTATTTGTCTTTTTTTATCCTCATCTCGACCTTATAGAAAAGAAAAACCATAAAACCTTGCAAAAATAAGAAATCTCCTTGAAAAGATTCTCCAGCCGAAGGACCCATGAAAAGTACAATCCATCTAAATGCCAAGTTAACAATCCACAGCTTATCAAAACTGTAAAATTCTCCATCGATTGGAGAATTTCAAAAAAAAAACCTATTGAATTGAAAATCCGACCAAACAATGTTAGTGTTTAGGCTAATAAGGCCAAAAATAAAACCAATACGATCAGGAAAATAAAAACAATGCATGGGTGCTTTCTTTTGTTAATATAATTGATCAGAAATTCAATGTTACATGGGTACTGTCTTTTGATAAATGATCCCTGTGATGTTAAATTCAATGATTCACGTGTGCACTCTCCATGTACAGAGAGTGCAGTCTGTGCATTTTTTTCGAATTTTTTTCCTTTTTTTCCCCTTTTCTTTAAGCTAATAACAGCCAAATTTATTGGAAACGTGTCGATAAACAAAAATCAACAGCAAAATGATAATACAAGAAAAAATATACATATTGAAAAAAATTATATTCTCAGGCTCTCAATTATAAAACAAAATGCTCTTCCATTATTATTTGGAAATGAGAATCCTGTTGGATCCTATAAATTCTAGATGGTTATCATGCTTTTAATTGTTAGTTAATTTTGCACCGGTTAATTCTCTTTGGTTGCGTCAATTCTTGTCAAGAAATTTAAGAATTGAAAAATGTAATTTATATTTGAATGTTGTTTAGACTTTTCTTCGTGGATTCTTAATAGGACGTACACAAAGAGAAGAGAAGAAGAAATAAGGCGTGATTTTCGCACTTAAAAAATGCTACAATGAGACAAAATGGAATAAAACACTGTTGATTAAATAGAATTAAAAGGAATTTTAAATCGAAGAAAATATTTATAATATAAAGAAAAAATAAATTTAACACAATTTCAAAAAAAAAATACAATAAAAACATAATAAAAGAAAGTTACAAAAATTAAATAAAGAATATATAAATATTATTTCGTTAAAACTGAAAAATTAAGTTTTATTTGGAAGAGAAAAGAATTAAAAAGAAATTTAAATTGATAAAAAACTAATTATCTAAAAAAAAAAAATGGAAACAAATTTTTGTCTCCATGCATGGAGACTAATGTGGCCTCCGTGAACGGAGAAATTTAATTTTTTTATTTATATTTGTATTGTTTAGTTTACATTATATATAATTTTTTTCAATTTAAAATTCTTTTTAATTCTTTTCTCTTCAATTTTTTTAACTTACAAGTAACTTTTTCGTTAAAACTGAAAAATTAAGTTTTATTTGGAAGAGAAAAGAATAAAAATGAAATTTAAATTGATAAAAAAAACAATTATTTATAAAGTTAAAAAAAAACATGCACAGAGACTACGAGCCTCCGTGCACGGAGACTTAGAGAGAGATTTTTTTAAGCTAATATATTTTTACATATAATAATTAACTATAATGATAACCTTTTTTTTATTACACTTAAAAAACTTGAAGCTAATTTTTTACTTATAACTAACTCTTTACATTTTAGAAATATATTGAGCTAATATTTTTTTTATTGAGCACAGAGTGAAGAGATGAGACTTGATGGGAAGTATGGAAAGATGCGTGTCGCAGTAAATTTGGAGGTACACTGTATAACAAAAAACATACTAAGACAAAAGGTGTCGTTTTTGCTCCCGCACTTGAAAAATAAAAAAAAATTAAAAATGCTACATTGAGATAAAATGGATTAAAATACTATTCACTTCAACAGTGTCTCCACATTCCCCTTTTTATATAGTAGGGATACAAGTTTTCGCGACATTTATTATGTGAAGAGTTCTACATTTCATATTAGGACTTCACTTTTTTCATTTTTATTTCGCATAAATATACACCTTTAGACGTTCAGATTGAGATCTATAAACTTCAAAATTCTCTAATAAATTCAATTTAGGATCACATCCCTTTCATTTGACCAATCATTACTTCGATCAATGTATTTCGACTCATTTATTTTGATTTCTCATTATATGATACAGTACATCATGTGTAAAATTATTGTCGACAAACCTTTTTTTTTCGATTCTATTTCTTTTCTCATAATAACATAACTCCTTAAGATATCTCAAGTTTTAACAAATCGGATATTTGAGCCTTTTATGGGGATTTTATAATTTGTTATGTCTAAATACTCATCAAAGGTATATGCACCCTTAATTGGGACCATCTTTACTAATTGTTCCATCTTCGTTTGAATTTTTTTTTTCTTAGAGTCGAATACCATCACGCTCCAGGCGTGTCATAAATATACCAAATATAATGCTATCAAATTGTCCTCTTAGGACAATAATTCGTATGGAAGCATTTAAAAATTGTGTGTGAGATATTGGTTATCTTTTTCATCAGTAAATGCATCTAAATAAATTATCTTCTGAACTTCTGGTTAGAATAATATTTTGCCAAGATTTAGATAAAGATGTATTTGTACAATATTTTCAACATATTAATTCTTCCCTCTAATACTGAGAGAATTATCCAATCAAAATTAATAATCAATAAATTGTGTTATTAAATATCACACATTTGAGATAAGAGCTCAAATTACGCATTTATTCTCAGCATTCGTCACTTTCCATCTCATTGTATTGTGGTGATTCAATTTTACATATACCGCACTCTCAAAATAATTAGATAAAAACACTAGGCTTTGACCATAAGTCGATTATAATAAGGAGAACTATGATGTTGACATGATGCATGATAGAATTCTCTAAACAAAAATGAGTTGTGCTTTGTTCTCAATTAAATTAATTGGAAGCGTTTAACAAGCAATAATGTTAAACCATTTATTGACATCCTAACTAACACTTATTAGTAAGTTAAGATATATACCCACTAGCATTAACAAGACACGGTCTTGATTATATAATCTGAAAATTATGCTCATAATTTAAAATTTGAGAAATAATTTCGCAAATTACAGGTTACGAACACCATGAAATCATCTAGTGTATGTATCAAATATATTATATACAAGCAATATTTAGATGATCAACGTGGAGGATGATGGAGCCTCATATATCATCCTAATTAATTTTCAGAAATATAGGAAACTCATTTCCTATTTTAGATCAATTTTCGATAAAGAGAACGAACGTTATATAGGATTTCATTGGATTGAAAAATCTTTTGGTTCTTCATTGATTATCCATTTGATTTTTTTTTTAAATTTTGCATCATTATTAATCCAGTGATGATCCAACAGGTCATGCCAATCAAATTGAACTTCTGTTTCAACAAAAGATATAATCCAATTATTTAATTTCACAGAATACGATTAAACATTATAGAATTATATGATGATCAATGTCCACATGACATAAGTCATATGTTTTCCTTAGAAGATAAACACAAAATTATAAACTACACATGATATATTCTTCAAAATATATGCTATTTCAAGAACACTAATTTTATTATTACTTTTTAAGAGCAATATCAATATTCTTCTAAAATATTGTAATCGTGGTCTCATGCTCTCCAGGAGCAATAACATATTATTATTTGAAATAATCAATTGTATAAAAAATTATTCTTCAAGAGTAAAAATATAATTTATGTTAAATCGTATTCAATTATGCTCTTCGGGAGCAATTAAAATTTAACTAAAACATCTGTTAATAATAGTGTGCTACTTCTATGGACGGATTTAGGAGGGACTGGCTGGGCTATAGTCCCCCCTCCCAACCCGGTCCAATTAAAATTTTTCTTAGGGTAGTTTTATTTATTTATTTATTATTTTTTTTGTAAAAATGGATTTTTAATAAGTTTATTATTATTATTATTATTATTATTATTATTATTATTATTATTATTATTATTATTGCGTATTAGCCCAATTTGAAATTTTTTATCCTGATCTTGAATTCAAACATGGATCCGTCCCTAGCTACTTTAGAAGCAATAATTTTTTTAGAATATTAACAATATTATACTACTTCGGGAGCACCGATAAATTATTATTAAAAACATTAACTATTCATGAGTATTTTTTTAGACAAATATTAATATTTGCAGAGTTGTGCTTCTTCGAGAGTACTTTATATTTTACTATTACTTTTTCAACAGTAATAAATCAACATCTTTATTTGAGATATTAAAAATTGTAATTCATGCTCTTCATGAGCAATGTGTCAATATCATTCTGCATAATTCATGCTCTTCGGGAGCAAATAATGTTCTCTTAGGATATTAAAAAAATATAGTTCATACTCTTCGGAAGCAAATAATATTCTTCAATATAAAAAGGCATAATGATTACTTTAATTAACCACCATGAAAAAATTATTGTAATATAATTGAGAGTCTAGTTAAAAATTATTGTAATATACATATATACACACACTAGCCTACTTTGTAGTGAATGGTATGAAGCATAATTCTAGAGAGCTTCTCTGATCTATCTCCACCCCTGATCTCTAAGTCTTCTCTGTCAGAAAATTCAAGAGGGTCTACTGCCTTTTTACTCTTCCTAAAAACTATTAGATTTTTAAAAAAATTGAACCATCTTGATAATAACGTGTTATGAAAAGAGATAAAAGAGAAGAAAACATATAGAAGTTAATAGATTTATGTGTATTATTAAGAACCAGTGCCATATATTTATAGAGTCAAAAATAAGAGTTACAATTGGAATAAAATAGACCTTCTAGACAAGATAAAACTTATATATGTATCATGATAATACTAAATAATCATCAATAATTATCTCATTAGTTTACAACATATATAACATTTTATGTACCTTTTTATTATATTAGTCTTATTGCACGGGTTATGATGCGAACCCCATAACAATGGAAACTACGAAACCCACAACGAGGTTGATGCAGAACCCAAGAACGCCAATACTAACTGGTTTTGGATCTTGAACCCCAAGAATTGAACCAAGAAACCCTAGATTAGCGAAGAACCTAAAACCCCTTGATTACAATTAAAAGAACCCACAATCTGATTGATTAGAACGCCACAAGAAGTTGAATCTTGATAAGTTTCAAGATTGTTCAAGATGAACAATAAATTGAAAGAACAATTCTCTCTCTATAATATTAAGCAAAAGTCAAAAGTTGTTACAATGAAAAGTAATCTCCTATTTATACTAATGAATAAAAACGTCCAAAACCATCAAACTATTGTAATAATTTGATTTCATAAGAATTCTATCAAAACTAGGAAATTCGGCCAAAATTAGAAAATTCGCCAATTTTTTTTGGCTTGTGCGGCCACATGGTGTAAATCCATGCGGTCGCATGGTTCAACAAAAAAAACAATATTTGTTTTCGGTATGCCACTGTGTGGCCGCATGATGTTTTGCCCGTGCGAGCCTCCGGTTTCATCGCTTGATAACAAATCGATCCAAGTTGATTTGGCCTTCGACCCGAACATGAAAGTTGCTCCATTTTGAGTCCTGAACATGGTTCCATCAATGGTTTCTTGAACGAGAAATCCCATCGCTTGTTTTACTTGCTTTGCCCTTGATCGCGTCATTGGTCCGCCATCGACTATCAACGGGTCTCGTCTCGCACTTTCCTTCGTCGGGCTCGACTCCTAGATCATATCATCCCCTCCATCTTCAAAATGATTCATCCTCGAATCTGAACCTGCATCAAATAGAGAGAGGTTAGATACATTAAAAGTAGCCGAAACATTGTACTCACCTGGTAAATCCACTTTGTATGCATTGTCATTGATCCTCTCGATGATTTGAAATGGTCCATCGCCTCGTGGTTGCAATTTTGACTTCCTCTATGTTGGAAAATGCTCTTTTATGAAATGCACCCAGACCCAATCTCTAGGCTCAAATGTAATGCGTCTTCTTCCTTTATTTCCTTTTGATGCAATCAGCTTTCCTTTCTCTTCGATCTGCATCCTGACCTTTTCATGGAGTGTTTCACCATCTCGGCTTTTCGTTTCCCATCCAAGCTACCTCGTTCATGCACAGGCAAAGGCATTAAATCCATAGGTGTTAGTGGATTAAAACCATAAACAATTTCAAAAGGAGAAAACGAAGTAGTAGAATGTGTAGCTCGATTATATGCAAACTCTATAAATGGTAAACACTCTTCCCATGATTTCAGATTTTTATTGATCACTGTCCTAAGTAGTTGAGTCATAGTTTGATTAACTACCTCAGTTTGTCCATTTGTTTGTGGGTGACAAGTTGTAGAAAATAATAACTTAGTTCCTAACTTACTCCACAAAACACGCCAAAAATGACTCAAAAACTTCACGTCCCTATCAGACACTATACTTTTAAGTACTCCATGTAAACGTACTATTTCCCTAAAGAATAAGTCTGTAATATTAGTAGCATCGTCAATTTTATGACATGGTATAAAATGCGCCATCTTACTAAACCTATCGACCGCTACAAATATTGAATCCCGACTCCTTTTTGTCCTAGTCAAACCTAACACAAAGTCCATAGATATGTCTACCCAAGGTTCACTAGGTACAGACAAAGGAGTATACAAACCATAGGGTTGAACCTTAGACTTAGCCTTTTTACAAGTTATACACTTTCCACATATTTGTTCTATGTCATGTCGCATTTTAGGCCAATAAAAATATTTCCCTAACATGTCTAAAGTCTTTTGAACCCTGAAGTGTGCCATTAGACCACCCCCATGTGCTTCCCTTACCAATAATTCACGCAAAGAACAATTAGGAATGCACAACTTATCTTCCCTAAACAAATATCCTTCATGCCTATAGAATTTATCAAATGCACCTTTGTCACATGAAACATAAATACTAGAAAAATCACAATCAGACTCATACATGCCCTTAATATGCATCAGCAACTATATTTTCGAAACCAAGTAATTTAGTACTTAATAAATTTAAAAGCACGTACCTTCGAGACAACGCATCAACAACTATATTTTCGTTACCTTGTTTGTACTTGATGACGTAGGGAAATGTCTCGATAAAGCATCTCGCATGTCTTTTGTTCAACTTACCTTGACCTCACATATGCTTTAAAGATTCATGATCGGTGTGTATCACGAATTCCTTTGGCCATAAGTAGTGCTGCCAAGTCTCCAATGCTTGAACAAGTGAATACAGCTCCTTGTCATATGTCGGATAATTCAATGCTGCTCCACTCAACTTTTCACTAAAGTAAGCAATAGGTCTCCTTTCCTACATTAACACTGCTCCTATACCTATTCCTGATGCATCACACTCAACCTCGAATGTTTTATCAAAATTTGGTAATGCCAAAATAGGTGCCTTACATAGCTTATCCTTAATGGTGTTAAATGCAATTTCTTGAGATTCTCCCAAACGAAAACCTACACTCTTCTTTACTATTTCAGTCAACGGTGTGGTGATGGTGCTAAAATCTCTTACAAATCGCCTATAAAAACTAGCCAATCCATGAAAACTCCTAACTTCAGTTATAGTCTTAGGTGTTGGCCATTCCTTTATAGCTTTTATCTTTTCTTCATCGACTTCCACCCCGTTAGCACTAACCACAAATCCTAGGAAAACAACTCTATCCATGCAAAATGTACACTTTTTGAAATTAGCATATAGTTGTTCCTCTCGCAACACAACAAGCACACAATTTAAATGTTCTAAATGCTCATCTAGGTTTTTGCTATAGATTAAGATGTCATCAAAATAAACTACAACAAATTTTCCAATAAAAGCACGCAAAACATGGTTCATTAAACGCATAAAAGTGCTCGGTGCATTAGTGAGTCCAAACGGCATAACTAACCATTCATACAATCCATACTTAGTCTCAAACGCCGTTTTCCATTCATCACCCTCCCGCATGCGAATTTGATGATACCCACTCTTAAGATCAATCTTACTAAAAATGCAAGCACCATGCAACTCATCAAGCATATCATCTAGCCTAGGTATTGGGCGACGATACTTTAACGTGATATTGTTGATAGCTCGACAATCCACGCACGTTCTCCAAGTCCCATCCCTCTTAGGCACCAGCAAAATAGGTACAACACATGAACTCATGCTCTCCCTGACATAACCTTTGCTTATCAACTCCTCCACTTGCTTTGAAGCTCCTTCGTCTCCTCGGGATTACTTCGGTAAGTTGGTCGATTCGGTATAACAGCTCCAAGTACAAAGTCAATCTGGTGCTCGATGCCTCTGATTGGTGGCAATCCACTTGGCATCTCCTCAGGAAACACATCGTCAAACTCCTACAATAAAGACTTAACCAAACTAGGGAGGGATGTGTTAGAATCCTCAAAATTGAGGAGAGACTCCTTGTACACTAACAATATCATTTGCCTATTATCACTCATAGCCTTTTTCAACTCACTTTCTTTTGCATAGAAGTTGACCTTTGGCTTTTCTCTTCGCTCAGTTGACTCTTTTTCTCTCCTCTCAACTGACTCCTTTTCTCTCCGCTCATGTGGCTTCTCTCTCTTTTCTCCAATCTCAGCCACCTCACTATTTTCTCTCTTATTGATGGTTTCACTATTGTCTCTCCTTTTTCTTGACTCTTTTACTCTCTCGTCTTCCTCACTTTTCAGCTTGATTTGATCTCCATACACTTGTGCCGGTGTTAATGGCGCAAGAGTAATAGTCTTCCCATCCTTGACAAAGCTATAACGATTCCTCTATCCATCATGTGTGACCGTTCTATCATATTGCCATGGTCTTCCTAACAAGATATGACCCACATGCATAGGCACCGCATCACATACTACTTTGTCACTATAACTCCTAATTGGGAGATCAATTAAAACTCTTCTATTCACCCTAACTTCCCCACTTTCTTTCAACCATTGCAACTTATAAGGCCTAGGGTGTCTTAACAATGCTAGTCCTAATTTCTCAACTAAAGTTGTGCTAGCTACATTCATGCAACTCCCACCATCAATAATCATACTACATACCTTATCATTGACGTAACAACGTGTGTGGAATATATTTTCTCGCTGCTGCTCCGAATCATCCACTTTGACTTGAGTGTTAAGAGCTCTCCTTGACACCAACGATTCCCCAACAGCAAACTCCAATTTTTCTTCTTCTTCAACGTCCTCCAATGCAGGCATGTCCTCAAACTCTCCTTCACTTTCACTCACTACCTCTCCATTATCCAACAAAACCATTACCCATTTATTTGGGCATTGAGAAGCAATGTGCCCTGACCCCAAGCATCTGAAACACTTGATGTCTCGATTCCTTGATGGTTGTGAATCTGTTTTGGGTGCTGTTTTGCTAGCACTTTCTTCTTTCCCTTTCTGCCACTCATTCCTATCTTTAGGTACAGCTTTATCACCTTTGTTGTTTTTGTTCCACCCTGACTTCCAAGATGGATTAACACTCGAAGTTCCTAATGGCTGCCTAGCTGCCCCTTTCCTCCTCAGCTGTCTCTCTACCTTCATAGCCACATGCAACATGTCTTCCAACTTCACATAATGTTGCAACTCCACTACATTGGCAATTTCCCTATTCAACCCATTCAAGAATCGTACCATGGTAGCCTCCCGATCCTCCACCACATTGGCCCTAATCATGAGTATTTCCATCTCCTTATGATAGTCCTCTACACTTTTTGACCCTTGATATAGACCTAGCAGTTTTTGATGGATCTCTCGGTAATAGTGGCTAGGAACAAACCTCTTTCTCATCAATGACTTCAATTCCTCCCAAGTGCTGATTCGTCTTCCCCATCTCCTACGTTGTGAAGTAATCACTTGATCCCACCATCAAATTGCATAGTCACTGAACTCCAAAACTGCTAACTTCACCTTTTTCTCCTCGGAGTAGTTATAACACTCGAAGATCATTTCAACCTTCCTTTTCCACTCCAGGTATGCCTCGGGATCACTCCTTCCTTTGAATGAAGGAACTGTCATTTTTATATTTTCCAAGTTTCCATCCAACTCCTCCTCTTGACCATTCCGACCCCGTCTGTCGAACCTATCGCCTCTATTCCTCATCCTTCCCATCTCAACACCGTGAAATTCATCTTCGCCCATGTCACTCCCATATCCATACTCCTCTCGCCTTTCCCTCCTATGCTCCCATCTATCCGGTCCTCTGGCATTGGATACATCCACTCGATGCCCCGACTAAGATTAGCCACTGATGTATCTAATCTATTCGTCCAAGCCTCCTTCTTCTCCAACCTATCTCTCACATCTCCAAACGCCCTCTCAAACCTTTGCACTAAATTCTCCTATGCATTGCTATTATTGCCTTGTCGGCTTGAGTTTGATTCTTCCCTTTCTGACATCCTAACACTAAAATTTTATTTTACTACCTCACCAAAAGTCACTTGGAACACACACAAGGGCTTTTACCCTCTATTAAGCTCACCTCTCTACCTTTTACCACTTAGTTCTTTCAACAATTGCTTCTAGGAATAATCAATGAACTCAATCAATCAATCAATTCGTGTAGAATTTCCCAAATCGGATGTAACTCAATAATTGTAACAAAGGACTCAAAGAAAACTTTTAAAACTTGATTTGAATTGAAGGAATGGAATGATCAATGTGTCCAAGTAATTTAGAAACGATAATGAATAATAAAAGTTGGTATTTGACGGATCAATAATATTTAACAAGTTTTTTTTTACTGTACGGATGAATAGTAAATTTTTTTTAGATCCGAAAATCAATAACAAAAACAACAAAGAAAACGAAAACTGATTCGGGCGAAAATCGAGCCCAAAAATGGAATTTGAAGATTTTTTATGAAACTTTTAGATCAAAAGATCAAGAAAACCTTCTGGACACAAGAACAGAAGGAATTGAAAAAAAAAAATTAGACAACAAAGGATATAACCTGATTAAATTGGAACCAAAGCTCTGATACCAACTGATGCGAACCCCGTAGCAATGGAAACTATGAAACCCACAACGAGATTGATGCGGAACCCAAGAACGCCAATACTAACCGATTTTGGATCTTGAACCCCAAGAATTGAACCAAGAAACCCTAGATTAACGAAGAACCTAAAATCCCTTGATTACAATTAAAAGAACCCACAATCCGATTGATTAGAACGCCACAAGAAGTTGAATCTTGATAAGTTCCAAGATTGTTCAAGAAGAACAATAAATTGAAAGAACAATTTCTCTCTATAATATTAAGCAAAAGTCAAAAGTTGTTACAATGAAAAGTAATCTCCTATTTATACTAATGAATAAAAACGTCCAAAACCATCAAATTATGGCAATAATTTGATTTCATAAGAATTCTATCGAAACTAGAAAATTCGACCAAAATTAGAAAATTCGCCAATTTTTTTGGCTTGTGCGGCCGCATGGTGTAAATCCATGCGGTCGCATGGTTCAACAAAAAAAGCAATATTTTTTTCGGTATGTCACTGTGCGGCCACACAGGCTTGTCTTCAGCCTCCGGTTTCGTCGCTTGATAATAAATTGATCCAAGTTGATTCGGCCTTCGACCCGAATATGAAAGTTGCTCCATTTTGAGTCCCGAACATGGTTCCATCAATGGTTTCTTGAACGAGCAATCCCATCGCTTGTTTCACTTGATTTGCCCTTGATCGCGTCATTGGTCCGCCATCGACTATCAATGGATCTCGTCTCGCACTTGCCTTCGTCGGGCTCGACTCCTGGATCATATCAGGTTATGTTATTTTGAAGGTAATGTTAGTATATTAAATGAGTTGAGATTCTTGCAAATTACATCATCTCAATATTTGTTTTGGCTAGACAGGGATTGATCTTCCCTTATTGAGAACTTGAAACCTTATTGTCATTAGAGCTCTCTTCTAGTTGCAAGTTTGAAGAAGATTGCGCAATGGATAAACATGAGAGAAGATTCATAAGAGAAGTCTCATCATCAAAAGTAACAATTTCTTCCAATCTCTACACGCAGATATTACCAAGTAAAAGGCATCAGCCTGGACAAAAAATGGGCAATACTTTGTTGAGAAAGAATACTAAATCCAAGAAACAAAAGATATTATTGTACAATAAATGAAAGATTTCCATAAGAAAATAAAAAAGAAGCATGTGTTCTCTATTTCGTACAGTTTATCACTGGAATATACTAACCATCCGAGAATAGTGCCTTCACTTGTCCAACAACACTAAAAACAACACCAATCTATTGCTGAAATCCACAAAGATTGTATAATTGCCATTTCTTATGAAGCATGCATGTTTGAGCATGCTCCACTATAACTTCCTACATTTCAGTGGACATACCAATCCCAAGGATCTACAAGAATTTCAACATACGAGCTCTTACAATTCCATGACAAATTGCTAAGCACATTAAGGGAAAGCTATGGACAAGGACATGGATGTTGGTAAAGTATTAACAAGTGGCATGAACACAACAACATAAAAATTCTAGTCAAGCAGATGGAGTTGTGTGTGGAAATGCAACATGAAAATGTAGTATAATCCACAATATATAAAAGCCTTTAAATGGATTATTATTTGTGATGCCAAAGAGACTACTATTGTAACATGTTTATATCATAAGCAAAAAATAGTAGCAATGAATATTGAATACAATAAATGAAAGATTTCCATAAGAAAATAAAAAAGAAGCATGTGTTCTCTATTTCGTACAGTTTATCACTGGAATATACTAGCCATCCGAGAATAGTGCCTTCACTTGTCCAACAACACTAAAAACAACACCAATCTATTGCTGAAATCCACAAAGATTGTATAATTGAAAATTTCTTATGAAGCATGCATGTTTGAGCATGCTCCACTGTAACTTCCTACATTTCGGTGGACATACCAATCCCAAGGATCTACAAGAATTTCAACATACAAGCTCTTACAATTCCATGACAAATTACTAAGCACATTAAGGGAAAGCTATGGACAAGGACAAGGACATGGATGTTGGTAATGTATTAACAAGTGACATACACAACAACATAAAAATTCTAGTCAAGCGGATGAAGTTGTGTGTGGAAATGCAACATGAAAATGTAGTATAATCCACAATATATAAAAGCCTTTAAATGGATTATTATTTGCGATGCCAAAGAGACTACTATTATAACATGTTTTTATCATAAGCAAAAAATAGTAGCATTGAATATTGACTGCACAATGCTCTAAGAAGAATAGAGTAATTTGAATCTATAGAAAACAGTTACGACATTTCGAACTCTTGTGGGATCTAAAATGAGTTAAATCAAGAATTCTTTCACAATTTTACTCTTTCCTTGCTCAGACGTTTATGAAAAACTCCATCATTGACATTTTTTTCTAGCCGCCAAAATTCATAAAAAAGAAATAGAGGGTGATGCTTCTTTTATACTAAAAGAGAAAAAATATATATGAAATCAATATTTTCACACAGTCAATTTCATAACAATGATATGCAGATTATCAGATGTAACAATAATATTTTCTTTTAACATATAGACCAATAAGTCCATCAATTGTTATAAAAAGAACGAAGGTACTTAAACCTAGACAATTTGCCCATGTAAAACTTAGCAATGAACTGTTGGTGTTACCACTAAAGAGTGAAGAAGTTGAATTAAGAAAAATTGTTGAAGATGTTTGTGATGACAAAATAAAATATGTAAAAATCTACTATTTCATACGAACACCATCAAAGCAGAAAAGAATATTAATTTAAATTTATGAACTGCATTATCATTCCAAACGCTTAATTATGATGCTAATTTTACAAAAAAAACTTATAAATAAAGCTAGACACTAATCAACAAAATCAAATTTAAATTTGAGTCAAATTTGATTGGAAACCCGTCAATGAACAAAATGTAGATTAAATTTTAGTCAAAATTCATTTCAAACTCGTCGATGAACCAAACTCAGGTGAACTTTTAGTTAAATATGGTTAGAAACACGCCAATGAACAAAATTCAGGTGAAATTTTAGTCAAATTTGATTGAAAACGCACCAATGAACAAAATTTAGATAAAAATTTTAACAAATTTAAATGAAAACGGGACAACTAACAACACTCAGATGAAATTATAGTCATATTTGGTTTGAAGTGCACCAATGAATGAAATCCAGAAGATATTTTAGTCAAATTTGATTGAAAATATGTCAAGGAACTAAACCCATGTGAAATTTTGGTAAAAATCTATTGGAAACACGCCAATGATAAAATCAACTAAATTTAATCAAATTTGATTACAAACACGCCAATCTACTAAACCCTGGTGAAATTTTAGTTAAATTTGATTGCAAACCTATTGATCAACAAAACGCAGTTGAAGTCAAATTTGAATGAAAACGTGCCAATGACCTAAACCTATGCGGAATTTTAGTCAAATTTGTTTGGAAACCCGCTAATGAGCAAAATCAAATTTAAATTTCAGTGAAATTTGATTGGCAACACGCTAATGAACTAAACTCATGTAAAATTTTAGGCAAATTTGATTGGAAGAGCACAAATGAACAAAATTCGGATGAAATTTTACTCAAATTTGAATTTGAGTAAAATTTTATTGGAAACTCACCAAGGAACTAATCCCTTGAGAAATTTTTGTTAAATTTGATTGGAAACCCGCCGGTGAACAAAATGCAGATGAAATTTTTGTCAAATTTGATTGGAAACGCGCCAATAAACCAAATTCAAGTGAAATTTTAGTTGAATTTCATTAGAAACACGTTAATGAACAAAACTCAGGAGAAATTTTAGTCAAATTTGATTGGAAGCGCGCCAATGAACTAGACCTACGTGAAATTTTAGTCAAATTTGATTGGAAGAGCACCAATGAACAAAATCCAGATGAAATTTTAGTCAAATTTGATTGAATACATGCCAAAGAACTAAATCCATGTGAAATTTTAGTAAAATTCTATCGAATTGCCAATGATAAAACTCAATTGAAAATTTAGTCAAATTTGATTACAAACACGCCAATGAACTAAACCCAGATAAAATTTTAGTTTACTTTGATTAGAACCCCACCGGTGAACAAAACGCAGATGAAATATTGGTAAAATTTGATTAAAAATGAGCTAATGAACTAAACCTAAGCGAAATTTTAGTCAAATTTGACAGGAAACCCACTAATGAATGAAATCAAATTTAAATTTGAGTCAGATTTAATTGGAAACGCGTCAATAAGCAAAATCCACGAGAAATTTTAGTTAGATTTGATTGGAAGCGCACCATTGAACAAAATTCAGATGAAATTTTACTCAAATTTGATTGAAGACGTGCCATTTAACAAAACTCAGATGAAATTGTAGTCATATTTGATTTGAAGTGCACCAATGAATAAACTCTAGATGAAATTTTAGTCCAATTTAACTGAAAACCCGCTAATGAACAAAATAAAATTTAAATTTGAGTTAAATTTGATTGGAAACTCGCCAACGAACTAAATCCAAGAGAAATTTTAGTTAAATTTCATTGGGAACCCGCCAATGAACAAAATGCAGATGAAATTTTTGTCAAATTTGTTTGGAAACATGCCAATGAACAAAATTCAAGTGAAATTTTAGTCGAATTTCATTAGAAACACGCCAATAAACAAAGCCCATGTGAAATTTTAGTCGAATTTCATTAGAAACACGCCAATAAACAAAGCCCATGTGAAATTTGATTGGAAACGCGCCAATGAACTAAATTAATGTGAAATCTTAGTCAAATTTAATTGGAAGAGCACCAATGAAAAAAATTCAGATGAAATTTTAGTCAAATTTGATTGAAAACGTGCCAAAGAACTAAACCCATATAAAATTTTAGTAAAATTCTATCGAAAATGCGCCAATGATAAAACTCTACTGAAAATTTAGTCAAATTTGATTACAAACAAAATGAGATGAACTAAACTCAGGTGAATTTTTTGTCAAATTTGATTGGAAACTCCTCGATGAACAAAACGGAGATGAAAATTTGCTAAAATTTGATTGAAAACGCGCCAATGAACTAAACCTAAGCGAAATTTTAGTTAAATTTAATTGGAAACCTGATAATGGACAAAATCAGATTTAAATTTGAGTCAGATTTGATTGGAAATGCGCCAATAAACAAAACGCATGAGAAATTTTAGTCAAATTTGATTGGAAGCACACCAATGAACAAAATCCAAATGAAATTTTACTCAAATTCGATTGAAGACGTGCCATTTAACAAAACTTAGATGAAATTGTTGACATATTTGATTTGAAGAACACCAATGAACAAACTCCAGACGAAATTTTAGTCAAATTTGATTTGATTGTAAATGCGCCAAAGAACTCAACCCAGGTGATATTTTAGTAAAATTTTATTAGAAACGTGCCAACGATAAAACTAAACTGAAAATTTAGTCAAATTTGATTAAAAATACGCCAATGAACTCAACCCATGTGAAATTTTAGTCAAATTTGATTGGAAACCCGTCGACCAACGAAATGCAGATAAAATTTAGTCAAATTTGAATGAAAATGCACCAATGAACAAAACTTATGTAGAATTTTAGTCAAATTTTACTGGAAACCCGATAATAAATAAAATCAAATTTAAATTTGAGTCAAATTTGATTGGAAACGCGCCAATGAAGTAAACCCATGAAAAATTTTAGTCAAATTTGATTGGAAACCCATCGATGAACAAAAACCAAAATGAACTTTTTGTCAAATTTGATTGGAAACTCGCCAATGAACCAAACTCAGGTGAAATTTTAGTCAAATTTGATTGGAAACACGCCAATGAACAAAATCCAGATGAAATTTTAGTCAAATTTAATTGAAACGCGCCAATGAACTAAATCCATATGAAATTTAGTCAAATTTTATTGAAAATGGGCCAATGATAAAACTCAACTTAAAATTTAGTGAAAATTGATTACAAACACGCCAATGAATTCAACCCTAATGAAATTTTATCAAATTTGATTGCGAACCCGCCGAAGAACTAAACTTATCCAGAATTTTAGTCAAATTTGACTGGAAACTCGCTAATGAACAAAATCAAATTTAAATTTGAGTCAAATTTGATTGGAAACGCGCCAACGAACTAAATCCAAGAGAAATTTTAGTTAAATTTGATTGGGAACCCGTCGATAAACAAAATGCAGACGAAATTTTTGTCAAATTTTTTTGGAAACGCACCAATGAACTAAATTCAAGTGAAATTTTAGTCGAATTTTATTACAAACACGCTAATGAACAAAATTCAGGTGAAATTTTAGACAAATTTGATTGGAAACATGCCAATGAACTAAACTAATGTGAAATCTTAGTCAAATTTGATTGGAAGCGCACCAATGAAAAAAATTCAGATGATATTTTAGTCAAATTTGATTGAAAACGTGCCAAAGAACTAAACCCATATAAAATTTGAGTAAAATTCTATCGGAAATGCTCCAATGATAAAACTCTACTGAAAATTTAGTCAAATTTGATTACAAACACGCCAATGAACTAAATCCAGGTGAAATTTTAGCCAAATTTAATTGGAAACCCATCGATGAATAAAATGCAAATGAAATTTTGCTAAAATTTGATTGAAAATGCGCCAATGAACTAAACCTAAGCAAAATTTTAGTCAAATTTGATTGGAAACCTACTAATGGACAAAATCGAATTTAAATTTGAGTCAGATTTGATTGGAAATGCGCCAATAAACAAAATCCATGAGAAACTTTAGTCAAATTTGATTTCAAGCATACCAATGAACAAAATCCAAATGAAATTTTACTCAAATTAAATTGAAGACGCGCCATTTAACAAAACTCAGATGAAATTGTAGTCATATTTGATTTGAAGAACACCAATGAGCAAGCTCCAGACGAAATTTTAGTGAAATTTGATTATAAATGCGCTAAAGAACTAAACCAGGTGATATTTTAGTAAAATTCGATTAGAAGCACCCCAATGATAAAATTCAATTGAAAATTTAGTCAAATTTGATTGCAAACACGATAATGAACTAAACCTAGGTGAAATTTTTGTCAAATTTTATTGGAAACCCACCGATGAACAAAGCACAAGTGAAATTTAATTCAAATTTAAATGAAAATGCGCCAATGAACAAAACCTAAGCGGAATTTTAGTCAAATTTGACTAGAAACCTGCTACTGAACAAAATCAACTTTAAATTTGAGTGGAAACATGCTAATGAACTAAATCCATGAGAAATTTTATTCAAATTTGATCGAAACCCGCTGTTAAAGAAAACACAGATGAAACTTTTGTCAAAATTGACCAAACTCCGGTGAATTTTAATCAAATTTGATTAGAAACATGCAAATGAATAAAACTCGGGTTAAATTTTAGCCAAATTTAATTGGAAACCCATCGATGAACAAAATGTAGATGAAATTTTAGTCAAATTTGATTGAAAACGCGCCAATGAACTAAACTTAAGTGGAATTTTGGTCAAATTTGTCTGGAAACTTGCTAATGAACAAAATCAAATTTAAATTAGTCAAATTTGATTGGAAATGCACCAATGACTGAAACCCATAAGAAATTTTTGTTAAATTTGATTGGAAACCCACTGATGAACAAAACACAGGTGAAATTTTCGTCAAATTTGATTGGAAACGAGCCAATGAACCAAAATCCGGTGAAATTTTAGTCAAATTTGTTTAGAAACATGCCAATAGACCAAACCCAGGAGAAATTTTACTCAAATTTGATTTGTAATGCGCCAATGAACTAAACCCATGCGAAATTTTACTCAAATTTGATTGGAAGTGCACTAATGAACTAAACCCATGTGAAATTTTAGTAAAATTCCATTGGAAACGCGCCAGTGATAAAACTCAACTGAAAATTTAGTCAAACTCGATCACAAACATGCCAATGAGCAAAAATCAAGTGAAATTTTAGTCACATTTGATTAGAAAACCGCCGATGAACAAAAAATAGATGAAATTTTAGTAAAATTTGATTGGAAACCTGTCGATAAACAAAACTCAGATGAAATTTTTGTCAAATTTGATTGGAAACGCACTAATGAATAAAATCCATACAAAATTTTATTCAAATTTGATTGGAAGTACGCCAAAGAATAAACCCATGTAAATTTTTAGTAAAATTCTATTGAAATTGCACCAATGACCCATGAGAATTTTTAGTCAAATTTGATTGGAAACCCACTGATGAACAAAACACGAATGGAATTTTTGTCAAATTCAATTGGAAACACGCCAATTAACAAAACTCAGGTGAAATTTTAGTCAAATTTGATTAGAAACATGCCAATGAACAAATTCCAGGTGAAAGTTTAGTCAAATTTGATTGGAAACGCGCCAATGAAATAAGCCCATGCGAAATTTGAGTCAAATTTAACTGGAGGCGCTCCAATGAACAAAATTCATATGAAATTTTACATAAATTTTATTGAAAACGTGCCAAAGAAATAAACCAATATGAAATTTTAGTAAAACTCCATTGGAAACGCGTCAACGATCAAAACTCATGTGAAATTTTAGACACATTTGATTAGAAACGCACTAATGAACAAAGTCCAAGTGAAATTTCAGTTAAATTTGATTGGAAACCCGTCGATGAACAAAATGCAGATAAATTTTTTGTAAAAGTTGGCTGGAAACGTGTTAATCAACCAAATTCAGATGAAATTTTAGTCAAATTTGATTAAAAACACACCAAAGAATAGAACCCATGCGAAATTTTAGTAAAATTCTATCAAAAACGCGCCAATGATAAAACTCAACTGAAAATTTAGCCAAATTTGATTACAAACATGCAAATGAACTAAACCTAGGTCAAATTTTTATCAAATTTGATTGGAAACCCACCGATGAACAAAACGCACATGAAATTTTAGTAAAATTTGATTGAAAACACTCCAATGAACCAAACTCAGATGAAATTTTAATCAAATTTGATTAGAAACAAGCCAATGAACAAAACCCAGGTGAAATTTTAGTCAAATCTGATTGAAACCTGTCGATGAATGAAATGCAGATGAATTTTTTTTTTCAAATTTGATTGGAAACACCCCAATGAACCAAACTTAGGTGAAATTTTAATCAAATTTGATTAGAAATACGCCAATGAACACAACGTAGGTGAAATTTTAGTCAAATTTGATTGGAAACCCGCAGATGAACAAAACATAAATTTTTTTTTGCCAAATTTGATTGAAAACGCGCCAATGAACTAAACCTAAGCGGAATTTTAGTCAAATTTGACTGGAAACCCGCTAATGAACAAAATCAAATTTAAATTTGAGTCAAATTGGATTGGAAACGCGCCAATGAACTAAACCCAAGAGAAATTTTAGTCAAATTTGATTGGAAACCCGCCTACGAATAAAACACAAATGAATTTTTTGTCAATTTTTGATTGGAAAAATGGCAATGAATAAAATCTCGAGGAAATTTGAGCCAAATTTGATTGGAAACGCACCAATAAACAAAATCCACGAGAAATCTTAGTCAAATTTTATTGTAAATCCGTCGATGAACAAAATGCAGATGAAATTTTTATCAAATTTGAATGGAAACACGCAAATTAACCAAAGTCAGGAGAAATTTTAGTCAAATTTGATTAGAAACACGCCAATGAACAAAATTTAGACGAAATTTTACTCAAATTTAATTGAAAACACGCTAAAGAACAAAAATCATGTGAAATTTTAGTAAAATTCTATTGGAAACGTGCCAACGATGACACTCAACTGAAAATTTAGTCAAATTTGATTGGAGACCCTTCGATGAAATAAACGCAGATGAAATTTTAGTCAAATTTGATTGAAAACGCTCTAATGAATTAAATCTAAGCGGAATTTTAGTCAAATTTGATAGAAAAGCCGCTAATGAATAAAATCAAATTTGAATTTGAGTCAAATTTGATTGGAAACCCGCCGATACTAAAATGCAGATAAATTTTTTGTCAAATTGATTGAAAATGTGTAATTGAACCAAACTCAGGTGAAATTTTAATCAAATTTGATTAGAAACACGCCAATGAATAAAACTCAAGTGAAATTTTAGTCTAATTTGATTGGAAACCTACCGATGAAGGAATCATAGATGAATTTTTTGTTAAAATAGATTGAAAATGCGTCAATGAACAAAATACAGAAGAAATTTTAGTGAAATTTGATTGGAAACGTGCCAAAGAATTGGACTTATGGGAAATTTTAATAAAATTCTATAGGAAATGCGCCAATGACAAAACTCAATCGAAAATTTAGTCAAATTTGATTACAAGCCTGCCAATGAACTAAACCACGTGAATTTTTTTTTTCAAATTTGATTGGAAACTCGCCGATGAACTAAACCTAAGCGGAATTTTAGTCGAATTTGACCACAAACCCGCTAATGAACAAAATCAAATTTGATTAGAAACACGCCAATGAACTAAAGCCAAGAGAAATTTTTGTCAAATTTGATTTGAAACCTGTTGATGAATAAAATGCAGATGAAATATTTGCCAAATTTGATTGGAAACGCGTCAATGGACAAAATCTAGACGAAATTTTAGTCAAATTTGATTGAAAACGTGCCAAATAACTGAACTGGCGTGAAATTTTAGTAAAATTCTATTGGAAACGCGCCAATGAAAAACTCAACCGAAAATTTAGTCAAATTTGATCACAAACACGCCAACGAACTAAACCCACGTGAAATTTATTTCAAATTTGATTGGAAACCCATCGATAAAATAAACCTAAGTGGAATTTTAGTCAAGTTTGATTAGAAACGAGCTAATGAACTAAAGCCATGAGAAATTTTTGTCAAATTTGATTGAAACCCGCCAATGAACAAAATGCAGATGAAACTTTTGTCAAATTTCAATGGAAATGCACTAATGAACGAAACTTAAGTGGAATTTTAGTAAAATTTGACTGAAAACCCGCTAATGAACAAAATCAAATTTAAATTTGAGTTATATTCGATTGGAAATGCGCCAACGAACTAAATCGATTCGAAATTTTAGTCAAATTTGATTGAAAACGCGCAAAAGAACTAAACCCGTATGAAATTTTAGTAAAATTCTGTTGGAAACATGCCAATGAACTGAACACATGAGAAGTTTTAATCAAATTTGATTGGAAACCCGTCAATGAACAAATTACAGATGAGATTTTCGTCAAATTTAATTGGAAACGCGCCAATTAACCAAACTTAGGAGAAATTTTAGCCAAATTTGATTAGAAACACGCCAATGATCAAAATCCAGACAAAATTTTACTCAAATTTAATTGAAAACGCGCCAATGATGACACTCAACTAAAAATTTCATCAAATTTGATTACAAACACGCCAATGAACTAAATCCAGGTGAAATTTTAATCAAATTTGATTGGAGACCCATCGATGAAATAAATGCGGATGAAATTTTAGTCAAATTTGATTGAAAAAGCTCCAATAAATTAAACCTAAGCGGAATTTTAGGCAAATTTGATAGAAAATGAATAAAATAAAATTTGAATTTGAGTCAAATTTGATTGGAAACGTGTCGATGTCAAAACCTAGATAAATTTTTTGTCAAATTTGATTGGAAATGCGCCAAATGAACCAAACTAAGGTGAAATTTTAATCAAATTTGATTAGAAACACGCCAATGAATAAAACTCAGGTGAAATTTGAGCCTAATTTGATTGGAAACCTGTCGATGAAAGAAATGCAGATGAAATTTTTGTCAAAATAGATTAAAAACACGCCAATGAACAAAATATAGATGAAATTTTAATGAAATTTGATTGGAAACGTGCCAAAGAACTGAACTCACGTGAAATTTTAATAAAATTCTATTGGAAACGCACCAATGATAAAACTCAATCGAAAACTTAGTCAAATTTGATTACAAACCTGCCATAAACTAAACACACGTGAAATTTTAGTCAAATTTGATTAGAAACCTACGATGAACGATACACAGATGAAATTTTAGTCAAATTTGGTTGGAAACCTGACGAAGAAAATTTTAGTCAAATTTGATTGAAATCGAGCCAATAAACTAAACCTAAGCGGAATTTTAGTCAAATTTGACTGGAAACCGCTAGTAAACAAATTTGAATTTGAATTTGAGTCAAATTTGATTGGAAACGCGGCAATGACCTAAGGCCATGAGAAATTTTAGTCAAATTTGAATGAAAACGTGCCAATGAACTAAACCTAAGCGAGATTTTAGTCAAATTTGATAGGAAAGCCACTAATGAATAAAATCAAGTCTAAATTTGATAGGAAACACGCTAAGGAACTAAATCCATGAAAAATATTAGTAAAATTTGATTGGAAACCCGCCGATGAACAGAATGCAAATGAAATTTTTGTCAAATTTGATTGGAAATACGCCAATGAACAAAATCCAGCCGAAATTTTATTCGAATTTGATTGGAAATGCGCCAAAGAACTAAACCCATGTGAATTTTTAGAAAAATTCTATCGGAGATAGGCCAATGAACTAAACCCATGAGAAATTTTAGTAAAATTTGATTGGAAACCCGTCGATGAACAAAACACAGATGAAATTTTTGTCAAATTTGATTTGAAACACGCCAATGAGCAAAATCAAGTCGAAATTTTATTCAAATTTGATTGAAAATGCGCCATAGAACTAAACCCATGTGAATTTTTAGTAAAATTCTATTGGAAGCGCCAATGAACTAAATCCGTTTGAAATTTTAGTCAAATTTGATTGGAAGCGCACCAATGAACAAAATCAAGATGAAATTTTTCTCAAATTTGATTGAAAACGCGCCAAAAAATAACCCACGGGAAATTTTTGTAAAATTCCATCGGAAACGCACCAATAATAAAACTCATCTGATAATTTTGTCAAATTTAATTACAAACACACCAATTAACTATACTCTGGTGAAATATTAATCAAATTTGAGTGGAAATCCACCGATGAACAAAATGAAGATGAAGTTTTAGTAAAATTTGATTGGAAACCCATCGATGAACAAAACGTAGATGAAATTTTAGTCAAATTTGATTGAAAACGCGCCAATGAACCAAGTATAAGCGGAATTTTAGTCAAATTCGATTGGAAACCTGCTAATGAACAAAATCAAATTTAAATTTGATCAAATTCGATTGGAAACGTGCTAATGGCCTAAGCCCATGAGAAATTTTAGTTAAATTTGATTGGAAACCTTCCGATTGACAAAACGGGGATGAATTTTTTTTTTTTGTCAAATTTGATTGGAAACATGCCAATGAACCAAACTCAGGTAAAATTTTAGACAATTTTGATTAGAAACACTCCAGTGAACATAACCCAGGTGGAATTTCAGTCAAATTTGATTGGGAACGCCAATGAACTAAATCCATGTGAAATTTTAGTAAAATTTGATTGGAAGCGCACCAATGAACAAAATTCAGATGAAATTTTACCCAAATTTGATTGAAAATGCGTCGTTTCACAAAACTTAAATGAAATTGTAGTCATATTTGATTTGAAACGTGCCTATGAACAAAATCCAGACGAAATCTTAGTCAAATTTGATTGGAAACGCGCCAAAGAACTAAACCCATATGAAAATTTAGTAAAATTCTATTGGAAATGCGGCAATGATACAATTCAATTGAAAATTTAGCAAAATTTGATTACAAACACCCCAATGAACTTAATCCACATGAAATTTTAGTCAAATTTGAATGAAAACGCGCCAATGAACTAAACTTAAGCGGAATTTTAGTCAAATTTGACTGAAAATCCAGTAATGAACAAAATCAAATTTAAATTTGAGTCAAATTTGATTGGAAATACTCCAATGAACTAAACCCATGAGAAATTTTAGTCAAATTTGATTGGAAACCTAACGATGAACAAAACACAGATGAAATTTCAGTCTAATTTGATTGGAAATGCCCCAATGAACCAACCTCAGGTGGAATTTCTGTTAAATCTGATTTGAAACATGCCAATGAACAAAATCAAGATGGAATTTTGGTCAAATTTGATTGAAAATGCGCTAATGAACTAAATCCATGAGAAATTTTAGTCAAATTTTATTGAAAACTTGCCAATGATAAAACTCAACTGAAAATTGAGTCTAATTTGATTATGAACATACCGATGAATTAAACACAGGTGAAATTTTAGTCAAATTTGATTGGAACCAGCCGACGAACTAATCCTAAGCTAAATTTTAGTCAAATTTGACTAGAAACCTGCTAATGAACAAAATATAATTTAAATTCGAGTCAAATTTGATTGGAAACGTACTAATGAACTAAAACAATGAGATTTTTTTGTTAAATTTTGATTGAAACCCGTCCATGAACAAAATGTAGATGAAATTTTAGTCAAATTTGACTGAAAATGCGCCAAAGAACTAAACCTAAGTGGAATTTTAGTCAAATTAGACTTGAAACCCACCATTAGAAGCGCGCCAAAGAGCTAAACCCATTTGAAATTTTAGAAAATTCTTTTTTAAATGCGCCAATGATAAATCTCAACTGAAAATTTAGTTAAATTTGATTGGAAATACATCGACGAACAAAATGCACATGAAATTTTAGTCAAATTTGATTAAAAAAATGCACCAATGAACCAAACTTGGGTAAAATTTTAGTCAAAGTTGATTATACACGCCATTGAACAAAACTAGGTGATATTTTAGTCAAATTTGATTGGAAACGTGCCAATGAACTAAATCCATGTGATATTTTATTCAAACTTGATTGAAAACCTACCGATGCACTAAACCTACGTGGAATTTTAGTCAAATTGGACTGGAAACCCACAAATGAACAAAATCAAGTTTGATTGGAAACGCGCCAATGAACTATAGCCATGAGAAATTTTAATCAAATTTGATTGGAAGCCCGTCGATGAACAAAAATTAGATGAAATTTTAGTCAAATTTGAATGAAAATGCGCCAATAAACTAAACCTAAGCAGAATTTTCATCAAATTTGACTAGAAACCCGTTAATGAACAAAATCAAATTAAAATTTGGGTCAAATTTAATTGGAAACGAGCCAATGAGCTAAACCCATGAGAATTTTTAGTAAAATTTGATTGGAAACCCGCTGATGAACAAAATGCAAATGGAATATTTGTCAAATTTGATTGAAAACACGCTAATGAACCAAATGCTGGTGAAATTTTTATCAAATTTGATTAGAAACATGTCAATGAATAAAACCCAGGTAGAATTTTAGTCAAATTTGATTGGAAGCACACCAATGAACTAAACCCATGTGAAATTTTAGTAAAATTCTTTTGGAAACCCGCCAATGATAAAACTCAACGGAAAATTTAGTCAAACTTGATTACAAACATACTAATGTACTAAACTCAGGTGAAATTTTAGTCAAATTTGATTGAAAACCCATCGATTCACAAAATTAGACGAAATTTTGGTCAAATTTGATTGGAAACGTGCCGATGAACTAAACCTATGTGAAATTTTAGTAAAATTCTATTGAAAATGCGCCAATGACAAAACTCAACTGAAAATTTAGACAAATTTAATTATAAACACACCAATAAACTAAACTCAAGTGAAATTTTGGTCAAATTTGATTGAAAACCCACAAACAAAAAAATGCAGATAATATTTTAATCAAATTTGAATGAAAACGCGCAAATGAACAAAATTTAAGTGGAATTTTAGTCAAATTTGACTGGAAACCCGCTAACGAACAAAATAAAATTTAAATTTAAGTCAAATTTAATTGGAAACGTGCCAATGGACTAAAGCCATGAGAAATTTTAGACAAATTTGATTGGAAACCCGTCGATGAACAAAATGTAGATGAAGTTTTTGTCAAATTTGATTGGAAAGGCTCCAATGAACCAAACTCAAATGAAATTTTAACAAATTATATTAGAAACACGCCAATGAACAAAATTCAAGTGAAATTTTTGTCAAATTTGATTAGAAACACGCCAATGAACAGAATCTATGTGAAATTTTAGTCAAATTTGATTAGAAACCCCATCGATAAAAGAAACGTAGCTGAAATTTTAGTCAAATTCGATATAAAACGCGCCAACGAACTAAACCTTAGTGGAATTTTGGTCAAATTTGACTAGAAACCTGCTAATGAACAAAATAGAATTTAAAATTGAGTCAAGTTTGATTGGAAACGTGCCAATGAACTAATCATATGAGAAATTTTAGTTAAATTTGATTGGAAACCCGTCGATGAACAAAACATTGATGAAATTTTTGTCAAATTTGATTGAAAATGCGCTATTGAACCAAACGCAGTTTAAATTTTAGTCAAATTTGAATGGAAATGCGTCAATGAACAAAATCTAGGTGAAATTTTGGTCAAATTTGATTGGAAAGGCACCAATGAACTAAACTCATGTGAAATTTTAATCAAATTTGATCGGAAGCGCACGAATGAAAAAATTCGGATGAAATTTTACTCATTTTTGATTGAAAATACGCCATTTAGCAAAACCCAAATGAAATTGTAGTAATTTTGATTTGAAGCATGCCAATGAACAAAATCCCGACGAAATTTTAGTCAAATTAGGTTGGAAACGCGCCAAAGAACTAAACCCATGTGAAATTTTAGAAAAATTCTATTGGAAAAGCGCTGATGATAAAGCTCAATTGAAAATTTAGTCAAATTTGATTACTAACACGTCAATGAACTAAATCTAGGCCAAATTTTAGTCAAATTTGATTGAAAATTCGTCGATAAACAAAACGCAGATGAAATTTTAGTCAAATTTGATTGAAAAAGCACCAATGAACTAAAGCAAAGCGGAATTTTTGTCAAATTTGACTGGAAACCCGCTAATAAACAAAGTCAAATTTTATTGGAAACGCGCTAATGAACTAAATCCATGAGACATTTTAGTCAAATTTGATTGGAAACCTGCCGATGAACAAAAATCAGATGAAATTTTAGTCAAATTTGAATGAAAACGCGCCAATAATCTAAACCTAAGCGGAAACCCGCCAATGAACAAAATGTAGATGAAATTATTGTTAAATTTGATTAGAAATGCGCCAATGAACCGAATACAGGCGAAATTTTAGTCAAATTTGATTAGAAACATGCCAATGAACAAAACCCAGGAGAAATTTTAGTCAAATTTGATTGGAAACGCTCCAATGAACTAAACCTATGTGAAATTTTAATCAAATTTGATTGGAAGCACACCAATGAAAAAAATCCAGAAGAAATTTTAGTCAAATTTGATTGGAAACTCGTCAAAGAACTAACCCATGTGAAATTTTAGAAAAATTATATTGGAAACGTGCCAATGATAAAATTCAACTGAAAATTAAGTCAAATTCGATTACAAACATGCCAATGAACTAAACCTAGGTGAAATTTTAGTCAAATTTGATTCAAAACTCGCCGATGAACAAAATGTAGATGAAATTTTTGTCAAATTTGAATGAAAACGCACGCCAATGAACTAAATCTAAGCGGAATTTTAGTTAAATTTGACTGGAAACCCACTAATAAACAAAATCAAATTTAAATTTGAGTCAAATATGATTAGAAATGCGCCAATGAACCAAACTTAGGTGAAATTTTAGTCAAATTTAGTTAGAAACACGCTAATGAACAAAATCCAAGTAAAATTTTAGTCAAATTTGATTGAAAATGCGCCAATAAACTAAACTCGTGTGAAATTTTAGCTAAAGTTGATTGGAAGTGCACCAATGAACAAAATCCGAATGAAATTTTACTCAAATTTGATTGAAAATGCGCTATTTAACAAAAGTCAAATGAAATTGTAGCAATATTTGATTTAAAGCTCGCCAATGAACAAAATCCAATAGAAATTTTAGTCAAATTTGATCGGAAGCGCGCCAAAAAACTAAACCCATGTAAAATTTTAGTAAAATACTTTTGGAAACGTGCCAATGATAAAATTCAATTGAAAATTTAGTCAAATTTGATTACAAACATGCCAATGAAGTAAACCCAGGTAAAATCTTAGTCAAATTTGATTGAAAACCCACCGTTGAATGATACACAGATAAAATTTGAGTGAAATTTAATTGAAAACGTGCTAATGAACTAAACCTAATCGGAATTTTAGTCAAATTTGACTGGAAACCCGCTAGTGAACAAAATAAAATTTAAATTTGAGTCAAATTTTATTGGAAACACGTCAATATACTAAACCCATGAGAAATTTTAGTCAAATTTGATTGGAAACCCGTCAATGAACAAAATGCAGATGAAATTTTTGTTAAATTTGATTGGAAACGCGCCAATGAACCAAACTCAGGGAAAATTTTAATTGAATTTGATTTGAAACACGCTAATGAACAAAACCCAGTTGAAATTTTACTCAAATTTGATTGGAAACCCATCGACGAAAGAAACGTAGATGAAATTTTAGTCAAATTTGATTGAAAATGAGCCCAAGAACTAAACCTAAGCGGATTTTTTGTCAAATTTGACTAGAAACCCGCTAATGAACAAAATCAAATTTAAATTTGAGTCTAATTTGATTGGAAACACGCCAATGAACTAAACTCATGAGAATTTTTAGCTAAATTTGATTGGAAACCCATCGATGAACGAAATGCAGATAAAATTTTTGTCAAATTTGATTAGAAACACGCAATTGAACCAAACGCTTGTGAAATTTTATTCAAATTTGATCAGAAACACACAAATGAACAAAATCAAGATGAAATTTTAGTTAAATTTGATTGAAAACACGCCAATAAACTAAACCCATGTGAAATTTTAATCAAATTTGATTGAAAGCGTACCAATGAAAAAAATCAGATGAAATTTTACTCAAATTTGATCGAAAAAGCACCATTTAACAAACTCAGATGAAATTGTAGTCATATTTGATTTGAACTACGCCAACGAATGAAATTCTAACGAAATTTTAGTCAAATTTGATTGAAAATGCGCCAAAGAGCTAAACCCATGAGAAATTTTAGAAAAATTTTACTGAAAATGCGCTAATGATAAAATTTAACAGAAAATTTAGTCAAATTTGATTACAAACACGCCAACGAACTAGACCCAGGTGAAATTTTAGCCAAATTTGAATCGAAGCCTATTGATGAACAAAACACAGATGAAGTTTTAGTCAAATTTTAATGAAAACGCGCCGATGAACTAAACCAAAGCGAAATTTTAGTCAAATTTGATTGGAAACCCACTAATGAAAAAATCAAATTAAAATTTGGGTGAAACTTGATTGGAAATGGGCCAATGAACTAAAGTCATGAGAAATTTTAGTCAAATTTGATAGACAATCCACCGACGAACAAAATACAGATGAAATTCTAGTCAAATTTGAATGAAAACGTGCCAATGAACTGAACCTAAGAGAAATTTTAGTTAAATTAGACTGGAAACTTGTTAATAACAAAATAAAATTTAAATTTGAGTCAAACTTGATTGGAAACGCGCGAATGAACTAAAGCCATGAGAAATTTTAGTCAAATTTGATTGGAAACCCACAGATGAACAAAATCCAGACGAAATTTTAGTCAAATTTGAATGAAAACGTGCCAAAGAACTAAACCTAAGCGGAATTTAGGTCAAATTTTACTGGAAACCCACTAATGAACAAAATCAAATTTAAATGTGTCAAATTTGATTGGAAATGCATAAATGAACTAAACTCATGAGAAATTTTAGTCAAATTTGATTGGAAACTCACCGATGAACAAAACGCAAATGAAATTTTATCAAAATTGATTGGAAACGCGCCAATGAACCAAAATAAGGTGAAATTTTAGTCAAATTTGATTAGAAATACGCCATTGAACAAAATCGAGGTGAAATTTTAGTCAAATTTGATTGTAAGCGTACCAATGAAAAAATCCAGATGAAATTTTACTCAAATTTGACTGAAAATGGGCCATTTAACAAAACTCAAATGAAATTGTAGTGATATTTGATTTGAAGCGCTCCAATGAACAAAATACAAATGAAAATTTAGTGAAATTTGATTGGAAGCGCATCAAAGAATTAAACCCATATGAAATTTTGGCAAAATTCTTTTGGAAATGCTCCAATGATAAAAACTCAACTGAAAATTTTGTCCAATTTGATTACAAACACGCCAATGAACTAAATCTAGGTAAAATTTTAGTTTAATTTGATTGGAAACCCACCTATGAACGATAAGCTGATGAAATTTTAGTCAAATTTGATTGAAAACGCGCCAATGAACTAAACCTAAGTAGAATATTATTCAAATTTGACTAGAAACCTGCTAATGAACAAAATCAAATTTAAATTTGAGTCAAATTTGATTGAAAACCCGTCAATGAACAAAATGTAGATGAATTTTTTGTGAAATTTGATTAGAAATGCGCTAATGAACTAAAATCAAGTTAAATTTTAATCAAATTTGATTAGAAACACGCCAATGAACAAAACCCAGGTGATATTTCACTCAAATTTTATTGGAAACCCGCCGATGAACAAAACGTAGATTTCAAATTTGATTGAAAACATGCTCATGAACTAAACCTAAGCAGAATTTTGGTCAAATTTGACTAGAAACCCGCTAATGAACAAAATCAAATTTAAATTTGAGTCAAATTTGATTGGAAATGTGACAATGAACTTAACCTCCATCGATGAACAAAATGCAGATGAAATTTTTGTCAAATTTGATTACAAACGCACCAATGAACCAAACGCATGTGAAATTTTTGTCAAATTTGATTACAAACATGCCAATGAACAAAATTCAGGTGAAACTTTAGTTAAATTTAATTGGAAATGTGCTAATGAACTAAACCCATGTGAAATTTTAATCAAATTTGATTGGAAGTGCACCAATGAAAGAAATCAAGATGAAATTTTACTCAAATTTTATTGAAAACACGCCATTTAACAAAACTCAAATGAATTTGTAGTCATATTTGATTTGAAGCGTGCCAATGAATAAAATTCAAACGAAATTTTGGTCAAACATGATTGGAAATGAGCCAAAGAACTAAACCCATGTGAAATTTTAGAAAAATTGTATTGGAAACACACCTGTGATAAATTCAACTGAAAATTTAGTCAAATTTGATTACAACCAAGCCAATGAACTAGGCCCATGTGAAATTTCAGCCAAATTTGATTCGAAACCTATCGATGAACAAAACGTAGATGAAATTTTAGTCAAATTTTATTGGAAACCCACTAATGAATAAAATCAAATTAAAATGTCAGTGAAATTTGATTGGAAATGTGATGTGAACCCGGATAGCTAGATCGCTATTAGACCCACAAAAAAATGACACAAACCCCAAGAAAGCCAAAAATCAAAGTTTAGGACTTAATTTACAAATTCACGGACCAAACAACCAATAACATATTAAACTATTGATTTTTTTATCACGAAACTTATAAATTTAGTTCGGATTTGGATTTAACCTAAACAATTAATGAATCAAACAACCCCAAGGTAGTAAAGACATGAAAAACCTTTTGATTACACAATTAACTGAATCTTACCCGAGTTTTGAACGCCACAAGATTGTGAAAATCTTGATAAGTTCGGTTGTTCCACACAAGAACAAATATTGGAAGCGGAAAAGCCTCTCGAATTAATTCTCAAAATATCATAGTCTAAAAAATACAAAGAATGAAATAGTCCTATTTATACTAAAACCTAGAAAATAATTAAAAAGGAATTAAAATCCTAAAAACCTATTTTTAAATAAAGTAAAATAAGTCCTAAATAGCTAAAGATATTAAAATAGTAGAATCCTAATTAAATAAGGAGACAAATCCTAAAGGACCACAAAACTGTCGGCCAACATGGAATTCTATCAATTTTTGGTAACTTGTACAAAATTGGAACTTTCTGTCGAATTTATTGAAGTGCAGATCACATTATTCCCTCCCTCTTGGAAAGGATTCGTTCTTGAATCTGTACCTGGTTCAAATACTTTGCACCTTCCATCTACTTGATCAATGTTGAACGCTTTATTGAGCTTCTTGTACCCCGCGTTGCAATGGTTAATTGATTCCTCTTCAGTGCTCCAAAGTTGCTCCATTTGTTGTACATCAATGAAATACTTAAATGGTGCTTTCTCATGCAATAAATTTTTATGTTCCTGCAGCAAGGAATATTTCAAACTGGGGAAGGATATGTTAGCCTTCACCAACTCTCTTCCACCGCCAAGCTCACTCTTCTTTGTATATAAGCTCCCCTTTCATTTTTCTTTCATTTTCCCTCATCGCCTTTCAACCTCAACTGATCATCATACACTTGTTGTGGTGTCAAAGGAACAAGTGTAATTATTTTCCCATCCATGTCAAAGCTGTACCTATTACTAAATCCATCATGCTTCACCTTCCTATCGTATTGCCAAGGCCAACCCAATAATATATGCCCCGCATCCATAGGCACAACATCACACAACACTTCATCCTTATACCACCTAATTGACAAATTCAATAACACCCTCTTGTTCACCTTAACCTCTCCATGATCATCCAACCACTGTAATGTATATGGTTTTGGGTGTATAATTGTTCTTAAACCTATCTTCATGATTAATGTGGTACTAGCTGAATTTGTGCAACAACCTCTATCAATTATTAAATTAAATACCTTATTTTCCACGTGGCATCGTGTGTGGAAAATATTCTCCTGCTATTGCTCCTCTTCATCCACCTTGATTTGTGAACTAAGTGCACTGATCACCACCAATGCGTCCCCTTCAATCAAATACTCCACCCCGTCATCATCACTAACATCTTCTAACTTGGGCATTCTATCTTCATCACTATCACTCACCACTTCCCCACTGTCTTTCAAAATCATGGCTCGTTTATTTGGACACTGAGAAGCAATGTGTCCTGTCTCCAAGCATTTGAAGCACTTGATGTCCCGATTCCTAGGTTGCTATGGTTCTACCTTTGGTGCAACCTTACCATCGTTGTTATTGTTGACAACAACCCCATCAATCTTCTCTTCATCCTACCTAGACCTCCAAGATGAATTAGGCCCCTGTTGATTCTGAGCTCCATCTTTTTCTCTCCAACTGCCTCTTAACCTTCATTGCTACATGTAACATATCCTCTAGTTCCACGTAATGCTGCAATTCAACAACATTAGCGATGTCCCTATTTAACCCATTCAGGAATCGTGCCATAGAGGCTTCTCGATCCTCCTCCACATTAGCCCTAATCATTAGAATTTCCATCTTTTTATGGTAATCCTCCACACTCCTCAACCCTTGGTACAACCCATGCAACCTTTGATGAAGCTCCCTATAATAGTGACCAGGCACAAACCATTTTCTCCTCACTGCTTTCAACTCATCCCAAGTAGTTATCGGTCTCTCCCTATTCCTCCGTCGTGAAGTGACTACCTGATCCTACCAAGTGATGGCATAATTAGTGAACTCCAAGACTGCAAGCTTCACTTTCTTCTCCTCCGAGTAGTTGTGGCACTCAAATATCAGCTCTACCTTTTCTCCCACTCAAGAAATGCCTCTGGGTCACTCCTAGCCCAAAATGTCGGAATTAACATTTTAATGCTACCCATGCCTCCATCACCGTCGTCTCCCCCATAGTTTCTACCCCTTCATTCAAACTTATCACCTCTATTCCTCATCCGTCCCATCTCTACTTCTTCAAATTCATTGTCATACCCATATTCATTTTGCATATCTACCCTAAGCTCTCGTCTAGCCAGCCTCCTAGCATGTGGTATATCTGCCCGTTGACCCCGGCTAAGGTTTGTAACCGTAGCGTCTAGCCTGTCCAACCTATTCTCCACATTAATTATCATGCGCTCAAATCGCTGCATCATATCGTCTGCCATGTTATTTTGATTTCTCATCCTGCTCAAAGTGGATCCTTCTCATTCTGACATTCTCACAAATTTTCTACCTCACCAAAATTTCACTCGGGACTCACTCAATATTAGGCTTTACCCTCAATTGAACTCACCACTCAGCCTTTTACCTCTCAATTACTTCCAATCAATGATCTCAAAAACAATTACTCGAAGTAAAATTGTGGGGGTAACAATTGAATTGTGGAAGATTCAAGATTAGGAAGTTGAGGACTAAGAAATTAAATAAAATTTTTGGAGGGACCAATTTTTTTTTGTAAATCATGAACAGTAGCTACAGTACGGAACAGTGCGTGAACATTAATTTTTTTCTTGCAAAAACACAAAACAAATAAACTACCAAAGACAAAAAGGTCTAGGATGCAAAATTAATGGGAAACACGAAGAACAACGAAGAACAAAACAAAGACTCCAAAATATGAAGAAAAAACAAAAGGATATAACTTTGATTATGGTGCTTAAGCTCTGATACCACCTGATGTGAAGCCAGATACCTAGATTGCTATTAAACCCACAAAAAATGACACAAAGCCCAAGAAAGCCAAAAATCAAAGTTTAGGACTCAATTCACAAATTTGCGGATCAAACAGCCAATAGTATACTAAACTATTGACCTTTTGATCACGAAACTTATAAATTTAATTCGGATTTGGATTTAACCCAACCAATTAATGAATCAAACAACCCCAAGGTAACAAAGACATGAAAGACCTTTTGATTACACAATTAACTAAATCTTACCCGAGTTTTGAGCGCCACAAGATCGGTTGTTCCACACAAGAACAAACATTGGAAGCGAAAAAGCCTCTCTAATTAATTCTCAAAGTATCAAAGTCTGAAAAATACAAAAAATGAAATAGTCCTATTTATACTAAAACCTAGAAAATAATTAAAAAAGAATTAAAATCCTAAAAACCTATTTTTGAATAGTGTAAAATGTGTCCCAAATAACTAAAGATATTAAAAATAGTAGAATCCTAATTAAATAAGGAGACAAATCCTAAAGGACCACAAAACTGTCGGCGAACATGGAATTCTATCAATTTTTGGTAACTTGCAAAAAATTGTAACTTTCTGACTAATTTATTGAAGTGCGGATCACATCAAAAATGGGCTAATGAACTAAAGTCATTAGAAATTTTAGTCAAATTTGATTGACAACCCGTCGATGAACAAAATGCAGATGAAATTTTAGTCAAATTTGAATGAAAGCGCACCAATGAACTAAACCTAAGCAGAATTTTAGTCAAATTAGACTGGAAACCTGCTAATGAATAAAAACAAATTTAAATTTGAGTCAAATTTGATTGAAAATGTGCCAATGAACTAAAGCCATGAAAAATTTTAGTCAAATTTGATTGGAAACACGCCAATGAACTAAACATAAGCGGAACTTTGGTCAAATTTGACTAGAAACCCGCTAATAAACAAAATCAAATTTAAATTTGGGTCAAAATCGATTGGAAACACACAAATGAACTAAACCCATGAGAAACTGTAGTCAAATATGACTAGAAACCCACCGACAAACAAAACGCAAATGAAATTTTGTCAAATTTGATTGGAAACGTGCCAATGAACCAAACTCAGGTGAAAATTTAGTCAAATTTGATTAGAAACATGCCAAAGAACAAAATCTAGGTGAAATTTTAGTCAAATTTGATTGGAAACATGCCAATGAACTAAACCCATGTGAAATTTTAGTCAAATTTGATTGGAACAACACCAATGAACAAAATCTAGATGAAACTTTACGTAAATTTGATTGAAAACATGACATTTAACAGAACTCAAATAATATTGTAGTGATATTTGATTTGAAGCGTGCCAATAAACAAAATTCAAACAAAATTTTAGTCAAATTTGATTGGAAGTGCGCCAAAGAACTAAACATATGTGAAATTTTAGTAAAATTCTTTTGGAAATGCGCCAATGATAAAATTTAATTGAAAATTTAGTCAAATTTTATTACAAACACGCCAATGAACTAAACACATGTGAAATTTTAGTCAAATTTAATTGGAAACCCACATATGTACAAAACGCGGATGAAATTTTAGTCAAATTTCAATGAAAACGTGCCAATGAACTAAACCTAAGCGAAATTTTGGTCAAATTGACTGGAAACTCACTAATGAATAAAATCAAATTTAAATTTGAGTAAATTTGATTGAAAATGCACAAATGAACTAAACCCATGAGAAATTTTAGTCAAATTTGGTTAAAAAGCCGCCGATGAACAAAACGCAAATGAAATTTTGTCAAATTTGATTGGAAGCGTACCAATGAACAAAACTAAGATGAAATTTTAGTCAAATTTGATTAGAAACACGCCAATGAACAAAATTCAAGTGAAATTTTAGTCAAATTTGTTTGAAAACGTGCCAATGAACTAAATCCATGTGAAATTTTGGTCAAATTTGATTGGAAGCGCACCAATGAACAAAATTCGGATGAAATTTTACTCAAATTTGATTGAAAACACGTCATTTAACAAAACTCAGATGGAAATGTAGTCATATTTGATTTGAAGCACACCAATGAACATAAGCCAGATGAAATTTTAGTCAAATTGGATTGAAAACGCGCCAAAAAACTAAACCCATGTGAAATTTTAGTAAAATTCTTCTAGAAATGCGCCAATGATAAAATTCAACGGAAAAGTTAGTTAAATTTGATTACAAAGACGCTAATGAACAAAACTAGGTGAAATTTTTGTCAAATATGATTTAAAACCCACAGATGAGCAAAGAATCATCTTAAATAAAGACATCATGCCTTAGAAAGCGAAGCTGACTAACACAAATGAAATTTTAGTCGAATTTGAATGAAAACGTGCCAATGAACTAAATCTAAGATGAGTTTTAGTCAAATTTGAGTGGAAATCCGCTAATGAACAAAATCAAATTTAAATTTGAGTTAAATTTGATTGGAAACGTGCCAATGAACCAAACTCGGGAGAAACTTTAGTTAGATTTGATTAGAACCCCGTCGATGAACAAAACTCAAATGTAATTTTTGTCAAATTTGATTGGAAACGTGCCAATGAACCAAACTCGGGAGAAATTTTCGTCAAATTTGATTAAAAACACGCCAATGAAGAAAATTCAGGTGAAATTTTATTCAAATTTGATTAGAAACATGCCAATAAACTAAACTATGTGAAATTTTAGTCAAATTTGATTGGAAGCGCAATGACCAAAATTCAGATGAAATTTTACTCAAATTTGATTTAAAACACGACATTTATCAAAACTCTAATGAAATTGGAGTCATATTTGATTTGAAGTGCGCCAATGAGTAAAATCGAAACGAAATTTTAGTTAAATTTGATTTGAAGCACGCCAAAGAATTAAACCCATTTGAAATTTTGGTAAAATTCTTTTCGAAACGCACAAATGATAAAACTCAACTGAAAAATTTAGTCAAATTTCATTAAAAACACGCTAATGAACTAAACCAGATGAAATTTTAGTCAAATATGACGAAAACCCACCGATGAACGATATGCAGAAGAAATTTTAGTCAAATTTGATTGAAAACGCGCTAATAAACTAAACCCAAGCAGATTTTTTTTGTCAAATTTGACTGGAAACCCACTAATGAACAAAATCAAAATTAAATTTGAGTCAAATTTGATTGGAAACACGCCAAAAAACTAAACCTAGGAGAAATTTTAGTCAAATTTGATTGAAAACTCACCGATGAACAAATCACATATAAATTTTTTTTCAAATTTGATTGGAAATGTGCCAATGAACCAAACTCAGATGAAATTTTAATCAACTTTGATTAGAAACACACCAGTGAACAAATCCCATGTGAAATTTTACTCAAATTTGATTGGAAACCCGTAAATGAATGAAATATAGATGAAATTTTAGTCAAATTCGATTAAAAATGCGCCCATGAACTAAACTTAAGCGGAATTTTAGTCAAATATGACTAGAAACCCGCTAATGAATAAAATCAAATTTAAATTTGAGTTAAATTTGATTGGAAACACACCAATGAACTAAACCAATGTGAAATTTTTGCCAAGTTTGATTTGAAATCGACCGATGAACAAAACGTAGATGAATTTTTTGTCAAATTTGATTAGAAACCCACCAATGAACAAAATTCAGGTGAAATTTTAGTCAAATTTGATTGAAAACGCTCCAATGAACTTAACCCAGGTGAAATTTTAGTCAAATTCAATTGGAAGTGCACCAAGGAACATAATCCAAATGAAATTTTACTAAAATTTGATTGAAAATGCATCATTTAACCAAACTCAAATGAAATTTTATTCATATTTGATTTGAAGCGTGCCAATGAACAAAACCCAGATGGAATTTTAGTCAAGTTTGATTGGAAGCGCACCAAAGAACTAAACTCATGTGAAACTTTAGTTAAATTCTTTTGGAAACGCGCCAATGACAAAACTCAACTGAAAATTTATTAAAATTTGATTACAAACATGCCATTGAACTAAACCCAGGTGAAATTTTAGTCAGATTTTATTGGAAACCCACCGATGAACAAAATGCAGATGAAATTTAAGTCTAATTTGAATGAAATCGCTCCAATGAAAAAAACTAAGCGGAGTTTTAGTGAAATTTGACTGGAAACCCGCTAATGAACAAAATCAAATTTAAATTTGAGTCAAATTTGATTGGAAACCCGTCGATGAACAAAATACAAATGAATTTTTTGTCAAATTTGATTGGAAACGTGTCAATGAACCAACTTAGGTGAAATTTTATTCAAATTTGATTAAAAACATGCCAATGAACAAAACCCATGTGAAATTTTACTCAAATTTGATTGGAAACCCGCCGATGAACGAAATGTAGATGAAATTTTAGCCAAGTTTGATTGAGAATGAGCCCATGAACTAAACCTAAGCGGAATTTTGGTCAAATTTGACTAGAAACCCGCTAATGAACAAAATTAAATTTAAATTTGAATCAAATTTGAATGGAAACGCACCAATGAACTAAACCAATGAGAAATTATAGCCAAATTTGATTGGAAACCTGCCAATAAACAAAACGTAGATGAAATTTTTGTCAAATTTGATTAGAAATGCGCCAATGAACCAAACTCCGGGGACATTTTTGTCAAATCTGATTAGAAACACGCTAATGAACAAAATCCAGGTAAAATTTTAGCCAAATTTGATTCAAAATGCTCCAATGAACTAAACTCATGTGAAATTTTAGTTAAATTTGATTGGAAGCGCACCAAAGAACAAAATCTAGATGAAATTTTAGTTAAATTTGATTTGAAGCGCCCCAATGAACAAAAGTCGGATGAAATTTTAGTCAAGTTTGATTGGAAACGTGCCAAAGAACTAAACCCATTTGAAATTTTAGTTAAATTCTTTTGGAAATGCGCCAAGCATAATTTTAATCAAATTTGACTAGAAACCCACTAACGAACAAAATCAAGTTTAAATTTGAGTGGAAACGCGCCAATGAACTAAACCTACATGAAATTTTCGTCAAATTTGATTGGAAACCCAATGATGAAGAAAATGTAGATGAAATTTTTGTCAAATTTGACCAAACTCCAGTGAAATTTTAATCAAATTTGATTAAAAACATGCCAATGAACAAAACACAGGTCAAATTTTAGCAAAATTTAATTGGAAACCCGTCGATGAACAAAATGTAGATGAAATTTTAGTCAAATTTGATTGAAACGTGCCAATAAACTAAATGTAAGTGAAATTTTAGTCAAATTTGGCTGAAAACCCGCTAATGAACAAAATCAAATTTAAATTAGTCAAATTTGATTGGAAACGAGCCAATGACCTAAACCCATGAGAAATTTTTGTTAAATTTGATTGGAAACCCATCGATGAACAAAATGTAGATGAAATTTTTGTCAAATTTTATTGGAAATCCGCTAATGAACCCAACTCCGGTGAAATTTTAGTCAAATTTGTTTAGAAACACTTCAATGAACAAAATCCAGGTGAAATTGGAGTCAAATTTGATTTGCAACACGCCAATGAACTAAACCCATGTGAAATTTTAGTCAAATTTGATTGGAAGCGCACCAATGAACAAAATGAAGATGACATGTTATTCTAATTTGATTGAAAACACGCCACTTAACAAAACTCAGATGAAATCGTAGTCATGTTTGATTTGAAGCACGCCGATGAATGAAATCGAGACAAAGTTTTTGTCAAATTTGATTGGAAACACACCAAAGAACTCAACCCATGTGAAATTTTAGTAAAATTCTTTTGGAAACGCACCAATGATAAAACTTAACTTAAAATTTAGTCAAATTTGATCACAAACATGCCAATAAATTAAACCCAGGTGAAATTTAAATCAAATTTTATTGGAAACTCGTCGATGAACTAAACTTAAGTGGAATTTTAGACAAATTTGACTGGAAACATGCTAATGAAAAAAATCATATCTAAATTTGAGTCAAATTTGATTGGAAATGTGCCAATGAACTAAAGCCATGAGAAATTTTAGTCAAATTTGATTGGAAACCCGTCAATGAACAAAACACAGATGAAATTTTAGTCAAATTTGAATGAAAACGTGCCAATGAACTAAACCTAAGAAGAATTTTTAGTCAAATTTTACTGAAAATTCGCTAATGAATAAAATCAAATCTAAATTTAAGTCAAATTTGATTAGAAACGTGCCAATGAATAAATCCATGAGAAATTTTAGTCGAATTTGATTGGAAACCCATCGATGAACAAAACAAAGATGAAATTTTTGTCAAATTTGATTGGAAACACCCCAATGAACCAAACTCAGGTGAAATTTTAATCAAATTTGATTAGAAACATGCCAAAGAACAAAATGCAGGTGAAATTTTAGTTAAATTTGATTGGAAACCTGCATATGAATGAAACGTAGATGTAATTTTAGTCAAATTTGTTTGAAAACGCTCCAATGAACTGAATATAAGCGGAATTTTAGTTAAATATGATTGGAAACCCGCTAATGAACAAAATCAAATTTAAATTAGAGTCAAATTTGGTTGGAAACATGCTAATGACCTAAACCCATGAGAAATTTTAGTTAAATTCGATTGGAAACCCGTCAATAAACAAAATGTCAAATTTGATTGGAAATGTGACAATTAACCAACCTTAGGTGAAATTTTAGACAAATTTGATTAGAAACATGTCAATAAACAAAATACAGGTGTAATTTTACTCATATTTGATCAGAAACGCGCTAATGAACAAAACCTATGAGAAATTTGAGTCAAATTTGATTGGAAGCACACCAATGAATAAAATTCAGATGAAATTTTACTCAAATTTGATTGAAAATGTGCCAAAGAACTAAACCCATGTGATGGTTTAGTTCATTGGCACATTTCCAATCAAATTTGACTAAAATTTCACTTGTGTTTGATTCATTGGCACGTTTCCAATCAAATTTGACTAAAATTTCAACTGAATTTAGTTATTTAGCGCGTTCTCAATCAACTTTACCCAAAATTTCGCTTGAGTTTGATTCATTGGCGCATTTCCAATTAAATTAGACTAAAATTTTACTTGAATTTTGTTCATTGGCGCGCTTCCAAACAAATTTGACCAAAGTTTCACTTGAATTTGATTCATTTATGCGTTTCCAATCAAATTTGACTAAAATTTCACCTAGATTTTGTTCATTGGCGCGCTTCCAATCAAATTGGACCAAAATTTCACTTGAATTTGATTCATTAACGCGTTTCCAATCAAATTTGACTAAAATTTCACCTGGATCATGTTCATTGGTGCGTTTCCAATCAAATTTGACGAAAATTTCACTTAAGTTTTATTCATTGGCACGTTTCCAATCAAATTGGACTAAAATTTCACCTAGATTTTATTCATTGGCATGTTTCCAATCAAATTTGACTAAACTTTTACTTGAGTTTGGTTCATTGGCTCGTTTCCAATCAAATTTGTCTAAAATTTCGTCTAGATCTTATTCGTTTTTGCGCTTCAAATCAAATATGACTACAATTTCATCTGAGTTTGGTTAAATGGAGCGTTTTCAATCAAATTTGAGTAAAATTTCATTTGGATTTTCTTCATTGGTGTATTTCCAATCAAATTTGACTAAAATTTCACATGGGTTTAGTTCATTGACACGTTTCCAATCAAATTTGACTAAAATTTCACCTGAATTTTGTTCATTGACGTGTTTCTAATCAAATTTGACTAAAATTTCACTTTAGTTTAGTTCATTGGCGCATTTCTAATCAAATTTGGCTAAAATTTCGTTTGAATTTTATTCATTGTCGCACTTTAAATCAAATATGACTACAATTTCTTCTGAGTTTTGTTAAATGGTGCATTTTCAATCTAATTTGAGTAAGATTTCATCTGAATTTTGATCATTGGTGTTCTTCCAATCGTATTTGACTAAAATTTCACTTGGGTTTAGTTCATTGGCGCGTTTCCAATGAATTTTGAATAAAATTTCACCTGAATTTTATTTTTTGGTATGTTTCCAAAAAAGTTTGACTACAATTTCTTCTAGATTTTGTTCATTGGCATGCTTCAAATCAAATATGACTGCAATTTCATCTTGGTTTTGTTAAATGGCGCGTTTTCAATTAAATTTGGGTAAAATTTCACCTGGATTTTGTTTATTGGCGTGTTTCCAATCAAATTTGACTAAAATTTCACCTGGATATTGTTGTTTGGCGCGTTTCCAATTAGATTTGACTAAACACTTGAGTAAGGTTCATTGACGCGTTTTCAATCAAATTTTACTAAAATTTCTTCTGGATTTTGTTTATTGTTGCGTTTTCAATCAAATTTGACTAAAATTTCACGTGACTTTAGTTCATTGGCGTGTCTCCAATCAACCTTAACTAAAATTTCACATGGGTTTGATTTGTTGGCTCATTTCCAATCAAATATGACTAAAATTTCACCTGTATTTTGTTCGTTGGCATGTTTCCAATCAAATTTGACTAAAATTTCACTTGGGTTTGGTCCTTTGGCACGTTTCCAATGAAATTTGACTAAAATTTCATTTGAATTTTGTTCATTGGTGCACTACCAATCAAATTTGACTAAAATTTCACTTGAGTTTGATTCATTCGCGCGTTTCCAATCAAATTTGACTAAAATTTCACATTGGTTTAGTTCATTGGCACGTTTGCAATCAAATTAGACTAAAATTTCTCTTGAATTTTGTTCATTGGCGCGCTTCCAATCAAATTTAGCCAAAATTTCACTTCAGTTTGATTCATTGACGCGTTTCCAATCAAATTTGACTAAAATTTCACTTGAATTTATTTCATTGGTGCATTTCCAATCAAATTTGACCAAAATTTCACTTGAGTTTGATTCATTGGTGCGTTTCCAATCAAATTTGACTAAAATTTCACTTGAATTTTGTTCATTGACGTGTTTCCAATCAAATTTGACTAAAATTTCACATGAGTTTGGTACATTGGCGCGTTTCCAATCAAATTTGACTAAAATTTTGTCTGAATTTTGTTCATTGTAGTACTTCAAATCAAATATGACTACAATTTCATCGAAGTTTGGTCAAATGGCACATTTTCAATCAAATTTGAGTAAAATTTCATTTGCATTTTGTTCATTGGTGCATTTCCTATCAAATTTGACCAAAATTTCACATTGGTTTAGTTCATTGGCACGTTTCTAATCAAATTTGACTAAAATTTCACTTAAGTTTAGTTCGTTGGCATGTTTCCAATTAAATTTGACTAAAATTTCATCTGAATTTTGTTCATTGTCGCGCTTTAAATCAAATACAACTACAATTTCGTCTAAAATTTTTTAAATGTCACGTTTTCAATCTAATTTGAGTAAAATTCATATGGATTTCGATCATTGGTGCTCTTCCAATCAAATTTGACTAAAATTTCACTTGAGTTCAGTTCTTTAGCGTGTTTCCAGTGAAATTTGACTAAAATTTCACCCTAATTTTGTTGTTTGGCGCGTGTCCAAAAAAAAATTGGCTACAATTTCTTCTAGATTTTGTTCATGGGTGCGCTTCAAATCAAATATGACTGCAATTTCATCTTTGTTTTGTTAAACGGCGTGTTTTCAATCAAATTTCAATAAAATTTCACCTGAGTTTTGTTTATTGGCATGTTTCCAATCAAATTTGACAAAAATTTCACCTGGACTTTGTTGTTTGGCGTGACTTCAATCAAATTTGACTAAACACATGAGTAAGGTTCATTGACGCGTTTTCAATCAAATTTGACTAAAATTTCTTCTGGATTTTGTTCATTGTCGCGTTTCCAATCAAATTTGACTAAAATTTCGTGTGACTTTAGTTTATAGGCCTGTTTCCAACCAAATTTGACTAAAATTTCAATTGACTTTGATTTGTTGGCCCATTTCCAATCAAATGTGACTAAAATTTCACTTGAATTTTGTTTATTGGCGTGTTTCCAATCAAAATTGACTAAAATTTCACTTGAGTTTGGTTCTTTGGCGTGTTTTCAGTCAGATTTGACTGAAATTTCATTTGGATTTTGTTCATTAGTGCATTTCCAATCAAATTTGACTAAAATTTCACTTGAGTTTGATTCATTGGCGCATTTCCAATCAAATTTGACTAAAATTTTGCCTGGATTTTGTTCATTGGCAGGTTTCCAATCAAATTTGACTAAAATTTCACTTGGATTTGTTTCATCGGCGTGTTTCTAATCAAATTTGACTAAAATATCGTCTGAATTTTGTTCATTATCGCGCTTCAAATCAAATAGGATTACAATTTCATTTGACTTTGGTTAAATGGCACATTTTCAATCAAATATGAGTAAAATTTTATCCGAATTTTGTTCATTTCCAATCAAATTTGACTAAAATTTCACATTGGTTTAGTTCATTGGTGCGTTTCCAATCAAATTTGACTAAAATTTAACGTGGATTTTGTTCATTGGGGTGTTTTTAATCAAATTTGAATAAAAGTTCACTTGAATTTGGTTCATTGGCGCGTTTTTAATCAAATTTGACTAAAATTTCGTCTGGATTTTGTTCATTGGCGCGCTACCAATCAAATTTACCCAAAAATTCACTTGAGTTTGATTCATTGGCCCGTTTCCAATCAAATTTAACTAAAATTTCTCCTCAATTTTGTTCATTGGTGCGCTTCCAATCAAATTTGACCAAAATTTCACTTGAATTTGACTGAAATTTCACTTAAATTTGATTCATTGACGCATTTTCAATCAAATTTGACTAAAATTTCACCCGAATTTTGTTCATTGGTGAGTTTCCAATCAAATTTGATGTTTGGTTCATTGGTGTGTTTCCAATCAAATTTGACTAAAATTTCATCTTGATTATGTTCATAGTCGCGCTTCAAATCAAATATGACTACAATTTCATCTGAGTTTTGTTAAATGACGCGTTTTCAATCTAATTTGAGTGAAATTTCATCTGGATTTTGATAATTGGTGCTCTTCTAATCAAATTTGGTTCCAGTCCAATTTTACTAAGATTTCACCTAAATTTTGTTGTTTGGCGCGTTTTCAATCAAATTTGAATAAAATTTCACTTGAGTATGGTTCATTGACGCGGTTCCAATCAAATTTGACCCAAATTTCACTTGAATTTGGTTCATTAGCGCGTTTCCAATCAAATTTGACTAAAATTTCGTCTGAATTTTGTTCATTAGTGCGCTTCAAATCAAATTTGACTAAAATTTAACTTGAGTTTCATTCACTGGCACGTTTGCAATCAAATTTGACTAAAATTTCACCAAAGCCTTTTTCATTGGCGTGTTTCCAATCAAATTTGACTAAATTTCCCTTGAGTTTGGGTCATTGGCATGTTTCCAATCAAATTTCACTAAAATTTCGTCTGGATTCTGTTCATTGGTGCACTTCCAATCAAATTTGACTAAAATTTCACGTGAGTTTGATTCATTGGCGCGTTTCCAATCAAATTTGGCTAAAATTTCACCTGTGTTTTGATCATTGGCGTGTTTCCAATCAAATTTGAATAAAATTTCGTCTAGATTTTGTTCATTGTCGCACTTCAAATCAAAGATCACTACAATTTCATCTAAGTTTTATTAAATGGCGCGTTTTCAATCAAATTTGAGCAAAATTTCATCTGGATTATGATCATTGGTGCTCTTCCAATCAAATTTGACTAAAATTTCACATGAGTTTAGTTCATTGGCGTGTTTCCAATCAAATTAGACTAAAATTTCGTCACTCTTCAAATCAAATATGACTACAATTTCATCTGTATTTTTTTGTAAATTGTACATTTTCAGTCAAATTTGAGTGAAATTTCAACTAGATTTCAATCATTGGTGCTCTTTCAATCAAATTTGACTAAAATTTCACATATGTTTAGTTCATTGGCACATTTCCAGTCAAATTTGACTTAAATTTCACTCGGATTTTGTTGTTTGGCACGTTTCCAATGAAATTTGGACTAAAATTTCACTTGAGTAATGCTCATTGATGCATTTCCAATCAAATTTGACTAAAATTTCTTTTGGATTTTGTTAAATGGCGCGGTTTCAATCAAATTTGAGTAAAATTTCACCAGGATTTTGTTCAATGGCGTGTTTCCAATCACATTTGACTAAAATTTCACTTGAGTTTGGTTCATTGGCGCGTTTCCAATCTAATTTAACTTAAATTTTGTCTGAATTTTGTTCATTGTCGCGCTTCAAATCAAATATGACTACAATTTCATCTGCGTTTGGTTAAATGGCGCCTTTTCAATTAAATTTGAGAAAAATTTCATTTTGTTTTCGTTCATTGGTGCATTTTCAATCAAAATTGACTAAAATTTCACTTGGGTTTAGTACATTGGCGAGTTTCCAATCAATTTTGACTAAAATTTCACTTGAATCTAGTTCATTGGGGCGTTTCCAATCAAATTTGATAAAAATTTCTTCTGAATTTTGTTCATTGTCGCACTCCAAATCAAATATGACTACAATTTCATCTGAATTTTGTTAAATGCCACGTTTTCAATCAAATTTGACTGAAATTTCACTTGGATTTAGTTCATTAACGCGTTTCTAGTCAAATTTAAATAAAATTTCACCTGAATTTTATTGTTTGGCACGTTTCCAATCGAATTTGACTAAAATTTCACTTGAGTATGGTTCGTTAACGCGTTTTCAATCAAATTTGAATAAAATTTCACATGGGTTTAGTTCATTAGCGCATTTCGAATCAATTTTAACTAAAATTTCACTTGAGTTTAGTTCGTTTCCAATCAAATTTGACTAAAATTTCGTCTGGATTTTGTTCATTGTCGCGCTCCAAATCAAATATGATTACAATTTCATCTGAATTTAGTTAAATGCCAAGTTTTCAATCAAATTTGAGTAAAATTTCATCTGAATTTTGATCATTGGTACTCTTCCAATCAAATTTGACTGAAATTTCACACGAATTTAGTTCATTGGCGTGTTTCCAGTCAAATTTGAATAAAATTTCACCTGAATTTTGTTATTTTGGATGTTTCCAATCAAATTTGATTGAAATTTCACTTGAGTATGGTTCATTGGTGCGTTTCCAATCAAATTTGACAAAAATTTCTTTTGAATTTTGTTCATTGTTGCGTTTCTAATCAAATTTGAATAAAATTTTGCATTGTTTTAGTTCATTTGCGCGTTTTCAATCAAATTATACTAAGATTTCACTTAAGGTTAATTCATTGGCGCGTTTCCAATCAAATTTGACTAAAATTTAACCTGGATTTTGTTCATTTGCGTGTTTCCAACCAAATTTGACTAAAATCTCATTTGAGTTTGGTTCATTGGAGCGTTTCCAATCAAATTTGGCCAAAATTTTGTCTGGATTTTGTTCATTAGCACGCTTCAAATCAAATTCGCCCAAAATTTCACTTGAGATTTGATTCATCGGCTCGTTTACAATCAAATTTGACTAAAATTTCACATGAATTTTGTTCATTGGAGTGTTTCCAATCAAATTTGACTAAAATTTCACTTGAGTTTGGTTTATTGGCACATTTCCAATTAAATTTGACTAAAATCTCGTCTGAATTTTGTTCATTGTCGCGCTTTAAATAAAATATGACTACAATCTCATCTGAGTTTGGTTAAATGGCGCATTTTCAAACAAATTTGAGTAAAATTTCATTTGTATTTTATTCATTGGTGTATTTTCAATCAAATTTGACTAAAATTTTACATGGATTTGGTTTATTGGCGTGTTTCCAATCAAATTTGACTAAAATTTCACCTGAATTTTTTTATTGGTGTGTTTCCTATCAAATTTAACTAAAATTTCACATGAGTTAAGTTCATTGGCGCGTTTCCAATCAAATTTGACTAAAATTTCATCTGAATTTTGTTCATTGTCTTGCTTCAAATCATATGACTACAATTTCATCTGAGTTTTATTAAATGGCGCGTTTTCAATCTAATTTGAGTAAAATTTCATCTGAATTTTGATCATTGGTGCTCGCCCAATCAAATTTGACTGAAATTTCACTTGGGTTTAGTTTATTGGCACGTTTCCAGTGAAATTTGGCTAAAATTTCACCTGAATTTTGTTGTTTAGCGCGTTTCCAATCAAATTTGACTACAATTTCCTCTAAATTTTGTTCATTGGCGCGGTCCAAATCAAATATGATCGCAATTTCATCTTAGTTTGTTAAATAGCGCGTTTTCAATCAAATTTGAGTAAAATTTCACCTGGGTTTCGTTCATTGGCATGTTTCCAATAAAATTTGACCGAAATTTCACTTGAGTTTGGTTCATAGGCGCGTTTTCAATCAAATTTGACTGAAATTTCGTCTAGTTTTTGTTCATTATCGCGCTTCCAATCAAATTTGACTAAAATTTCACATGGGTATAGTTCATTGGCACCTTTTCAATCAGATTTGACTAAAATTTCACTTGAGTTTGATTCACTGCGCGTTTCCAATCACATTTGACTAAAATTTTACCTGAGTTTTGTTTGATGGCGTGTTTCCAATCAAATTTGACTAAAATTTCACTTGAGTTTAGTTCATTTGCGCGTTTCCAATCAAATCTAACTAAAATTTCGTCTAGCTTTTGTTCATTATCGCGCTTCAAATCAAATATGACTACAATTTCATCTGAGTTTTGTTAAATGGCTCATTTCAATCAAATTTGAGTAAAATTTCATCTGGATTTTGATCGTTAGTGCTCTTCCAATCAAGTTTGACTGGAATTTCACTTGAGTTTAGTTCATTGGCGTGTTTCCAGTAAAATTTGTCTAAAATTTCACCTGAATTATGTTGTTTGGCGCGTTTCCAATCAAATTTGACTAAAATTTCACTTGTGTATGGTTCATTGATGCGCTTCCAATCAAATTGGACTAAAATTTCTTCTGAATTTTGTAAATTCTTGTGTTTCCGATCAAATTTGACTAAAATTTCATATGACTTTAGTTCTTTAGCGCGTTTCCAAAATAATTTGACTAAAATTTCACTTGAGTTTGATTCATTGGCGCGTTTCCAATCAAATTAGACAAAAATTTCACCTGGGCTTTGTTCATTGGCGCGTTTCCAATCAAATTTGACTAAAATTTCGTTTAGATGTTGTTCATTGTTGCACGCCAAATCAAATATGACTACAATTTCATCTGAGTTTTGTTAAACGACACATTGTCAATCAAATTTTAGCAAAAATTTCATCTAGATTTTGATCATTGGTGCTCTTCCAATCAAATTTGACTAAAATTTCACTTGGATTTAGTTCATTGGCACGTTTCCAGTCAAATTTGACTAAAATTTCACTTGAATTTTGATGTTTGGTGCAATTCCAATCAAATTTGACTAAAATTTCAATTAAATATGGTTTATTGACGCGTTTCCAATCAAATTTGACTAATATTTCTTCTTAACGTTGTTCTTTGTTGCTTTTCCAATCAAATTTGATTAAAATTTCACTTGAATAAGGTTCATTGACGCGTTTCTAATCAAATTTGACTAAAATTTCAAATGGGTATAGTTCATTTGCGCCTTTCCAATCAAATTTGACTAAAATTTCGCTTGAGTTTGATTCATTGCCGCATTTACAATCAAATTTGACTAAAATTTCACCTTAGTTTTGTTCGATAGCGTGTTTCCAATTGAATTTGACTAAAATTTCACTTGAGTTTAGTTCATTTACGCATTTCCAATCAAATTTGACTAAAATTTCGTTTGAATTTTGTTCATTGTCGCACTTCAAATCAAATATGACTACAATTTCATCTGAGTTTTGTTAAATGGCGCATTTCAATTAAATTTGAGCAAACTTTCATCTGAATTTTGATCATTAGTGCTCTTCCAATCAAATTTGACTATAATTTCACTTGGGTTTAGTTCATTGGCGCGTTTCCAGTCAATTTTGTCTAAAATTTCACCTGAGTTTTTTTGTTTGGCGCATTTCCTATCAAATTTGACTAAAATTTCACTTCTGTATGGTTCATTGATGCGCTTCCAACCAAATTTGACTAAAATTTCTTCAGAATTTTGTTAATTGTTGCATTTCCAATAAAATTTGACTAAAATTTCACATGGGTTCAGGAAATTTCACTTGAGTTTGATTCATTGGCGCGTTTCCAATCAAATTTGACTAAAAATTCGTTTGAATTTTCTTCATTGTCGCACTTCAAATCAAATATGACTACAATTTCAGGTGAGTTTTATTAAATGGCGAGTTTTCAATCTAATTTGGGTAAAATTTCATTTGGATTTTGATCATTGGTGCTCTTCCAATCAAATTTGACTAGAATTTCACTTGGGTTTAGTTCATTGGGGCATTTTCAATGAAATTTGACTAAAATGTCACCTAAATTTTGTTGTTTGAAGCATTTCCAATCAAATTTTACTACAATTTCTTCTGGAATTTGTTCATTGGCACGCTTCAAATCAAATATGACTATAATTTCATCTTAGTTTTGTTAAATGGCACGTTTTCAATCAAATTTAAGTAAAATTTCACCTGGATTTCGATCATTGGCATGTCTCCAATCAAATTTGACTGAAATTTCACTTGAGTTTGGTTGATTGGCGCATTTCCAATCAAATTTAACTAAAATTTCGTCTAATTTTTGTTCATTGTCGCACTTCAAATCAAATATGACTACAATTTCATATGAGTTTTGTTAAATGCCACGTTTTCAATCAAATTTGAGTAAAATTTCATCTGGATTTTGATTATTGGTGCTCTTCCAATAAAATCTGAGCAAAATTTTACTTGGGTTTAGTTCATTGACGTGTTTCCAATGAAATTTGACTAAAATTTCACCTGAATTTTGTTGTTTGGCGCGTTTCCAATCATTGTTGCGCATCTAATCAAATTTGACAAAAATTTCTCGTGGGTTTTCTTCATTTGCGTGTTTCCAATCAAATTTGACTAAAATTTCACTTGAGTTTGATTCATTAGCGTGTTTCCAATCAAATTTGACTAAAATTTCATTTGGATTTTGTTCATTGGCATGTTTCCAATCAAATTTGACTAAAATTTCATCTGAATTTTGTTCATTGTCGCGCTTCAAATAAAATATGAGTACAATTTCATCTGAGTTTTGTTAAACGGCGCATTTTAATCAAATTTGAGTAAAAGTTCATCTGAATTTTGATCATCGGTGCTCTTCCAATCAAATTTGACTAAAATTTCACGTGGTTTTGATTCATTGGCATGTTTCTGGTCAAATTTGACTAAAATTTCACCTGAACCCTAGGTCTGACTAACTTTTATGTTCACATGTTTTTGCTTTGTTGATTTCCCTTCTATTTTCTCATATTCAACCATATTGAATCGTAATTTTGTTGTTTGGCACGTTTCCAATCAAATTTGACAAAAATCTCACTTCAGTACTGTTCATTGACGCGTTTCCAATCAAATTTGACTAAAATTTCTTTTGGATTTTGCTCATTGTTACATTTCCAACCAAATTTGATTAAAATTTCACTTGAGTTTGGCTCATTGGAGCGTTTCCAACAAAATTTGTCAAAAATTTGGTCTAAGTTTTGTTCATTATCACGCTTCAAATCAAATGCGATCATTTGAGTTTTGTTAAATGGCGTGTTTCCAAACAAATTTTACTAAATTTTCACTTGAGTTTGATTCATTAATGCGTGTCCAATAAAATTTGACCAAAATTTCGTCTGGATTTTGTTTGTTAGCGCGCTTCCAATAAAATTTGCCCAAAATTTCACTTGAGTTTGATTCATTGGTGTGTTTCCAATCAAATTTGACTAAAATTTCACATGACTTTTGTTCATTGGCGTCTTTCCAATCAAATTTGACGAAAATTTCACTTGAGTTTAGTTCATTAGTGCGTTTCCAATGATATTTGACTAAAATCTAGTCTGGATTTTGTTCATTGTCGTGCTTCAAATTAAATATGACTACAATTTCATCTGGGCTTGGTTAAATGGCGCGTTTTCAATCAAATTTGAGTAAAATGTCATCTGCATTTTGTTCATTGGTGCGTTTCCAATCAGATTTGACTAAAATTTCACATGGGTTTAGTTCATAGGCGCATTTCAAATCAAATTTGACTAAGATTTCACCTGGGTTTTGTTTGTTGGTATGTTTCCAATCAAATTTGACTAAAATTTCACTTGAGTTTGGTTCATTGGCGTGTTTCCAATCAAATTTGACTAAAATTTCGTCTTGATTTTGTTCATTGTCGTGCTTCAAATCAAATATGACAACAATTTCATATGGTTTTGTTTAATGTCGCATTTTCAATCAAATTTGAGTAAAATTTCGTCTGGATTTTGATCATTGGTGCTCTTCCAATCAAATTTGAATAAATTTTGTCGGGATTTGACTAAAATTTCACCTGAATTTTGTTGTTCGGGACGTTTCCAATCAAATTTAACTAAAATTTCTTCTAGGTTTTGTTCGTTGGTATGTTTCCAATCAAATTTGACTAAAATTTCACTTGAGTTTGGTTCATTGGCGCGTTTCCGATCAAATTTTACTAAAATTTCATTTGGATTCTGTTCATTGTCATGCTTCGAATCAAATATGTCTACAATTACATCTGAGTTTTGTTAAATGGCGCATTTTCAATCAAATTTCAGCAAAATTTCATCTGGATTTTGATCATTGGTGCTCTTCCAATTAAATTTAACTAAAATTTCACTTGTGTTTAGTTCATTAGAGTGTTTTCAGTCATATTTGACTAAAATTTCACCAGAATTTATTTGTTTGACACGTTTCTAATCAAATTTGAGTAAAATCTCACTTGAGTATGGTTCATTGACGCGTTTTCAATTAAATTTGACTAAAATTTCTTCTAAATTTTGTTCATTGTTGTGTTTCCAATCAAATCAAATTTGGCTAAAATTTCACATGGGTTTAGTTTATTGGCACGATTCCAATCAAATTTAACTAAAATTACACTAGGGTTTTGTTCATTGGCGTGTTTCCAATCAAATTTAACTAAACATTTCACTTGAGTTTGGTCATTGCCACGTTTCCAATCAAATTTGAATAAAAATTTGTTTGGATTTTGTTCATTGTCGCACTTCAAATCAAATATGACTACAATTTCATCTAACTTTTGTTAAATGGTGCATTTTCAATCAAGTTTCTGCAAAATTTCATCTGAATTTTGATCAATGGTGCTCTTCCAATCAAATTTAACTAAATTTCACTTGGTTTTAGTTTATTGGCGTGTTTCTAGTCAAATTTGACTAAAATTTCACCTGAATTTTGTTGTTTGGCTTGTTTTCAATCAAATTTGACAAAAATTTCTTCTGGATTTTTTTCATTGTTGCGCTTCCAATCAAATTTAACAAAAATTTCACATGAGTTTAGTTCATTGGCGCATTTCCAATCAAATCTGACTAAAATTTCACCTGAGTTTGATTCATTGGCGCGTTCCCAATCAAATTGACTAAAATTTCGCTAGAGTTTGGTTCATTGGCGCGTTTTCAATCAAATTTGACTAAAATCTCGTTTGGATTTTATTCATGTCGTGCTTCAAATCAAATATGACTACAGTTTCATCTGAGTTTGGTTAAATGGAGTGTTTTCAATCAAATTTGAGTAAAATTTCATCTGCATTTTGTTCATTGGTGCATTTTCAATCAAATTTGACTAAAATTTCACATGGGTTTAGTTCATTGGCAGGATTCCAATCAAATTTTAATAAAATTTCACCTAAATTTTGTTCACTGGCCTGTTTCTTATCAAATTTGACAAAAATCTCACTTGAATTTAGTTCATTGGCGCATTTCCAATCAAATTTGACTAAAATTTCGTCTAAATTTTGTTCAGTGTTGCGCTTCAAATCAAATATGACTACAATTTCATTTGAGTTTTATTAAATGGCTAGTTTTCAATCTAATTTGAGTAAAATTTCATTTAGATTTTGATCATTGGTGCTCTTCCAATCAAATTTAACTAAAATTTCACTTGAGTTTAGTTCATTGGCGCGTTTCCAATGAAATTTAACGAAAATTACACCAAAGTTTGATTCATTGGAGCGTTTCCAATCAAATTTGACCAAAATTTCACTTGGGTTTTGTTCGTTTGCATGTTTCCAATCAAATTTGACTAAAATTTCACTTCAGTTTGGTTCATTGGCACGTTTCCAATCAAATTAGACTAAAATTTCATCTGGATCTTGTTCATTGTTGCACTTCAAACCAAATATGACGACAATTTCATTTGAGTTTTATTAAATGGCACGTTTTCAATCTAATTTGAATAAAATTTCATCTGAATCTTGATCATTGGTGCTCTTCCAATCAAATTTGACTAAAATTTTAGTTGGGTTTAGTTCATTGCCACGTTTCCAATGAAATTTGACTAAAAGTTCACCCGTGTTTGATTCTTTGGCGCGTTTCCAATCAAATTTGACTAAAATTTTACCTGGGTTTTGTTTGTTTACATGTTTCCAATCAAATTTGACTAAAATTTCACTTGAGTTTGGTTCGTTGGGGGCATTTCCAATCAAATTTGACTAAAATTTCGTTTGGATTTTGTTCATTATCGCGCTTCAGATCAAATATGACTACAATTTCATTCGAGTTTTGTTAAATGCCGTGTTTTCAATCAAATTTGAGTAAAATTTCATCTAGATTTTGTTCATTGGGGCATTTTCAATAAAATTTGACAAAAATCTCACATGGATTTAGTTCATTAGCGGGTTTCCAGTCAAAATTTACTAAAATTTCACCTGGTTTTGTTCATTGGCGTGTTTTCAATCAAATTTTACTAAAATTTCACTTAAGTTTCGTTCATTGCCGCATTTCTAATCAAATTTGACTGAAATTTTGTCTGAATTTTGTTCATTGTCGCGCTACAAATCAAATATGACTATAATTTCATCTAAGTTTTGTTAAATGGCGCGTTTTCAATCTAATTTGAGTAAAATTTCATCTGGATTTCGATCATTGGTGCTCTTCCAATCAAATTTGCCTAAAATTTCACTTGGGTTTAGTTCATTGGTGCATTTCCAGTGAAATTTGACTAAAATTTCACCTGAATTTTGTTGTTTGGCGCATTTTCAATCAAATTTGACTATAATATCTTTTGGATTTTGTTGAATGGCATGCTTCAAATCAAATATGACTGAAATTTCATCTTAGTTTTGTTAGATGGGGCATTTTCAATCAAATTTGACTAAAATTTCACCTGAGTTTCGTTCGTTGGAGTGTTTCAATCAAATTTGACTGAAATTTCACTTGAGTTTGGTTGATTTGAGCGTTTCCAATCAAATTTGACTAAAATTTCGTTTTGATTTTGTTCATTGTCGCTCTTCAAATCAAATATGACTACAATTTCATCTTAGTTTTGTTAGATGCCGCATTTTCAATCAAATTTGAGTAAAATTTCATCTGAATTTTGATCATTGGTGCTCTTCCAATCAAGTTTGAGTAAAATTTCAGTTGGGTTTAGTTCATCAGCGCATTTTCAGTCAAATTTGACTAAAGTTTCACCTGAATTATGTTGTTCAACACGTTTCCAATTAAATTTCACTAAAATTTCTCATGAGTATGGTTCATTGACGTGTTTCCAATTAAATTTGATAAAATTTCTACTGGATTTTGTTCATTGTTGCATTTTCAATTAAATTTGACTAAAATTTCACATGGGTACAGTTCATTGGCGCGTTTGCGATCAAATTTCACTAAAATTTCACTTGAGTTTAATTCCTTGGCCTGTTTCCAATCAAATTTGACTAAAATTTCACCTGGAGTTTGCGTTGGCATATTTCCAATCAAATTTGACTAAAATTTCACCTGGGTTTTGTGCGTTGGCATGTTTCCAATCAAATTTGGCTAAAATTTAATCTGGATTTTATTCATTGTCGCACTTCAAATAAAATATGAGTACAATTTCAACTGAATTTTGTTAAATGGCGCATTTTAATCAAACTTGAGTAAAATTTTATCTGGATTTTGATCATTGGTGTTCTTCCAATCAAATTTGACTAAAATTTCACTTGGGTTTGTTTCATTGGCGCGTTTCTAGTCAAATCTAACTAAAATTTCACCTGAATTTTGCTGTTTAGCGCGTTTCCAATCAAATTTGACTAAAATTTTACTTCTACATGGTTCATTGATGCGCTTCCAATCAAATTTGATTGAAATTTCTTCTTAATTTTGTTCATTGTTGTGTTTCTAATAAAATTTGACTAAAATTTCACATGACTTTAGTTCATTGGCTCGTTTCGATTCAAATTTGACTAAAATTTCACTTAAGTTTGATTCAATTGCACGTTACCAATCAAATTTGACTAAAATTTCACCTGGATTTTGTTCATTGGCGTGTTTTCAGTCAAATTTGATTAAAATTTCACTTGAGTTTGGGTCATTGTCGCGTTTCCAATCAAATTCAACCAAAATTTCGTTTGGATTTTGATCATTGTCGTACTTCAAATCAAATATGACTACAATTTCATCTAAGTTTTGTTAAATGGCGTATTTTCAATCAAATTTCGGCAAAATTTCATGTGGATTTTGATCATTGGTGCTCTTCCAATCAAATTTGACTAAAATTTCACTTGGTTTCGGTTCATTGGCGCGTGTCCAGTCAAATTTTGCTAAAATTTCACCTAAATTTTGTTGTTTGGCGCGTTTCCAATCAAATTTGACCAAAATTTTACTTGACTATGGTTCATTACAAAGATTCAAATCAAATTTGACTAAAATTTCTTTTAAATTTTGTTCATTGTTGTGCTTCCAATCAAATTTGACTAAAATTTCACTTGAGTTTGGTTCATTGGCGTGTTTCCAATAAAATTTGACTAAAATTTCATCTGAATTTTGTTCATTGTCGCGCTTCAAATCTAATGTGACCACAATTTCATTTGAGGTTTGTTAAATGGCACGTTTCCAATCAAATTTAACTAAAATTTCACTTGAGTTTGATTCATAGGCGCGTTCCCAATCAAATTTGACTAAAATTTCACCTGGGTTTTGTTTATTGTTGCGCTTCCAATCAAATTTGACTAAAATTTCACATGGGTTTAGTTTATTGGCGCGTGTCCAATCAAATTTGACTAAAATTTCACTTGAATTTGATTCATTGGCGTGTTTCCAATCAAATTTTACTAAAATTTCACCTGAATTTTGTTCACCGGCGTGTTTCCAATCAAATTCTAATAAAATTTCACTTGAGTTTATTTTATTTGCGTGTTTCCAATTAAATTTGACTAAAATTTCATTTTGGATTTTCTTCATTGTCATGCTTCAATTCAAATATGACTAGAATTTCGTCTATGTTTTGTTAAATGGCACGTTTTCAATCAAATTTAAGTAAAATTTCATCTGAATTTTGATCATTGGTGCTCTTCCAATCAAATTTGACTAAAATTTCACTTAGTTTTGATTCAGTAGCACGTTTCCAGCCAAATTTGGATAAAATTTCACCTGAATTTTGTTGTTTAGCGCGTTTCCAATCAAATTTGACTAAAATTACTTTTGGATTTTGTTCATTGTTGCGTTTCCAATCAAATTTGACTAAAATTTCAATTGAGTATGGTTCATTGACGTGTTTTCAATCAAATTTGACTATTTCTTCTGGATTTTGTTCATTATTGCGTTTCCAATCAAATTTGACAAAAATTTAACATGAGTTTAGTTCATTGGCGCGTTCCGAATCAAATTTGTCTAAAATTTCACTTGAGTTTGATTCATTGTCTTGTTTCCAATCAAATTTGACTAAAATACCCGAATTTTGTTTATTGGCATGTTTCCACTCAAATTTGACTAAAATTTCACTTGAGTTGGTTCATTGGCACGTTTCCAATCAAATTTGTCTAAAATTTCTTTTGAATTTTGTTCATTGTTGCGTTTCCAATCAAATTTGACTAAAATTTCAATTGGGTTTAGTTCATTGGCGCGTTTCCAATAAAATTTAAATAAAATTTCGTACGAATTTTGTTCATTGTCGTGCTTCAATCAAATGTGACTACAATTTCATCTGAGTTTTATTAAATGGCACGTTTCCAATCAAATTTGACTAAAATTTCACTTGAGTTTGATTTATTGGCGTGTTTCCAATCAAAATTGACTAAAATTTCACCTGACTTTTGTTCATTGGCGTGTTTCCAATCAAATTTGACTAAAATTTTACTTGAGTTTGGTTCATTGGCGTGTTTCCAATCAAATTTGACTAAAGTTTCATTTGAATTTTGTTCATTGTCGAACTTCAAATCAAATATGACTACAATTTCATCTGATTTTGTTAAATGACGCATTTTCAATCAAATTTTAGTAAAATTTCATCTGGATTTTGATCATTAGTTCTCTTCCAAACAAATTTGACTAAAATTTCAATTGAAATTTGTTGTTTGACGCGTTTCCAATCAAATTTGACTAAAATTTCACTTGAGTATGGTTCATTGACTCATTTCCAATCAAATTTGACTAAAATTTCTTCTGAATTTTGTTTATTGTTGCTTTTCCAATCAAATCAATCAAATTTGACTGAAATTTTACATGGGCTTAGTATATTGGCACGTTTCCAATAAAATTTAACTAAAATTTCACTTGATTTGATTCGTTGCACATTTCCAACCAAAATTGACCAAAATTTCACCTGGGTTTGTTCATCGCCGTGTATCCAATCAAATTTGACTAAAATTTTATCCCGATTTCGTTCATTGTCGTGTTTCAAGTCAAATATGACTACAATTTCATCTGAGTTTGGTTAATGGCATGATTTCAATCAAATTTGAGTAAAATTCCATCTGGATTTTTCTCATTGGTGCATTTCCGATAATATTTGACTAAAATTTCACATGGGTTTAGTTCATTGGCGCGTTTCCAATCAAATTTGACTAAAATTTCACCTAAGTTTTGTTCATTGGAGTGTTTCCAATCAAATTTTACTAAAATTTCACTTGAGTTTAGCTCATTGGTGCATTTCCAATCAAATTTGACTAAAATTTTATCTGAATTTTGATCATTATCGCGCTTCAAATCAAATATGACTACAGTTTCCTCTGAGCTTTGTTAAATGGCGCGTTTTCAATCTAATTTGAGTAAAATTTCATTTGGATTTCGATCATTGGTGCTCTTCCAATCAAATTTACCTAAAAGTTCACTTGGGTTTAGTTCATTGGCGCATTTCCAATGAAATTTGATTAAAATTTCATTGGAATTTTGTTGTTTGGTGCATTTCCAATCAGATTTGACTACAATTTCCTCTGGATTTTGTTCATTACCGCGCTTCAAATAAAATATGACTGTAATTTCTTTTTAGTTTTGTTAAATGGGGCGTTTTCAAACAAATTTGAGTAAATTTTCACCTGGGTTTTGCTCATTGGCGTGTTTTCAATCAAATTTGAGTGAAATTTCACTTGAGTTTGGCTGATTGGTGCGTTTCCAATCAATTTGACTAAAATTTCGTCTGAATTTTGTTCATTGTCACGCTTCAAATCAAATATGACTACAATTTCATCTGAGTTTTGTTAATTGCCTCGTTTTCAATCAAATTTGAGTAACATTTCATCTGAATTTTGATCATTGGTGCTCTTCCAATTAAATTTTAGTAAAATTTCACTTGAATTTTGTTGTTGGGTGCGTTTCCAATCAAATTTCACTAAAATTTCACCTGATTATGATTCACTAACGCGTTTCTAATCAAATTTGACAAAAATTTCTTCTGAATTTTGTTCATTGTTGCATTTTCAATCAAATTTGACTAAAATTTCATATGGGTACAGTTCATTGGCGCGTTTACAATCAAATTTGACTAAAATTTCATTTGAGTTGGATTCATTGGCACGTTTCCAGTCTAATTTAACTAAAATTTCACCTGGGTTTTATTCGTTGGTGTGTTTCCAATCAAATTTGACTAAAATTTCACTTGAATTTGGTTCATTGGCGCGTTTTCAATCAAATTTGACTAAAATTTCGTCTGAATTTTGTGCATGGTCGCACTTCAAATCAAATATGACTTTAATTTTATTTGAGTTTTGTTAAATGGCACATTTTGAATTAAATTTCAGCAAAATTTCATCTGGATTTTTATCATTGGTTCTCTTCCAATCAAATTTGACTAAAATTTCACTTGGGTTTAGTTCATTGCACATTTTCAATCAAATTTGACTAAAATTTCTCTTGAATTTTGTTATTTGGCGCATTTCCAATCAAATTTGACTAAAATTTCACTTTAGTATTTTTAATTGATGCGTTTTCAATCAAATTTGACTAAAATTTCTTCTGAATTTTGTTTATTGTTGCGTTTCTAGTCAAATCAATCAAATTTGACTGAAATTTCACATGGGTTTATCATATTGGCACATTTCCAACTAAATTTGACTAAAATTTCACTTGAGTTTGATTCATTGGCGAATTTCCAATCAAAATTGACGAAAATTTCACCTGGATTTGTTCATGTCGTGTTTCCAATCAAATTTGACTAAAATTTAACTTCAGTTTGGTTTATTTGTGCGTTTTCAATCAAATTTGACTAAAATTTCATTTGAATTTTGTTCATTAGCGTGCTTCCAATCAAATTTGCCCAAAATTGCACATGAGGTTGATTCATTCCAATCAAATTTGACTAAAATTTCACCTGAATTTTGTTCATTGGTGCGCTTCCAATTAAATTTGACTAAAATTTCCTGGATTTTGTTCATTGGAGTGTTTCCAATCAAATTTGACGAAAATTGCACTTTAGTTTGGTTCATCAGCGCATTTCCAATCAAAATTGACTAAAATTTTACCTGGATTTTGTTCATTGTCGCGCTTCAAATCAAATATAACTACAATCTCATCTGAGTTTGGTTAAATGGCGCATTTTCAACAAAATTTGAATAAAATTTTATCTAAATTTTGTTAATTGGTGCATTTCCAATCAAATTTGACTAAAATTTCACATGGGTTTAGTTCATAAGTGCGTTTTCAATCAAATTTAAGTAAAATTTCACTTGGGTTTTGTTCATTGGCGTGTTTCCAATCAAATTTTACTAAAATTTCACTTGAGTTTAGTTCATTCGCACATTTTCAATCAAATTTGACTAAAATTTCGTCTGAGTTTTGTTCATTGTCGCGCTTCAAATCAAATATGACTACAATTTCATCTGAGTTTTGTAAAATGACGCGTTTTCAATTTAGTTTGAGTAAAATTTCTTCTGGATTTCGATCATTGGTGCTCTTCCAATCAAATCTGCCTAAAATTTCACTTAGGTTTAGTTCATCGGCGCCTTTTCAATGAAATTTGACTAAAATTTCACTGGAATTTCGTTGTTCGGCGCGTTTCCAATCAAATTTGACTACAATTTCTTCTGGATTTTGTTCATTGTCATGCTTCAAATAAAATATAACTGTAATTTCATCTTAGATTTGTTAAATGGAGCGTTTTCAGTCAAATTTGAATAAAATTTCACATGGGTTTTGTTCATTGGCATGTTTCGAATCAAATTTGATTGAAATTTCACTTGAGTTTGGTTGATTGGCCGTTTCCAATCAAATTTGACTAAAATTTCGTCTAGTTTTTGTTCATTGTCACGCTTCAAATCAAATATGACTACAATTTCATCTGAGTTTTGTTAAATGCCACGTTTTCAATCAAATTTGAGTAAAATTTCATCTGGATTTTGATCATTGGTACTTTTCCAATCAAATTTTAGAAAAATTTCACTTGGGTTTAGTTCATTAGCACATTTTCAGTCAAATTTGACTAAAATTTCACCTGAATTTTGTTGTTTGTCATGTTTCCAAACAAATTTCACTAAAATTTCACCGGAGTATGATTCATTAACGCGTTTCCAATCAAATTTGACTAGAATTTCTTCTGGATTTTGTTCATTGTTGCATTTTAAATCAAATTTGACAAAAAATTCACATGGGTACAGTTCATTGGCGCGTTTACAATCAAATTTGATTAAAATTTCATTTGAGTTTGATTCATTGGCGTGTTTTCAATCAAATTTAACTAAAATTTCACCTAGGTTTTATGCGTTGGCGTGTTTCCAATCAAATTTGACTAAAATTTCACTTGAGTTTGGTTCATTAGCGCGTTTCCAATCAAATTTAACTAAAATTTTGTCTAAATTTTGTTCATGGTCGCACTTCAAATCAAATATGACTATAACTTTATCCGAGTTTTGTTAAATGGCACATTTTCAATTAAATTTCAGCAAAATTTCATCTGGATTTTTATCATTGGTTCTTTTCCAATCAAATTTGACTAAAATTTCACTTGGGTTAGTTGATCGGCACGTTTCCAATCAAATTTGACTAAAATTTCAGCTGAATTTTGCTATTTAGCGCGTTTCCAATCAATTTTGACTAAAATTTCACGTGTATGGTTCATTGATGCGCTTCCAATCAAATTTGACTAAAATTTGTTCTGGATTTTGTTCATTTTTGCGTTTCCAATCAAATTTGACTAAAATTTCACATGGGTTTAGTTCATTGGTGCGTTCCTAATCAAATTTGGCTAAAATTTCACTTGAGTTTGATTCATTGGCACATTTCCAACCAAATTTGACTAAAATTTCACCTGAATTTTGTTCATTGGCATGTTTCCAATCAAATTTGACTAAAATTTCACTTGAATTTGGTACATTGGCGCATTTTTAGTCAAATTTGACTAAGATTTCATTTGGATTTTGTTCATTGTCACGCTTCAAATCAAATATGACAACAATTTCATCTGAGTTTTGTTAAATAACGGATTTTCAATCAAATTTCAACAAAATTTCATCTGGATTTTGATCATTGGTGCTCTTCCAATCAAATTTGACTAAAATTTCACTTGGGTTTAGTTCATTGGAGCGTTTCCAGTCAAATTTGACTAAAATTTCACCTGAATTTTGTTGTTTGGCGCGTTTCCAATCAAATTTGACTAAAATTTCGGTTGAATATGGACCATTGACGCGTTTTCAATCAAATTTGACTAAAATTTCTTCTAGATTTTATTCAATATCGCGCTTCAAATCAAATATGACTACAATTTTATTTAAGTTTTGTTAAATGGCGCATTTTCAATCAAATTTCAGCAAAATTTCATTTGGGTTTTGATCATTAGTTCCCTTCCAATCAAATTTGACTAAAATTTTACTTGGGTTTAGTTCATTGGCGCGTTTCCAGTCAAATTTGACTAAAATTTCACCTGAATTTTGTTGTTTGGCGCGTTTCCAATCAAATTCGACTAAAATTTCTTCTAGATTTTGTTTATTGTTGCGTTTCCAATCAAATCAATCAAATTTGACTAAAATTTCACAATAGTTTTGTGTATTGGCACGTTTCCAATCAGATTTGACTAAAATTTCGCTTGAGTTTGATTCATTGCACGTTTCCAATCAAAATTGACTAAAATCTCACCTGAATTTGTTCATTGGCGTGTTTCCAGTCAAATTTGACTAAAATTTAACTTCAGTTTGGTTCATTTGCGCATTTCTAATCAAATTTGACTAAAATTTTGCTTGGATTTCATTCATTAGCATGCTTCTAATCAAATTTGCCCAAAATTTTACTTGAGTTTGATTCGTTGGTGCTTTTCCAATCAAATTTGACTAAAATTTCACCTGATTTTGTTCATCGGTGTGCTTCCAATTAAATTTGACTGAAATTTCACTTGAGTTTGATTTATTGGCGCGTTTCCAATCAAATTTAACTAAAATTTCACCTAGATTTTGTTCATTGGCGTGTTTCCAATCAAATTTGACGAAAATTTCACTTGAGTTTGATTCATTGGTGCGTTTCCAATCAAATATGACTAAAATTTTGTATGGATTTTGTTTGTTGTCGCTCTTCAAATCAAATATGACTACAATTTCATCTGAGTTTGGTCAAATGGCATGTTTTCAATCAAATTTGAGTAAAATTTCATCTGAATTTTGTTCATTAGTGCAATTCCAACAAATTTGACTAAAATTTCACATGGATTTAGTTCATTGACCCATTTCCAATCAAATTTGACTAAAGTTTCACTTGGATTTTGTTCATTGGTGTGTTACGAATCAACTTTTACTAAAATTTCACTTGAGTTTAGCTCATTGGCGCAATTTCAATCAAATTTGACTAAAATTTTGTCTGAATTTTGTTCATTGTCGCACTGTAAATCAAATATGACTACAATTTCATCTGAGTTTTGTTAAATGGCACATTTTCAATCTAATTTGAGCAAAATTTCATCTGGATTTCGATCATTGGTGCTTTTCCAATCAAATTTGCCTAAAATTTCACTTGGGTTTAGTTCCTTGGCGTGTTTTTACTGAAATTTCACTGAAATTTTGTTGTTTGGTGCGTTTTCAATCAAATTTGACTATAATTTCTTCTGGAATTTGTTCATTGGCGGGCTTCAAATCAAATATGACTGCAATTTCATCTTAGTTTTGTTAAATGGGGCGTTTTCAATCAAATTTGAGTAAAATTTCACCTGGGTTTTGTTCATTGGCGTGTTTTCAATCAAATTTGACTGAAATTTCACTTGAGTTTGGTTGATTAGCGCGTTTTCAATCAAATTTGACTAAAATTTCACCTTGGTTTTGTTCGTTGGCATGTTTTAAATCAAATTTGACTAAAATCTCACTTGAGTTTAGTTCATTTGCGCGTTTCCAATCAAATTTGACTAAAATTTTGTTTGGATTTTTTTCATTGGCACGCTTCAAATCAAATATGACTACAATTTCATTTGAGTTTTGTTAAATGGAGCGTTTTCAATCAAATTTGAGTAAAATTTCATCTGAATTTTGTTCATTGGTGCATTTCCAGTCAAATTTGACTAAAATTTCACATGGGTTTATTTCATTAGTGCGTTTCCAATCAAATTTGACTAAAATTTCACCTGGGTTTTATTCATTGGCGTGTTTTCAATCAAATTTTTCTAAAATTACACTTGAGTTTAGTTCATCGGTGCATTTCCAATCAAATTAGACTAAAATTTCGTCTGAATTTTTTTCATTGTCTCGCTTCAAATCAAATATGACTACAATTTCATCTGAGTTTTGTTAAATGGCGCGTTTTCAATCTAATTTGAGTAAAATTTCATCTGGATTTCGATCATTGGTGCTCTTCCAATCAAATTTGCCTAAAATCTCACTTGGGTTTAGTTCATTGGCGCGTTTCTAGTGAAATTTGTCAAAAATTTCACTAAAATTTTGTTGTTTAGCGCATTTCAAGTCAAATTCGACTACAATTTCTTCTGTATTTTGTTCATTGGTGCGCTTCAAATCAAAGATTACTACAATTTCATCTTAGTTTTGTTAAATGGGGCGTTTTCAATCAAATTTGAGTAAAATTTCACCTTGGTTTTGTTCATTGGCGTGTTTCCAATCAAATTTGATTGAAATTTCACTTGAGTTTGGTTGATTAGCGCGTTTCCAATCAAATTTGACTAAAATTTTGCCTGTGTCGCGCTTCAAATTAAATACGACTACAATTTCATCTAAATTTTGCTAAATGCCGCATTTTCAATTAAATTTGGGTAAAATTTCATCTGGATTTTGATCATTGGTGCTCGTCCAATCAAATTTGAATAAAAATTCACTTGGGTTTACATTATTAGCGCGTTTCCAGTCAAATTTGATTAAAATTTCACCTGAATTTTGTTGTTTGTTGCGTTTCCAGTCAAATTTGACTAAAATTTCACCCGAGTATGGTTCATTGACGTGTTTCCAATCAAATTTGACTAAAATTTATTCTGGATTTTGTTGATTGTTGTATTTTCAATCAAATTTGACTAAAATTTCACATAGGTACGATTTATTTGCACGTTTACAATCAAATTTGACTAAAATTTTACTTGAATTTGATTCATTGGCGCGTTTCCAATCAAATTTGACTAACATTTCATCTGGGTTTTGATCGTTGGAATGTTTCCAATCAAATTTGACTAAAATTTCACTTGAGTTTAGTTCATTTGCAAATTTCCAATCAAATTTGACTAAAATTTCATCTTGATCTTGTTCATTGTCGCGCTTCAAATTAAATATGAGTATAATTTTATCTGAATTATGCGAAATGGTGTGTTTTAATCAAATGTGAGATAAATTTCATCTAAATTTTGATCATTGTTGTTCTTCCAAACAAATTTGACTAAGATTTCACTTGGATTTAATCCATTGGCCCGTTTCCAGTCAAATTTGACTAAAATTTCACCTGAATTTTGCTGTTTGGCACGTTTCCAATCAAATTTGACTAAAATTTCACTTTGTGTATGGTTCATTGATGCGTTTCCAATCAAATTTAACTAAAATTTCTTCTTGATTTTGTTCATTGTTGCGTTTCCAATGAAATTTGGCTAAAATTTCACATGTGTTTTGTTAATTGGCACATTTCCAATTAAATTTGACTAAAATTTTCACTTTAGTTTGATTCATTGGCACTTTTCCAATCAAATTTGGCTAAAATTTCACCTGAGTTTTGTTCATTGGCCTGTTTCCAATCAAATTTGACTAAAATTTCACATGAGTTTGGTTCATTGGCGTGTTTCCAATCAAATTTGACAAAAATTTCGTTTGGATTTTGTTCAGTGTCGCGTTTCAAATCAAATTTGACTACAATTTCATCTGAATTTTGTTAAATGGCGCATTTGCAATCAAATTTCAGCAAAATTTCATCTGGAATTTGATCATTGGTGCTCTTCCAATCAAATTTGACTAAAATTTCACTTCGATTTAGTTCATTGGCGTGTTTCCAGTCAAATTTGAATAAATTTAACCTAAATTTTGTTGTTTGGCGCGTTTCCAATCAAATTTCACTTGAATATGGTTTATTGATGCATTTTTAATCAAATTTGACAAAAAGTTCTTCTAGATTTTGTTCAATATCACGTTTCAAATCAAATATGACTACAATTTCATCTAAGTTTTGTTAAATGGCACATTTACAATAAAATTTCAGTAAAATTTTATCTGGATTTTGATCGTTGGTTCTCTTCCAATCAAATTTGACTAAAATTTCACTTGGGTTTAGTTCAATGACACGTTTCCAGTCAAATTTGACTAAAATTTCACCTGAATTTTGTTGTTTGGCACGCTTCCAATCAAATTTGACTGAAATTTCACTTGAATATGGTTCATTGATGCATTTTCAATCAAATTTGACTAAGATTTCTTCTGGATTTTGTTCAATATCGTGCTTCAAATCAAATATGATTACAATTTCATCTGAGTTATGTTAAATGGCACATTTTCAATAAAATTTCAGTAGAATTTCGTCTGGATTTTGATCGTTGGTTCTCTTCCAATCAAATTTGACTAAAATTTCACTTAGGTTTAGTTCATTGACACGTTTCCAGTCAAAATTGACTAAAATTTCACATAAATTTTGTTGTTTGGCGCGCTTCCAATAAAATTTGACTAAAATTTCACTTGAGTATGGTTTATTGAAGCGTTTCCAATCAAATTTGACTAAAATTTCTTCTGGATTTTGTTTTATTGTTGCGTTTCCAATCAAACCAATCAAATTTGACTGGAATTTCACATGGGTTCAGTGTGTTGGCACGTTTCTAATCAAATTTGACTAAAATTTCACTTGAGTTTAATTCATTGCGCATTTCCATTCAAAATTGACTAAAATATCACCTGGATTTGTTCGTTGGCATGTTTCCAATCAAATTTGACCAAAATTTAACTTGAGTTTAGTTCATTGGCGCGTTTTCAATCAAATTTGACTAAAATTCGTTTGAATTTTGTTCATTAGCGCGCTTCCAATCAAATTTGCTCAAAATTTCACTAGAGTTTGATTCATTGGCGTGTTTCCAATCAAATTTGACTAAAATTTCACCTGGATTTTGTTTGGTGGTGCGCTTCCAATTAAATTTGAATAAAATTTCAATTAAATTTGATTCACTAGCGTGTTTCCAATCAAATTTGACTAAAATTTTATCTGAATTTTGTTCATTGGCATGTTTCCAATCAAATTTGATGGAAATTTCCCTTGAGTTTGGTTCATTGGCACGTTTCCAATCAAATATGACTAAAATTTTGTCTGGATTTTGTTCATTGTCGCGCTTCAAATCAAATATGACTACAATTTCATCTGAGTTTGGTTAAATGGCATGTTTTCAATCAAATTTGAGTAAAATTTCGTCTAGATTTTCTTCTTTGGTGTAATTCCAATCAAATTTGACTAAAATTTCACATGGGTTTAATTCATTGGCGCGTTTCCAATCAAATTTTACTAAAATTTCACTTGAATTTAGTTCATTGGTGCATTTTCAATCAAATTTGACTGAAATTTCGTCTGAATTTTGTTCATTGTCGCACTTCAAATCAAATATGATTACAATTTCATCTGAGTTTTGTTAAATGGCGTGTTTTCAATCTAATTTGAGTAAAATTTCGTCTGAACTTCGATCATTCGTGCTCTTCCAATCAATTTTGCCTAAAATTTCACTTGGGTTTAGTTCATTGGTGCGTTTCCAGTGAAATTTGACTAAAATTTCACCGAAATTTTGTCGTTTGGCGCGTTTCCAATCAAATTTGACTACAATTTCTTCTGTATTTTGTTCATTGGCGATCTTCAAATCAAATATGACTGTAATTTCATCTTAGTTTTGTTAAATGGGGCATTTTCAATCAAATTTGAGTAAAATTTCACCTGGGTTTTGTTCATTGCGTGTTTCCAATCAAATTTGACTAAAATTTCGTCTGGATTTTATTCATTATCGCGCTTCAAATCAAATATGACTACAATTTCATCTAAGTTTTGTTAAATGGCACATTTTCAATCTAATTCGCGTAAAATTTCATCTGAATTTCGATCATTGGTGCTCTTCCAATTAAATTTGAGTAAAATTTCACTTGGGTTTAGTTTATTAGTGTGTTTCCAGTCATATTTGACTTAAATTTTACCTGAATTTTGTTGTTTCGCGTGTTTCCAATCAAATTTGACTAAAACTTTTTCTGGATTTCATTCAGTGTTGCATTTTTAATCAAATTTGACTAAAATTTCATAGGGGTAAAGTTCATTGGCGCGTTTACAATAAAATTTGACTAAAATTTCACTTAAGTTTGATTTATTGGCGAGTTTCCAATCAAATTTGACTAAAATTTCACATTGGTTTTGTTAGTTGGTATGTTTCAAATCAAATTTGACTAAAATTTCACTTGAGTTTAGTTCATTTGCGCGTTTCCAATCAAATTTGACTAAAATTTTGTTTGAATTTTGTTCATTGTCACGCATCAAATCAAATATGACTACAATTTCATCTGGGTTTGGTTAAATGGCGCGTTTTCAATCAAATTTGAGTAAAATTTCGTCTGGATTTTGTTCATTGGTGCATTTTCAATCAAATTTGACTAAAATTTCCATAGGTTTATTTTATTGGTGCGTTTCCAATCAAATTTGACTAAAATTTCACCTGAGTTTTGTTTATTGGCATGTTTCCAATCAAATTTTACTAAAATTTCACTTGAATTTAGTTCATCAGTGCATTTTCAATCAAATTTGACTAAAATTTCATCTAAATTTTTTTCATTGTCGCTCTTCAAATCAAATATGACTACAATTTCATTTGAGTTTTGTTAAATAGCGCGTTTTCAATCTAATTTGAGTAAAATTTCATCTGGATTTCGATCATTGGTGCACTTCCAATCAAATTTGCCTAAAATTTAACTTGGGTTTAGTTCATCGGCACGTTTCCAGTGAAATTTGTTTAAAATTTCACCAAATTTTTGTTGTTTAGCGCGTTTCCAATCAAATTTGACTACAATTTCTTCTAAATTTTGTTCATTGGTGTGCTTCAAATCAAATATGATTGCAATTTCATCTTAGTTTTGTTAAATGGTACGTTTCCAATTAAATTTGACTAAAACATCACTTGTGTATGGTTCATTGATGCGCTTCAAATCAAATTTGACTAAAAGTTCTTCTGAATTTTGTTCATTGTTGCGTTTCCAATCAAATTTGACTAAAATTTCACTTCACTTTGATTCATTGGCATGTTTCCAATCAAATTTGGCAAAAATTTCACCTGGGTTTTTTTCATTGGCGTGTTTCCAATCAAAATTGACTAAAATTTCACTTGAGTTTGGATCATTGGCGAGTTTCCAATCAAATTTGACAAAAATTTTGTTTAGATTTTGTTCATTGTCACGGTACAAATCAAATATGACTACAATTTCATCTGAGTTTTGTTAAATGATGCATTTTCAATCAAATTTCACTAAAATTTCATCTCGATTTTGATCATTGGTGCTCTTCCAATCAAATTTGACTAAAATTTCACTTGGGTTTAGTTCATTGGCCCGCTTCCAATCAAATTTGACTAAAATTTCACCTGAATTTTGTTGTTTGGTGCATTTCCAATTAAATTTGACTAAAATTTCACTTGAGTATGGTTCATTGACGCATTTTCAATCAAATTTGACTAAAATTTCTTCTGGATTTTGTTCATTGTTGCATTTTCAGTCAAATTTGACTAAAATTTCACATGGGTTTAGTTCATTATTGCGTTTCCAATCAAATTTGACTAAAATTTCACATGAGTTTAGTTCATTGACGCATTTCCAATCAAATTTGACTAAAATTTCACTTGAGTATGGTTTATTGACGCGTTTCCATTCAAATTTGACTAAAATTTCACATGAGTTCAGGTCATTGACGTGTTTCCAATCAAATTTGACTAAAATTTCACTTGAATATGGTTCATTGACGCGTTTCCATTCAAATTTGACTAAAATTTCTTCTGAATTTTGTTCATTATTATGTTTCTAATCAAATTTTACTAAAATTTCACATGGGTTTAGTTCGTTAGCATGTTTCCAATCAAATTTAACTAAAATTTCACTTGAGTTTGGTTCATTAGCGTGTTTCCAATCAAATTTGACTAAAATTTCTTTTGGATTTTGTTCACTGTTGCGTTTCCAATCATATTTGACTAAAATTTCACTTGGGTTTGGTTCATTGGCGCGTTTCTCATAAAATTTAACTAAAATTTCGTCTGAATTTTGTTCATTGTCACGCTTCAAATCAAATGTGACTACAATTTCATCTGAGTTTGGTTAAATGGTTCGTTTCCAATCAAATTTGACTAAAATTTCACTTGAGTTCAATTCATTGGCGCGTTTCCAATTAAATTTGACAAAAATTTCACCTGGGTTTTGTTCATTGGCGTGTTTCCAATCAAATTTGACTAAAATTTCGCATGATTTTGGTTCATTGGTGCATTTTCAATCAAATTTGACTAAAATTTCGTCTGGATTTTGTTCATTGGTGCCCTTCCAATCAAATTTGAAAAAAACTTAACTTGAGTTTGCTTCATTAGCGCGTTTCCAATCAAATTAAACTAAAATTTTACATGAATTTTGTTCACTGGTGCGCTTCCAATCAAATTTGACTAAAATCTCCCTCGAGTTAGATTCATTGGCACACTTCCAATCAAAATTTAGTAAAATTTCACCTTGGTTTTGTTCATTGGCGTGTTTCCAGTCAAATTTGACTAAAATCTCAATTGAGTTTGGTTCATTGGTGCGTTTCCAGTCAAATTTGACTAAAATTTTGTCTGGATTTTGTTCATTGGTGCGCTTCCAATCAAATTTGACTAAAATTTCACTCGAGTTTGATTTATTGGCGCGCTTTCAATCAAATTTGACTAAAATTTCACCTGATCAAATTTGACTAAAATTTCACATGGATTTTTTTCATTGGCATGCTTCCAATCAAATTTGCCTGAAATTTCACTTGATTTTTGTTCATTGGTGCGAATACAATCAAATTTGACTAAAATTTCGTCTGGATTTTGTTCATTATCATGCTACAAATCAAATATGACTATAATTTCATCTGAGTTTTGTCAAATGGGGCGTTTTCAATCAAATTTGTGTAAAAAATTTTCTGAATTTTGTTTATTGGCGTGTTTCTAATCAAATTTGACTAAAATTTCTTCATAATTTTGTTCATTGTTGCGCTTCCAATCAAATTTGACTAAAATTTCACTTCAGTTTGATTCATTGGCACGTTTTCAATCAAATTTGGCTAAAATTTCACCTGGTTTTAGTTCATTTGCGTGTTTCCGATCAAATTTGACAAAAATTTCACCTGAGTTTGGTTCATCGGAGCGTTTCCAATCAAATTTGACAAAAATTTTGTTTGGATTTTGTTATTATCACGCTCAAATCAAATATGATTACAATTTCATCTGAGTTTTGTTAAATGGCTCATTTTCAATAAAATTTCAGCAAAATTTCATCTTGATTTGGAACATTGGTGCTCTTCTAATCAAATTTGACTAAAATTTTACTTGGGTTTAGTTAATTGGCGTGTTTCCAATCATATTTGACTAAAATTTCACCTAAATTTTGTTGTTTGGCACGTTTCGATCAAATTTGACTAAAATTTCACTTGAATATGGTTCATTGACGCGTTTCAATCAAATTTGACTAAAATTTCTTCTAGATTTTGTTCAATATGGCGCTTCAAATCAAATATGACTATAATTTCATTTGGGTTTTGTAAAATGGCATACTTTCAATAAAATTTCATCCGAATTTTGATCATTGGTTCTCTTCCAATCAAATTGACTAAAATTTCACTTCGGTTTAGTTCATTGACACGTTTCCAGTCAAATTTGACTAAAATTTCACCTGAATTTTGTTCATTGGTGCGCTTCCAATCAAATTTGACCAAAATTTCACTTGAGTATGGTTTATTGAAGCGTTTCCAATCAAATTTGACTAAAATTTCTTCTAGATTTTGTTTATTGTTGCGTTTCCAATCAAATCAATCAAATTTGACCGAAATTTCACATGGGTTTAGTGTATTAGCACATTTCTAGTCAAATTTGTCCAAAATTTCACTTGAGTTTGATTCATTGCGTGTTTCCAATCAAAATTGACTAAAATTTCACCTGGATTTGTTCATTGGCATGTTTCCAATCAAATTTGACTAAAATTTAACTTGAATTTAGTTCATTGGCGCATTTCCTATCAAATTTGACAAAAATTTCATCTGAATTTTGTTCATTGGCGCGCTTCCAATCAAATTTACCCAAAATTTCACTAGATCTAGTTCATTGGTGCGAATCCAATCAAATTTGACTAAAATTTCGTCTCGATTTTGTTCATTATCGCGTTTCAAATCAAATATGACTATAATTTCATCTGAGTTTTGTTAAATGGGGCATTTTCAATCAAATTTGTGTAAAATTTATTCTGAATTTTGTTTATTGGCGCGTTTTCAATCAAATTTGACTAAAATTTCACTTGTGTATGGTTCATTGAGGCACTTCCAATCAAATTTAAATAAAATTTCTCTTGGATTTTGTTCATTGTTGTGTTTCCAATTAAATTTGACTAAAATTTTACCTGAGTTTTATTCACTGGCGCGTTTCCAATCAAATTTGATTAAAATTTCACCTGAATTTTGTTCATTGGCATGTTTCAAATCAAATTTGATGGAAATGTCACTTGAGTTCGGTTCATTGGCGCGTTTCCGATCAAGTATGACTAAAATTTTGTCTGGATTTTGTTCATTGACGTGCTTCAAATGAAATATGATTACAATTTCACTAGAGTTTGGTTAAATGAAATGCTTTCAATCAAATTTGAGTAAAATTTCACATGGGTTTAGTTCATTGGCGCGTTTCCATTCAAATTTGACTAAAATTTCACCTGAGTTTTGCTCATTGGCGTGTTTCCAATCAAATTTTACTAAAATTTCACTTGAGTTTAGTTCATTGGTAGATTTTCAATCAAAATTGACTGAAATTTCATCTGAATTTTGTTCATTGTCGCACTTCAAATCAAATATGACTACAATTTCATCTGAGTTTTCTTAAATGGCACATTTTCAATCTAATTCGCATAAAATTTCATCTGGATTTCGATCATTGGTGCTCTTCCAATCAAATTTGCCTAAAATTTAACTTGGGTTTAGTTCATTGGCGCGTTTGCAGTGAAATTTGACTAAAATTTCACTGAAATTTTGTCGTTCGGCACGTTTTCAATCAAATTTGACTATGATTTCTTCTGGATTTTGTTCATTGGCGAGCTTCAAATCAAATATGACTGCAATTTCATCTTAATTTTGTTAAATGGGGTGTTTCCAATCAAATTTGATTGAAATTTCACTTGAGTTTTGTTGATTGGCGCATTTTCAATCAAATTTGACTAAAATTTCGTCTGGATTTTGTTCATTGTCCCGCTTCAAATCAAATATGACTACAATTTTATCTAAGTTTTGTTAAATGATGCATTTTCAATCAAATTTGAGTAAAATTTCATTTGGATTTTGATCATTGGTGCTCTTCCAATCAAATTTGAGTGAAATTTTACTTAGGTTTAGTTCATTAGCGCGTTTTCAGTCAAATTAGACTAAAATTTCACCTGAATTTTGTTGTTCGGCATGTTTCCAATCAAATTTCACTAAAATTTCACCTTAGAATGGTTCATTGAAGCGTTTCCAATCAAATTGACTAAAACTTCTTCTGGATTTTGTTCAGTGTTGCATTTTCAATCAAATTTGACAAAAATTTCACACGGGTATAGTTCAGGGGCGTGTTTACAATCAAATTTGACTAAAATTTCACCTTGGTTTTGTTCGTTGGCATGTTTCAAATAAAATTTGACTAAAATTTCACTTGATTTTAGTTCATTTGCGCGTTTTCAATCAAATTTGACTAAAATTTTGCCTGAATCTTGTTCATTGTCGCGTTTCAAATGAAATATGACTACAATTTCATCTTAGTTTGGTTAAATGGCGCATTTTCAATCAAATTTGAAATTTCATCTGAATTTTGTTCATTGGTGCATTTCCAATCAAATTTGACTAAAATTTCACATATGTTTAGTTCATTGGCGAGTTTCCAATCAAATTTGATAAAAATTTCCCTTCAGTTTGATAAATTGGCACGTTTCCAATCAAATTTGACAAAATTTTCACATGAATTTGATTCATTGGTGCGTTTCCAATCAAATTTGACTAAAATTTCACCTTGGTTTTGTTCGTTGGCATGTTTCAAATCAAATTTGACTCAAACTTCACTTGAGTTTAGTTCATTTGCGCATTTCCAATCAAAATTAACTAAAATTTTGTGTGGATTTTGTTCATTGTCGCGCTTCAAATGAAATATGACTACAATTTCATTGGAGTTTGGTTAAATGGGGCGTTTTCAATCAAATTTGAATAAAATTTCATCTGAATTTTGTTCATTGGTGCATTTCCATTCAAATTTAACTAAAATTTCATATGGGTTTATTTCATTGGCGCGTTTCCAATCAAATTTGACTAAAATTTCACCTGAGTTTTGTTCATTGGTGTGTTTCCAATAAGATTTTACTAAAATTTCACTTGAGCTTAGTTCATCGACACATTTTCAATCAAATTTGACTAAAATTTTGTCTGAAATTTTTTCATTACCGTGCTTCAAATCATATATGACTACAATTTCATGTGAGTTTGGTTAAATGGCATGTTTTCAATCTAATTTGAGTAAAATTTCATCTAAATTTTGATCATTGGTGCTCTTCCATTCAAATTTGCCTAAAATCTAACATTAGTTTAGTTCATTGGCGCGTTTCCAATTAAATTTGTCTAAAATTTCATCGAAATTTTGTTGTTTAGCGCATTTCCAATCAAATTTGACTACAATTTCTTCTGAATTTTGTTCATTGGCATGATTCAAATCAAATATGACTGCAATTTCATCTTAATTTTATTAAATAGGGCATTTTCAATCAATTTTGAGTAAAATTTTACCTGGGTTTTGTTCATTGGCGTGTTTCCATTCAAATTTAACTGAAATTTCACTTGAGTTTGGTTGATTGGGGTGTTTCCACTCAAATTTGACTAAAATTTTGTCTGTGTCGCGCTTCAAATCAAATATGACCGCAATTTCATCTTAGTTTTGTTTAATGCCGCATTTTCAATCAATTTTGAGCAAAATTTCATCTGGATTTTGATCATCGGTGCTCTTCCAATCAAATTTGAATAAAATTTCACTTGGGTTTAGATCATTAGCGTGTATCCAGCCAAATTTGACTAAAACTTCACCGGAGTATGGTTCATTGACGCATTTCCAATCAAATTTGACTAAAATTTCTTCTAGATTTTGTTCATTGTTACATTTTCAATCAAATTTGACTAAAATTTCACATGGGTACAGTTCATTGGCGCGTTGAAAATCAAATTAGACTAAAATTTCACTTGAGTTTGATTCATTGGCATGTTTCCAATCAAATTTGACTAAAATTTCATCTGAATTTTGTTCATTGGTGTGTTTCCAATCATATTTGACAAAAATTTCACTTGAGTTTAGTTCATTTGCACGTTTCCAATCAAATTTGACTTAAATTTCATCAGGATTTTTTTCATTGTCACGCTTCAAATAAAATATGAGTACAATTTTATCTGAGTTTTTTTAAATGGCACGTTTTAATCAAATTTGAGCAAAATTTCATCTGAATTTTGACCATTGGTGTTCTTCCAATCGAATTTGACTAAAATTTCACTTGGGTTTAATTCATTGGCGCGTTTCCACTCACATTTGACTAAAATTTCACCTAAATTTTGTTGTTTGGCACGTTTCTAATCAAATTTGACTAAAATTTCACTTGTGTATGGTTCATTGATGTGCTTCCAATCAAATTTGACTAAAATATCTTCCGAATTTTGTTCATTGTTGCTTTTCCAATCAAATTTGACTAAAATTTCACTTCAGTTTGATTCATTGGCACGTTTCCAATCAAATTTAGCAAAGATCTCACCTGAATTTTGTTGTTTGACGTGTTTCCAATCAAATCTCACTAAAATCTCACTTGAGTATGGTTCATTGAAGCGTTTCCAATCAAATTGGACTAAAACTTCTTCTGGATTTTGTTTAGTGTTGCATTTTCAATCAAATTTGACTAAAATTCCACATGGGTACGGTTCATTGGCGCGTTTACAATCGAATTTGACTAAAATTTCACTTAAATTTGATTCATTGGCGCTTTTCCAATCAAATTTGACTAAAATTTCACCTTGATTTTGTTCGTTGGCATGTATCAAATCAAATTTGACTAAAATATCACTTGAGTTTAGTTCATTTGTGCATTTCCAATCAAATTTGACTAAAATTTTATTTGAATTTTGTTCATTGTCGCGCTTCAAATCAAATATGACTACAATATCATCTTAATTTGGTTAAATGGCTCGTTTTCAATCAAATTTGAGTAAAATTTCATCTAAATTTTTTTCATTGGTGCATTTCCAATCAAATTTGACTAAAATTTCACATGGGTTTATTTCATTGACGCGTTTCCAATCAAATTTGACTAAAATTTCACCTGGATTTTGTTCATTAACGTGTTTCAAATCAAATTTTACTGAAATTTCACTTGAGTTTAGTTCATCGGTGCATTTCCAATCAAATTTGACTAAAGTTTCGTCTGAATTTTTTTCATTATCGCGATTCAAATCAAATATGACTACAATTTCATTTGAGTTTTGTTAAATGGGGCGTTTTCAATCTAATTTGAGTAAAATTTTGTCTAGATTTCGATCATCAGTGCTCTTCCATTCAAATTTGCCTAAAATTTAACATGGGTACAGTTCATTGGCGCATTGAAAATCAAATTAGACTAAAATTTCACTTGAGTTTGATTCATTAGCGTGTTTCCAATCAAATTTGACTAAAATTTCATCTGGATTTTGTTCGTTGGCGTATTTCCAATCATATTAGACTAAAATTTCACTTGAGTTTAGTCCATTTACACGTATCCAATCAAATTTGACTAAAATTTCATCTGAATTTTGTTCATTGCCATGTTTCAAATAAAATATGAGTACAATTTCATCTGAGTTTTTTTAAATGGCATGTTTTAATCAAATTTGAGCAAAATTTCATCTGAATTTTGATCATTGGTGTTCTTCCAATCAAATTTGACTAAAATTTCACTTGGGTTTAATTCATTGGCGCGTTTCCACTCAAATTTGACTAAAATTTCATCTGAATTTCGTTGTTTGGCACGTTTCCAATCAAATTTGATTAAAATTTTGCTTGTGTATGGTTCATTGATGCGCTTCCAATCAAATTTAACTAAAATATCTTCTGGATTTTGTTCATTGTTGCCCTTCCAATCAAATTTGACTAAAATTTCACATGTGTTTAGTTCATTGGCGAGTTTCCAATCAAATTTGACTAAAATTTCATTTCAGTTTGATTTATTGGCACGTTTCCAATCAAATTTGGCAAAAATTTCACCCGAATTTCGTTGTTTGGTGTGCTTCAAATCAAATTTCACTAAAATCTTACCTGAGTATGGTTCATTGAAGCGTTTCCAATTAAATTTGACTAAAACTTCTTATGGATTTTGTTCAGTGTTGCATTTTCAATCAAATTTGACTAAAATTTCACATGGGTACAGTTCATTGGCGCGTTTACAATCAAATTTGACTAAAATTTCACTTATGTTTGATTCATTGGTGCTTTTTCAATCAAATTTGACTAAAATTTCACCTTGGTTTTGTTCGTTGGCATGTATCAAATCAAATTTGACTAAAATTTTGTCTGAATTTTGTTCATTGTCGCGCTTCAAATCAAATATGACTACAATTTAATCTGAGTTTGGTTAAATGGCGCGTTTTCAATCAAATTTGAGTAAAATTTCATTTGAATTTTTTTTCATTGGTGCATTTCTAATCAAATTTGACTAAAAATTCACATGGGTTTGTTTCATTGGCGCGTTTCCAATCAAATTTGACTAAAATTTCACCTGAATTTTGTTCATTGACGTGTTTCCAATCAAATTTTATTGAAATTTCAATTGAGTTTAGTTCATCGGCGCATTTCCAATCAAATTTGACTAAAATTTCATCTGAATTTTTTTTGTTATCGCGATTCAAATCAAATATGACTATAATTTCATTTGAGTTTTGTTAGATGGCGCGTTTTCAATCTAATTTGAGTAAAATTTTATCTGGATTTCGATCATTGGTGCTCTTCCATTCAAATTTGCTTAAAATTTAACTTGGGTTTAGTTCATTGGCATGTTTACAGTGAAATTTGTCTAAAATTTCATCGAAATTTTGTTGTTTAGCGCGTTTCCAATCAGATTTGACTACAATTTCTTCTGAATTTTGTTCATTAGCGTGCTTCAAAGCAAATCTGACTGCAATTCCATCTTAGTTTTGTTAAATGGGGCATTTTCAATCAAATTTGAGTAAAATTTCACGTACATTTTGTTCATTGACGTGTTTCCAATCAAATTTGACTGAAATTTCACTTGAGTTTGGTTGATTGGCTAGTTTCCCATCAAATTTAACTAAAATTTTGCCTATGTCGTGCTTCAAATCAAATATGACTACAATTTCATCTGAGTTTTGTTAAAAGCCGCGTTATCAATCAAATTATAGTAAAATTTCATCTGCATTTTGATCATTAGTGCTTTTCCAATCAAATTCGAATAAAATTTCACCTGAGTTTAGATCATTAGCGCGTTTCCAATCAAATTTGACTAAAATTTCACATGAATTTTGTTGTTTGGTGTGTTTCCAGTTAAATTTGCCTAAAATTTCACCTCAGTAAAGTTCATTGACACATTTTCAATCAAATTTGACTAAAATTTCTTATGGATTTTGTTCATTGTTGCATTTTCAATCAAATTTGACTAAAATTTTACATGGGTACAGTTCATTGGTGCGTTGAAAATCAAATTAGACTAAAATTTCACTTGAATTTGATTTATTGGCGCGTTTCCAATCAAATTTTACTAAAATTTCATCTGAGTTTTGTTCATTGGCTTGTTTCCAACCAAATTTGACTAAAATTTCACTTGAGTTTAGTTCATTTGCACGTTTCCAATCAAGTTTGACTAAAATTTCATCTATTTTGTTCATTGTCGCGCCTCAAATAAAATATGAGTACAATTTTATCTGAGTTTTGTTAAATGACGCGTTTTAATCAAATTTGAGGAAAATTTCATCTGAATTTTGATCATTGGTGTTCTTCCAATCAAATTTGACTAAAATATCACTTGAGTTTAATTCATTGGCGCGTTTTCAGTCAAATTTGACTAAAATTTCACCTGAATTTTGTTGTTTGGCACGTTTCTAATCAAATTTGACTAACATTTCACTTGTGTATGGTTCATTGATGCGCTTCCAATCAAATTTGACTAAAATTTCTTCTGGACTTTGTTCATTGTTGTGTTTCTAATCAAATTTGACTAAAATTTAACTTGAGTTTTGTTCATTTCCAATTAAATTTGACTAAAATTTCATCTGAATTTTGTTCATTGGCCCGCTTCCAACCAAATTTGCCCAAAATTTCACTAGAATTTGATTCATTGGTGCGTTTCCAATCAAATTTGACTAAAATTTCATCGGGATTTTGTTCGGTGGTATGCTTCCAATTAAATTTGACTAAAATTTCACTTGAGTTTGATTCACTGGCACGTTTCCAATCAAATTTGACTAAAATTTCACCTGGATTCTGTTCATTTGCATGTTTCCAATCAAATTAGAGGGAAATTTCACTTGAGTTTGGATCATTGGCGCGTTTCCAATCGAATATGACTAAAATTTTGTCTGGATTTTGTTCATTGTCACGCTTCAAATCAAATATGACTACAATTTCATCTTAGTTTGGTTAAATGGCGCATTTTCAATCAAATTTGAGTAAAATTTCATATGGATTTTGTTCATTAGTGCATTTCCAATCAAATTTGACTAAAATTTCACATGGGTTTATTTCATTGGCGCATTTCCAATCAAATTCGACAAAAATTTCATCTGGGTATTGTTCATTGGTGTGTTTCCAATCAAATTTTACTAAAATTCGCTTGAGCTTAGTTCATCGACGCATTTCTAATCAAATTTGATTAAAATTTCGTCTGAATTTTATTCATTATCGCGCTTAAAATAAAAAATGACTGCAATTTCATCTGAGTTTTGTTAAATGGCTCGTTTTCAATCTAATTTGAGTAAAATTTCATCTGAATTTCGGTCATTGGTGCTCTTCCAATCAAATTTGCCTAAAATTTAACTTGGGTTTAGTTCATTGGCGCGTTTCCAGTGAAATTTGTCTAAAATTTGACCGAATTTTGTTGTTTAGCGCGTTTCCAATCAAATTTGACTACAATTTCTTCTGAATTTTATTCATTGGCTTGCTTCAAATCAAATATGACTGTAATTTCATCTTAGTTTTGTTAAATGGGGCGTTTTCAATCAAATTTGAGTAAAATTTCACCTGGGTTTTGTTCATTGGCATGTTTCCAATCAAATTTGACAGAAATTTCACTTAAGTTTGGTTGATTGGCGTGTTTCCAATCAAATTTGGCTAAAATTTTGCCTGTGTCGCGCTTCAAATCAAATATGACTACAATTTCTTCTGAGTTTTGTTAAATGCCGCGTTTTCAATCAAATTTGAGTAAAATTTCATCTGGAATTTGATCATCGGTGCTCTTCCAATCAAATTTGAATAAAATTTCACTTGTGTTTAGATCATTAGCGCGTTTCCCGTCAAAATTGACTAAAATTTCACCTGATTTTTGTTGTTTGGTGCGTTTCCAGTCAAATTTGACTAAAATTTCACCTGAGTATGGTTCATTGATGCGTTTCCAATCAAACATCACTAAAATTTCTTCTGAATTTTGTTCATTGTTGCATTTTCAATCAAATTTGACCAAAATTTCACATGGGTACAGTTCATTAGTGCGTTGAAAATCAAATTAGACTAAAATTTCACTTGAGTTTGATTCTTTAGAGCGTTTCCAATCAAATTTGACTAAAATTTCATCTGGATTTTGTTCATTGGCATGTTTCCAATCAAATTTGACTAAAATTTTGCTTGAGTTTAGTTCATTAGCATGTTTCCAACCAAATTTGACTAAAATTTTATCTGAATTTTGTTCATTGTCGTGCTTTAAATAAAATATGAGTACAATTTTATCTGAGTTTTGTTAAATGGTGCGATTTAATCAAATTCGAGCAAAATTTCATTTGAATTTTGATCATTGGTGTTCTTCCAATCAAATTTGACTAAAATTTCACTTGGATTTAATTCATTTGCTCGGTTCTAATCAAATTTAACTAAAATTTCACCTGAATTTTATTGTTTGGTACGTTTCCAATCAAAATTGACTAAAATTTCTTCTAGATTTTGTTCATTGTTGCGTTTCCAATCAAGTTTGACTAAAATTTCACATGTGTTTATTTCATTGGTGCGTTTCCAATCAAATTTGACTAAAATTTCACTTCAATTTGATTCATTGGCACGTTTCCAATCAAATTTGGCAAAAATTTCATCTGGATTTTTTCATTGGCGTGTTTCCAATCAAATTTGACTAAAATTTCACTTTGGTTTTGTTCGTTGGCATGTTTCGAATCAAATTTGACTAAAATTTTAGTTGAGTTTAGTTCATTTGCACGTTTCCAATCAAATTTGACAAAAATTTTGTCTGAATTTTGTTCATTATCGCGTTTCAAATCAAATATGACTACAATTTCATCGGTGTTTGGTTAAATGGGGTGTTTTCAATCAAATTTGAGTAAAATTTCAACTGAATTTTGTTCATTGGTGCATTTCCAATCAAATTTGACTAAAATTTCACATGGGTTTATTTCATTGGCGCGTTTCCAATAAAATTTCACTTGAGCTTAGTTCATCGATGCATTTTCAATGAAATTTGACTAAAATTTCATCTGAATTTTTTTCATTGTCGCGTTTCAAATCAAATATGACTTCAATTTCATCTGAGTTTGGTTAAACGGCACGTTCTCAATCTAATTTGAGTAAAATTTCATTTGAATTTCGATCATTGCTGCTCTTCCAATCAAATTTTCCTTAAATTTAACTTGGGTTTAGTTCATTGGCGCGTTTCCAGTGAAATTTGTTTAAAATTTCACTGAAATTTTGTTGTTTAGCGCGTTTCTAATCAAATTTGACTACAATTTCTTTTGGATTTTTGTTCATTGGCGTGCTTCAAATCAAATATGACTGTAATTTCATCTTAGTTTTGCTAAATGGGGCATTTTCAATCAAATTTGAGTAAAATTTCACCTGGGTTATGTTCATTGGCGTGTTTCCAATCAAATTTGACCGAAATTTCTCTTGAGTTTGGTTGATTGGCCCGTTTCCAATCAAATTTGACTAAAGTTTCATCTAAATTTTGTTCATTGTCACGCTTCAAATAAAATATGAGTACAATGTTATTTGAGTTTTGTTAAATGGCATGTTTTAATCAAATTTGAGCAAAATTTCATCTTAATTTTGGTCATTGGTGTTCTTCCAATCAAATTTGATTAAAATTTTACTTGGGTTTAATTCATTGGCGCGTTTTCAGTCAAATTTGACTAAAATTTCACTTGTGTATGGTTCATGGATGCGCTTCAAATCAAATTTGACTAAAATATCAACTGGATTTTGTTCATTGTTGCGTTTCCAATCAAATTTGACTAAAATTTCACATGTGTTTAGCACTTCAAATCAAATTTGACTAAAATATCAACTGGATTTTGTTCATTGTTGCGTTTCCAATCAAATTTGACTAAAATTTCACATGTGTTTAGCACTTCAAATCAAATTTGACTAAAATATCAACTGGATTTTGTTCATTGTTGCGTTTCCAATCAAATTTGACTAAAATTTCACATGTGTTTAATTCATTGGCACGTTTCCAATCAAATTTGACTAAAATTTCACTTCAGTTTAATTCATTGGCACATTTCCAATCAAATTTGGCAAAAATTTCACATGGGTTTTGTTCATTGGCGCGTTTCCAATCAAATTTGACTAAAATTTCTTCTGAATTTTTTTCAATATTACGTTTCCAATCAAATTTGACTAAAATTTCACATGGGTTTAGTTCATTGGCGTATTTCCAATCAAATTTGACTATAATTTCACTTGAGTTTGGTTCATTAGCACGTTTCCAATGAAATTTAACTAAAATTTCTTTTGGATTTTGTTCATTGTTGCGTTTCCAATCAAATTTGACTAAAATTTTACTTGCGTTTAGTTCATTGGTGTATTTCCCATAATTTGACTAAAATTTCGTCTAGATTTTTTTCATTGTTGTGCTTCAAATCAAATGTGATTATAATTTCATTTGAGATTTGTTAGTGGGGCGTTTCCAATCAAATTTGACTAAACTTTCACTTGAGTTTGTTTTATTGGCGCGCTTCCAATCAAATTTGACTAAAATTTCACCTGGGTTTTGTTCATTAGTATGTTTCCAATCAAATCTGACTAAAATTTCACATGATTTTGGTTCATTGGTGCGTTTTCAATCAAATTTGACTAAAATTTTGTCTAGATTTTGTTCATTGGTGCGCTTCAATCAAATTTGACTAAAATTTAACTTGAATTTGATTCATTAGCACATTTCCAATCAAATTTAACTAAAATTTCACAGGAATTTTGTTCATTAGTGTGCTTCCAATTAAATTTGACTAAAATTTCGCTCGAGTTTGATTCACTGGCGCACTTTCAATCAAATTTGACTAAAATTTCACCTGATCATAGTTGACTTAAATTTCACCTGGGTTTTGCTCATTGGCATGTTTCCAATCAAATTTGACTAAAATTTCACCAGAGTTTAGTTCATTGGTGCGAATCCAATCAAATTTAACTAAGATTTCGTCTGAATTTTGTTCATTATCGCGCTTAAAATCAAATATGACTATAATTTCATTTGAGCTTGGGTAAATGGGGCGTTTTCAGTCAAATTTGTGAAAAATTTCATCTGAATTTTGTTCATTGACGTGTTTCCAATCAAATTTGACTAAAATTTCACTTGTGTATGGCTCATTGATGCGCTTCCAATCAAGTTTGACCAAAATTTCACTTGAGTTTGATTCATTTGCGCGTTTCCAATCAAATTTGATTAAAATTTCACCTGAAATTTGTTCATTGGTGTGTTTCCAATCAAATTTGACTAAATTTTCGTTTGGATTTTGTTCATTGTCGCGCTTGAAATCAAATATGACTGCAATTTTGTCTGAGTTTTGTTAAATGGCGCATTTTCAATCAAATTTTCGCAAAATTTCATCTGGATTTTGATCAATGGTACTCTTCCAATCAAATTTTACTAAAATTTCACTTGCATTTAGTTTATTGGCACGTTTCCAGTCAAATTTGACTAAAATTTCACTTGAGTATGGTTCATTGACGCGTTTTTTTATCAAATTTGACTAAAATTTCTTCTGGATTTTGTTCATTACTTCGTTTCCAATCAAATTTGACTAAAATTTTACATGGGTTTAGTTCATTGTTGCGTTTCCAATCAAATTTGACTAAAATTTCACATGGGTTTAGTTCATTGACGCGTTTCCAATCAAATTTAACTAAAACTTCACTTGAGTATGGTTCATTGACTCGTCTGCATTCAAATTTGACTAAAATTTCTTTTGGATTTTGTTCATTATTGCGTTTCCAATCAAATTTCACATGGGTTTAGTTCATTGGCGTGTTTCCAATCAAATTTGACTAAAATTTCACTTGAGTTTGGTTCATAGACGCGTTTTCAATCAAATTTAACTAAAATTTCTTTTGGATTTTGTTCATTGTTGATTTCCAATCAAATTTGACTAAAATTTCACTTAGGTTGGGTTCATTGGCTCGTTTCCCATAAATTTTGACTAAAATTTCATCTGAATTTTGTCCTTTGTCGCGCTTCAAATCAAATGTGACTACAATTTCATCTGAGTTTTGTTAAATGGCGCGTTCCCAATCAAATTTGACTAAAATTTCACTTAAGTTTGGTTTATCGGCTTGCTTCCAATCAAATTTGACAAAAATTTCACCTGGATTTTGTTCATTGGCATTACCAATCAAATTTGGCTAAAATTTCGTCTGGATTTTGTTCATTGGTGCGCTTCCAATCAAATTTGACAAAAATTTAACTTGAGTTCAATTCATTAGCACGTTTCCAATCAGATTTAACTAAAATTTCACAAAGATTTTGTTCATTGGTGCGCTTCCAATCAAATTTGACTAAAATTTCGCTCGAGCTTGATTCATTGGCGCGCTTCCAATCAAATTTGAGTAAATTTTCACTTGGGTTTTGTTCATTTGCGTGTTTCCAATCAAATTTGACTAAAATATCACATGAGTTTGGCTCATTGGTGCGTTTCCAATCTAATTTGACTAAAATTTCATCTAAATTTTGTTCATTGGTGCGCTTCCAATCAAATTTGACTAAAATTTCACTTGAGTTTGATTCATTAGCGCCTTTCCAATCAAATCTAACTAAAATTTCACTTGGATTTTGTTCATTGGTGCGCTTCCAATCAAATTTGACTAAAATTTCACTCGAGTTTGATTCATTGGCGTGCTTCCAATCAAATTTGACAAAAATTTCACCTGGGCTTTGTTCATTGGCGTGTTTCCAATCAAATTTGACTAAAATTTCACTTGAGTTTGGTTCATTGGCGTGAATCCAATCAAATTTGACTAAAATTTCGTCTGGATTTTGTTCATTTTCACGCTTCAAATCAAATATGACTATAATTTCATCTGAATTTGGTAAAATGGGGCCTTTTCAATCAAATTTGTGTAAAATTTCATCTGAATTTTGTTAATTGGTGCGTTTCCAATCAAATTTGACTAAAATTTCACTTGTGTTTGATTCATTGGAGCGTTTTCAATCCGATTTGACTAAAATTTCACATAGATTTTGTTCATTAGCATGTTTCCAATCAAATTTAGCTAAAATTTCACTTGCGTTTAGTTCATTGGCGCATTTCCAATCAAATTAGACTAAAATTTTGCTTGAATTTTGTTCATTTTCGTGCTTCAAATCAAATATGACTAAAATTTCATCTAAGTTTTGTTAAATGACGCTTTTTCAATCAAATTTGAGTGAAATTTCATTTGAATTTCGATTATTGGTGCTCTTCCAATCAAATTTGACTAATATTTTACTTGGGTTTATTTCATCGGCATGTTTCCAGCCAAATTTAACAAAAATTTCACCGGAATTTGGTTGTTTAGCACGTTTTCAATCGAACTTTACTAAAATTTCACCTGAGTATGGTTCATTAACGCGTCTACAACCGAATTTGACTAAAATATCATCTAGATTTCGTTCATTGACGCGCTTCAAATCAAATATGACTAAAATTTGAGGAAAATTTCATCTGGATTTTGTTCATTGGTGCGTTTCCAATCAAATTTGACTAAACTTTCACATAGGTTTAGTTTATTGGCATGTTTCCAATCAAATTTGACTAAGATTTCACAGGAGTTTTGTTCATTGGCCTGTTTCCTATCAAATTTGACTAAAATTCCGCTTGAATATGGTTAATTGACGTGTTTCCAATAAAATTTGACTAAAATTTCTTCTGAATTTTGTTAATTGGCGCGCTTCAAATCAAATATGACTGCAATTTCATCTCAATTTTTTAAATGACACGTTTTCAATCAAATTTGAGTGAAATTTCACGTGGGTTTAGTTCATTGGCACGTTTCCAATCAAACTTGACTAAAATGTCACTTGAGTTTTATTCATTGGAGCGTTTTCAATCAAATTTGACTAAAATTTCACCTGAATTTTGTTCATTGGCATGTTTCCAATCAAATTTGACTAAAATTTCTCTTGAGTTTGATTTATTTGCGCGTTTTCAATTAAAATTGACTAAAATTTCTTTTGAATTTTGTTCATTGGCGCTTTTCTAATCGAATTTAACTAAAATTTCACTTGAATTTGGCTTATTAGCAAGTTTCCAATAAAGTTTGACAAAAATTTCGTTTGGATTTTGTTCTCTATCATGCTTCAAATCAAATATGACTATAATTTCATTTGAGTTTTTTTAAATGGCGTGTTTCCAATCAAATTTGACTAAAGTTTCGCTTGAGTTTGATAGATTGGCGCGTTTCCAATGAAATTTGACTAAAATTTCATCTGGATTTTGTTCATTGTCGCGCTTCAAATCAAATATGACTACAATTTCATCTGAGTTTTGTTAAATGACGCGTTTTCAATCAAATTTGAGTGAAATTTCATCTGAATTTCGATCATTGGTGCTCTTTCAATCAAATTTGACTAATATTTCACTTGGGTTTAGTTCATTGGCACATATCCAGTCAAATTTAACAAAAATTTGACCTGAATTTGGTTGTTTAGTGCATTTCCAATCAAAATTGACTAAAATTTTACCTGAGTATGGTTCATTAACGCTTCTTAAACCAAATTTGACTAAAATTTCTTCTGAATTTTGTTCATTGGCGCACTTCAAATCAAATATGACTAAAATTTCATCCAAATTTTGCTCATTGGTCCGTTTCTAATCAAATTTGACTAAAATTTCACATGAATTTAGTTTATTGGCACGTTTTCAATCAAATTTGACTAAGATTTAACCGGAGTTTTGTTCATTGGCCTGTTTCCTATCAAATTTGACAAAAATTTCACCCGAGTATGCTTAATTGACGCGTTTCCAATCAAATTTCACTAAAATTTCTTCTGGATTTTGTTCATTGACGCGCTTCAAATCAAATATGACTGCAGTTTCATCTAAGTTTTTTTAAATGGCACGTTTTCAATCAAATTTGAGTAAAATTTCACATGGGTTTAGTTCATTAGCACGTTTCCAAGCAAATTTGACTAAAATGTCACTTGAGTTTTATTCATTGGGGAGTTTCCAATCAAATTTGACTAAAATTTTACCTGAGTTTTGTTCATTGGGGCGTTTCCAATCAAATTTGACTAAAATTTCACTTAAATTTGGTTTATTTGCGCATTTCCAATTAAAATTGACTAAAATTTCTTTTGAATTTTGTTCATTCGCGCGTTTCTAATCAAATTTGACTAAAATTTCACTTGAATTTGGTTCATTCGCACGTTTTCAATCAAATTTGACTAAAAATTCGTCTGGATTTTGTTCATTTTCATGCTTCAAATCAAATGTGACTACAATTTTATCTGAGTTTTTTTTAAATGGCGCGTTTTCAATCAAATTTTGACAAAAATCTTACTTGAGTTTGATTGATTGGCATGTTTCCAATCAAATTTGACTAAAATTTCATTTGAATTTTTTTCATTGTCGCGCGTCAAATCAAATATAACTAAAATTTCATCTGAGTTTTGTTAAACGGCATTTTCATTCAAATTTAGTGAAAATTTTATCTGGATTTTGATCATTGGTGCTCTTCCAATCAAATTTGACTAATATTGCTCTTGGGTTTAGTTCATTGGCGCGTTGCCAGTCAAATTTTACAAAAATTTCACCTAAATTTGGTTGTTTGGCGCGTTTTCAATCAAACTTAACGAAAATTTCACCTGAGTATGGTTCATTGACGCGTCTCCAACCAAATTTGACTAAAATTTCTTCTGGATTTTTTTCATTGGTGCGCTACAAATCAAATATGACCGCAACTTCATCTGAGTTTTGATAAATGGCATGTTTTAAATCAAATTTGAGTAAATTTTCACCTGGTTTCTCTTCATTAGCGTGTTTCCAATCAAATTTGACTAAAATTTCACTTGAGTTTGGTTCATTGGCGCGTTTCCATTCAAATTTGACCAAAATTTAGGGTGAATTTTGTTCATTGTCGCGCTTCAAATCAAATGTGACTACAATTTCATCTGAGTTTTGTTAAATGGCGCATTTCCAATCAAATTTGACTAAGATTTCACATGAGTTTGGTTCATTGCCGTGTTTCCAATCAAATTTTAACAAAATTTCGTTTGAATTTTGTTTATTGGTGCACTTCCAATCAAATTTGACAAAAATTTCACTCGAGTTTGAGTCATTGGCATGTTTTCGATCAAATTTGACTAAAATTTCACATGGATTTTTTTCATTGGCATGTTTCCAATCAAATTTGACTAAAATTTCACTTGAGTTTGGTTCATTGGCACGAATCTAGTCAAATTTGACTAAAATTTCGTCTGGATTTTGTTCATTGTTGCGCTTCAAGTCAAATATCACTACAATTTCATCTGAGTTTGGTTAAATGGGGCGTTTTCAATCAAATTGGATTAAAATTTCAACTGAATTTTGTTCATTGGTGCATTTCCAATCAAATTTGACTAAAATTTCAATTGTCTTTGATTCATTGGTGCGTTTCCAATCAAATTAGACTAAAATTTCACCTGGATTTTGTTCATTGGCGTGTTTCCAATCAAATTTGTCTAAAATTTCACTTGAGTTTAGTTCATTGGTGCGTTTCCTATCAAATTAGACTAAATTTTCGTCTGGATTTTGTTCATTGTCGCGTTTCAAATCGAATATGACTACAATTTCATCTGAGTTTTGTTAAATGGCACGTCTTCAATCAATTTTGAGTGAAATTTCATCTGGATTTCTATCATTGGTGCTCTTCAAATCAAATTTCACTAATATTTCACTTTGGTTTAGTTCATTGGTGCGTTTTAAGTCAAATTTAACAAAAGCTTCACTTGAATTTGGTTGTTTGGCGCGTTTCCAATCAAACTTGACTAAAATTCACTTGAGTATAGTTCAATGACGCGTCTCTTACCAAATTTGACTAAAATTTCGTCTTAATTTTGTTCATTGGCGCGTTTTCAATCAAATATGACTAAAATTTGAGTAAAATTTCATCAGGATTTTGTTCATTGGTGCGTTTCCAATCAAATTTGACTAAAATTTTACATGAGTTTATTTTATTGGCACGTTGCCAATCAAATTTGATGAGTTTTGTTCATTGGCGTGTGTCCAATCAAATTTGACTAAAATTTCACTTGAGTATGGTTAATTGATGTGTTTCCAATCAAACTTGACTGAAATTTCTTCTAGATTTTTTTCGTTGGCGCACTTCAAATCAAATAGGACTGCAATCTCATCTGTGTTTTTTTAAATGGCGCATTTTCAATCAAATTTGAGTAAAATTTCACATGGGTTTAGTTTATTGGCGCGTTGTCAATCAAATTTGACTAAAATTTCACTGGGGTTTTGTTCATTGGCGCGTTTCCAATCAAATTTGACTAAAATTTTACTTGAGTTTGGTTTATTGGCGTGTTTCCAATCAAAATTGAATAAATTTCTTTTGAATTTTGTTCATTGTTGTGTTTCCAATCAAAATTTAATAAAATTTCACATTAGTTTTGTTTTTTGTTGTGTTTCCAATCAAATTTCACTAAAATTTCACGTTAGTTTTGTTTATTGGCGCGTTTCCAAACAAATTTGGCTGAAATTTCACTTGAGTTTGGTTCATTGGCGCCTTTCCAACAAAATTTGACTAAAATTTTGTCTGCATTTTGTTCATTGTCGCGCTTCAAATCAAATGTGACCACAATTTTATCTGAGTTGTTTTAAATCGTGTGTTTCCAATCAAATTTGACTAAAATTTCACTTGAATTTGATTCATTGGCGCGTTTCCAATCAAATTTGACTAAATTTCACCTGAATTTTGATCATTGGCGTGTTTCCAATCAAATTTGATTAAAAATTCACTTGAGTTAAGTTCATTGGCGTGTTTCCAATCAAATTTGACTAAAATTTAATCTGGATTTTCTTCATTGTTGGGCTTCAAATTAAATAAGACTACAATTTCATCTGAGTTTTGTTAAATAGCGCGTTTTCAATCAAATTAGAGTAAAATTTCATCTGGATTTTTTCACTGGTACATTTTCAATCAAATTTGACTAAAATTTCACATGAGTTTAGTTCATTGGCACGTTTCCAATCAAATTTGACTAAAAAAATTTCACTTGTGCATGGTTCATTGATGCGCTTCCAATCAAATTTGACTAAAATTTCTTCTGTGTTTTTTTCATTGTTGCATTTTCAATCCAATTTGACTAAAATTTCACATGGGTTTACTTCATTGGTGCGTTTTCAATCAAATTTGACTAAAATTTCACTTAAGTTTGATTTATTGGCACGTTTCCAATCAAATTTGATGAAAATTTCACTTGAGTTTAGTTCATTTGCGAGTTTTCAATCAAATTTGACTAAAATTTCATTTGAATTTTGTTTATTGTCGCGCTTCAAATAAAATATGAGAACAATTTCATCTGAGTTTTGTTAAATGGCGCGTTTTAATCAAATTTAAGTAAAATTTCATCTGGATTTTGATCATTGGTGTTCTTCCAATCAAATTTGACTAAAATTTCACTTGGATTTAGTTCATTGGCAGGTTTCCAGTCAAATTTAACTAAAATTTCACCTGAATTTTGTTGTTTGGCGTGTTTTCAATCAAATTTGACTATAATTTCACTTTTGTATGGTTGATTGATGCGTTTCCAATCAAATTTGGCTAAAATTTCTTCTTGATTTTGTTGTTTGTTGCACTTTCAATCAAATTTGACAAAAGTTTCACATGGGTTTAGTTAATTGGCGCGTTTCCAATGAAATTTGACTAAAATTTCACTTGAATTTGATTCATTGGCGCGTTTTCAATCAAACTTGACTAAAATTTCACCTGGGTTTTGTTCATTGGCGTGTTTCTAATCAAATCAGACTAAAATTTCACTTGAGTTTGGTTCATTGACGCGTTTCCAATCAAATTTAACTAAAATTTCGTTTGGATTTTGTTCGTTGTCATGCTTCATATCAATTACAACTACAATTTCATCTGAGTTTTGTTAAATGACGCATTGTCAATCAAATTTCAGAAAATTTCATCTAGATTTTGATCAGTGGTGCTCTTCCAATCAAATTTGACTAAAATTTCACTTGGGTTAAGTTTATTGGCGCGTTTCCGGACAAATTTTACTAAATTTCACCTGAATTTTGTTATTTGGCGCATTTTCAATTGACTTTGACTAAAATTTTGCTTCAGCATGGTTCATTGATGCATTTTCAATCAAATTAGACAGAAATTTCTTCTGGATTTTGTTCATTGCTGTGTTTCCAATCAAATTTGACAAAAATTTCACATAGGTTTAGTTTATTGGCACGTTTCCAATCTAATTTGACTAAAATTTCGCTTGAGTTTGATTCATTAGCACGTTTCCAATCAAATTTAACTAAAATCACACCTGGGTTTCGTTTGTTGGCGTGTTTTCAATCAAATTTGACTAAAATTTCACTTGAGTTTGGCTCATTGACGAGTTTTTAATCAAATTTAACTAAAATTTCGTTTGGATTTTGTTCATTGTCACGCTTCAAATCAAGTATGACCATAATTTCATCTGAGTTTTGTTAAATGGCTCATTTTCAATCAAATTTTAGTAAAATTTCATCTGGATTTTAATCATTGGGGCTTTTCCAATCAAATTTGACTAAAATTTCACTTGGGTTTAGTTCATTGGTGCGCTTTTAGTCAAATTTGACTAAAATTTCACCTGAATTTTGTTGTTTAGCACGTTTCCAATCAAATTTGACAAAATTTCACTTGAGTATGGTTCATTGACGTGTTTCCAATAAAATTTCACTAAAATTTCTTCTGGATTTTGTTCATTGTTGCGCTTTCAATCAAATTTGACTAAAATTTCACATGGGTTCAATTTATTGACACGTTTCCAATCAAATATGACTAAAATTTTACTTGAGTTTAATTCATTGGCGCGTTTCCAATCAAATTTGACTAAAATTTCATCAGGGGTTTGTTCATTGGCGTGTTTCTAATCAAATTTGACTAAAATTTCACTTGAATTTAGTTCATTTCCTCATTTCCAATCAAATTTGACAAAAAATTCATTTGGACTTTGTTTATTGTTGCGCTTCAAATCAAATATGACTACAATTTCGTCTAAGTTTTGTTAAATGGCACGTTTTCATTCAAATTTGAGTAAAATTTCATCTGGATTATGATCATTAGTGCTCTTCCAATCAGATTTGACCAAAATTTCACTTCATTTAGGTTCATTGGCACGTTTCCAGTCAAATTTGTCTAAAATTTGACCTGAATTTTGTTTTTTGGCACGTTTCCAATCAAATTTGACTAAATTTGCTTTTAGATTTTGTTCACCGTTGTGTTTCTAATCAAATTTGACTAAAATTTCACTTGAGTTTGATTCATTGGGGCGTTTCCAATAAAATTTGACTAAAATTTCGTCTAGATTTTGTTCATTGGTCCGCTTCAAATCAAATGTGACTACAATTTCATTTGAGTTTTGTTAAATGGTGCGTTTCCAATCAAATTTGACTAAAATTTCACTTGAGTTTGATTCATTGGTGCATTTCTAATCAAATTTGACTAAAATTTCACTTGAGTTTGATTCATTGGCGCGTTTCCAATCATGTTTGACTAAAATTTCACTTGGGTTTTGTTCATTGGCGCGTTTCCAATCATGTTTGACTAAAATTTCACTTGGGTTTTGTTCATTGGCGCGTTTCCAATCATGTTTGACTAAAATTTCACTTGACTTTAGTTCATTTGCTCGTTTTCAATCAAATTTGACTAAAATTTCGTTTGAATTTTATTCATTAGTGCACTTCCAATCAAATCTGACTAAAATTTCATCTGAATTTTGTTCATTGTCGCGCTTCAAATAAAATATGAGTACAATTTCATCTGAGTTCTGTTAAATGGAGCATTTTAATCAAATTTGAGTAAAATTTCATTGAATTTTGATCATTGGTGTTCTCACAATCAAATTTAACTGAAATTTCACTTGGGTTTAGTTCGTTGGCGCGTTTCCAGTCAAATTTGACTAAAATTTCACCTGAATTTTGTTTTTTGGCGTATTTCCAATCAAATTTGACTAAAATTTGACTTGTGCATGGTTCATTGGCGTGTTTCTAATCAAATTTGACTAAAATGTCACTTCACTTTAGTTCGTTTGCAAGTTTCCCATAAAATTTGACTAAAATTTCGTTTGGATTTTGTTCATTGGTGCACTTCCAATCAAATTTGACTAAAATTTCACTTGAGTTTGATTCATTAGCGCGTTTCCAATCAAATTTGATGAAAATTCCACTTGAGTTTAGTTCATTTGCGCGTTTCCAATCAAATTTAACTAAAATTTCATCTGGACTTTGTTTATTATCGCGCTTCAAATAAAATATGAGAACAATTTCATCTGAGTTTTGTTAAATGGGAAGTTTTCAATCAAATTTAAGTAAAATTTCATCTGAATTTTATTCATTGGTGCACTTCCAATAAAACTTAACTAAAATTTCACTAGAGTTTTATTCATTAGCACGTTTTCAATCAAATTTGACTAAAATTTCACCTGAATTTTTTTCATTGGCGTGTTTCCAATCAAATTTGACTGAAATTTCACTTGAGTTTGGTTCGTTGGCGTGAATCCAATCAATTTGACTAAAATTTCATCTGAATTTTGTTCATTGGCACGCTTCAAATTAAATATGACAATAATTTTATCTGAGTTTTGTTAAAAGACGCATTTTCAATCAAATTTGAGTAAAGTTTCACCTGGATTTTTTTCATTGGTGCGTTTCCAATCAAATTTGACTAAAATTTCACATGGGTTTAGTTAATTGGACCGTTTCCAATCAAATTTGACTAAAATTTCAATTGTGCAAGGTTCATTGATGCCTTTCCAATCAAATTTAACAAAATTTCTGCTGAATTTTGTTCATTGTTACGTTTCCAATCAAATTTAACTAAAATTTCACCTGAGTCTAATTCATTGGCGCGTTTCCAATCAAATTTGATGAAAATTTCACTTGAATTTAGTTCATTTGCGCATTTTCAATCAAATTAGACTAAAATTTCATTTGAATTTTGTTCATTGTTGCGCCTCAAATAAAATATGAGAACAATTTTATCTGAGTTTTGTTAAATGGGGCGTTATCAATCAAATTTGAGTAAAATTTCACATGGGTTTAGTTCATTGGCGTGTTTCCAATCAAATTTGACTAAAATTTTACCAAGATTTTGTACATTGGCGTGTTTCCAATCAAATTTGACCAAAATTTCTCTTGAGTTTGGTTCATTGGCGCATTTCCAATCAAAATTGAATAAATTTCTTTTGAATTTTGTTCATTGTTGCGTTTTCAATCAAATTTGACTAAAATTCCAAATTGGTTTTGTTCGTTGTTGTTTTTCCAATCAAATTTCACTAAAATCTCACGTTGGTTTTGTTCATTGGCACGTTTCCAAACAAATTTGACTAAAATTTCGCCTATATTTTGTTCATTGTCGCGTTTCAAATCCAATGTGACCACAATTTCGTCTGAGTTTTTTTAAATGGTGCGTTTCCAGTCAAATTTACCTAAAATTTCACTTGAGTTTGATTCATTGGCGTCTTTCCAATCAAATTTGACTAAAATTTCACCTGGATTTTGATCATTACGTGTTTCCAATCAAATTTGACTAAAAATTCACTTGAGTTAAGTTCATTGGCGCGTTTTCAATCAAATTTGACTAAAATTTCATCTAAAATTTGTTCATTGTTGCACTTCAAATTAAATATGACTACAATTTCATCTGAGTTTTGTTAAATGGCACATTTTCAATCAAATTTGAGTAAATTTTCATCTGAATTTTGTTCACTGGTGCATTTAGAATCAAGTTTGACTAAAATTTCACTTGTGCATGGTTCATTGATGCACTTCCAATCAAATTTGACTTAAATTTCTTATGGATTTTGTTCATTGTTGCGTTTCCAATCAAATTTGATAAAAATTTCACATGGGTTTACTTCATTGGCACATGTCCAATCAAATTTGAGTAAAATTTCACTTGAATTTGATTCATTGGCAAGTTTCCAATCAAATTTGACGAAAATTTCACTTGAGTTTAGTTCATTTGCGCTTTTCCAATCAAATTTGACTAAAATTTCATTTGGATTTTGTTCATTATCGCGCTTCAAATAAAATATGAGAACAATTCCATCTGAGTTTTGTTAAATGGCGCGTTTTAATCAAGTTTGAGTAAAATTTTATCTGGATTTTTATCATTAGTGTTCTCCCAATCAAATTTGACTAAAATTTCATTTGAATTTAATCTATTGGCACGTTTCCAGTCAAATTTGACAAAAATTTCACCCGAATTTTATTGTTTGGCGTGTTTTCAATCAAATTTGACTAAAATTTCACTTATGTATGGTTCATTGATGCGCTTCCAATCAAATTTGACTAAAATTTCTTCTCGATTTTGTTGTTTGTTGCATTTCTAATCAAATTTGACTAAAGTTTTACCTAGACTTAGTTAATTGGCGTGTTTCCGATCAAATTTAACTAAAATTTCACTTGAGTTTGATTCATTGGCGCGTTTCCAATCAAACTTGAATAAAATCTCACTTAGGTTTTATTCATTGGCATGTTTCCAATCAAATCTGACTAAAATTTCACTTGAGTTTGGTTCATTGGCGTGTTTCCAATCAAATTTGACTAAAATTTCGTTTGGATTTTGTTCGTTGTCATGCTTCAAATCAAATACGACGACAATTTCATTTGAAATTTGTTAAATGGCGCATTTTCAATCAAATTTCAGCAAAATTTCATTTAGATTTTGATCGTTGGTGCTCTTCCAATCAAATTTGACTAAAATTTCACTTGGGTTTAGTTTTTTAGCGCGTTTCCAGTCAAATTTGACTAAAATTTCACCAGAGTTTTGTTATTTGGCGCGTTTTCAATCAAATTTGACTAAAATTTTGCTTCAGTATGGTTCATTGACGCGCTTCCAATAAAATTAGACTAAAATTTCTTCTGGATTAAGTTCACTGGCACGTTTCCAATCAAATTTGACTAAAATTTCACTTGAGTTTGATTTAGTATCGCGTTTCCAATCAAATTTGACAAGAATCTCACTTGGGTATCATTCGGTTGCGTGTTTCCAATCAAATTTGACAAAAATTTCACTTGAGTTTGGTTCATTGGCGTGTTTCCAATCAAATTTGACTAAAATTTCGTCTGAATTTTGTTCATTGTCACACTTCAAATCAAATATGATTACAGTTTCATCTGAGTTTTATTAAATGGCGTATTTTCAATTAAATTTTAGTAAAATTCCATCTGGAATATAAGCGGAATTTTGGTCAAATTTGGCTGGAAACCTGCTAATGAACAAAATCAAATTTAAATTTGAGTAAAATTTAATTGGAAACGCGCCAATGAACTAAACCAATATGAAATTATAGTCAAATTTGATTGGAAACCCGCCAATGAACCAAACACAGATAAAATTTTAGTCAGATTTGAATAAAAATGCATCAATGAACTAAACCTAAGTTGAATTTTAGTCAAATTTGATTGAAAACTCTCTAATGAACAAAATCAAAATTAAATTGCGCATTTTCAATCAATTTTGAGTAAAATTTCATCTGAATTTTGTTCATTGGTGCTCTTTCAATCAAATTTGACTAAAATTTCACATGTGTTTAGTTCATTGACGCGTTTCCAATCAAATTTCACTCAAATTTAAATTTGATTTTGTTTATTGGCAGGTTTCTAGTCAAATTTGACTAAAATTTCGTTTAGGTTTAGTTCATTGGTGTGTTTCCAATCAAATTTGACAAAAATTTCATCTGCATTTTGTTCATCGGTGGGTTTTCAATCAAATTTGATTAAAAAATAAAAAAAAAAACTCACCTAGGTTCAATTCATTAGCGCATTTCCAATCAAATTTGACTCAAAATTAAATTTGATTTTATTCGGTAGCGGGTTTTTTTGCCATATTTGACTAAAATTCCATTGGCGTGTTATCATTCAATTTTGACTAAAATTTCATCGATGTTTTGTTCATCGACGGGTTTTCAATCAAGTTTGACTAAAATTTCTCCGGGTTTAGTTCATAGGCATGTTTCCTATCTAAGTTGACTCAAATTTAAATTTGATCTTGTTCATTTACAGGTATCCAGTCAAATTTGACAAAAATTCCGTTTAGCTTTAGTTCTTTGACACATTTTCGTTCAAATTTGACTAAAATTTCATCTATGTTTTGTTCATCGATGGGTTTTCAATCAAATTTGACTAAAATTTCACCTAATTTAAGTTCATTGGCATGTATGTAATCAAATTTGACTAAATTTTCAATCAAGTTTCATCATTAGCACGTTTCTAACCGAGTTTTACTAAAATTTCGCATGGGTTTAGTTCTTCGGTGCACTTTCAATCAAATTTGATTAAAATTTCATCCGAATTTTGTTCATTGGCATGCTTCAAATCAAATATGACTACAATTTCGTCTGATTTTTGTTAAATGGCACCTTTTCAGTCAAATTTGAGTAAAAATTCATCAGGACTTTGTTCGCGAGTGCTCTTCCAATCAAATTTGACTAAAATTTCACATGGGTTTAGTTCATTGGCATATTTCCAATCAAATTTTACTCAAATTTAAATTTGATTTGGTTCGTTAGCGGGTTTTCAATCAAATTTGACTTAAATTCCGCTTAGGTTTAGTTCACTGGCACGTTTCGATTCAAATTTGACTAAGATTTCATCTGCGTTTTGTTCATCGGCAGGTTTCCAATAAAATTTGACTAAAATCTTACATGAGTTTAGTTCATTGTTGTGTTTGTAATCGAATTTTACTAAATTTTCAGTTGAGTTTTATCATTAGCGCGTTTCCAATAGAATTTTACTAAAATCTCACATGGGTTTAGTTCTTTGGCGCGTTTTCAATCAAATTTGACTAAGATTTTGTCTGAATCTTGTTCATTGGCCCGCTTCTAATCAAATATGACTACAATTTCATCAAAGTTTTGCTAAATGGAGCATTTTCAATCGAATATGAGTAAAATTTCATCTGAATTTTGTTCATTGGTGAGATTCCAATCAAATTTGACAAAAAATTCGCATAGGTTTAGTTCATTGGGTTTCCAATCCAGTTTGACTTAAGTTTGACCTAGGTTTTGTTTATTGGCGTGTTTCCAGTCAAATTTGACTAAAATTTCACTTCGATTTTGTTCATTGGCGCCTTCCCATTCAAATTTGACTAAAATTTCAAATGCATTTTGTTCTTTGGTGGGTTTCCAATCAAATTTGAGTAAAATTTCTCATGGCTTTAGTTCATTGGCGCGTTTTCAATAAAATTTGATTCAAATTTAAATTTGATTTTGTTCATTAACGATTTCTAGCCAAATTTGACTAAAGTTCCACTAAAGTTTTGCTCATTGGCACGTCTTCATTCATATTTGACTAAAATTTCATCTGCATTTTGTTCATCGACAAAATTCCAATCAAATTTGACTAAAATTTCACCTAGGCCTAGTTCGTTGTCACGTTTTCGTTGGTGCATTTTCATTCAAATTTGACTAAAGTTTCATCTGCGTTTTGTTTAACGACGGGTTTACAATCAAATTTGTCTAAAATTTCAACTAGATTTAGTTCATTGGCGTGTTTGTAATCAAATTTGACTAAATTTTTAGTTGAGTTTTATCATTAGCGTATTTCTAATTTAATTTTACAAAAATTTCACATGGGTTCAGTTCTTTGGTGCGTTTCCAATCATATTTGACTAAAATTTCGTAAGGATTTTGTTCATTGGCACACTTCAAATCAAATATGATTACAACTTTATCTGAGTTTTGTTAAATGGCGTGTTTTCAATCAAATTTGAGTAAAATTTTATCTAAATTTTGTTCATTGATGCTCTTCCAATCAAATTTGACTAAAATTTCACATGGGTTTAGCTCATTGGCGCATTTTGAATCAAATTTCACTCAAATTTAAATTTGATTTTGTTCATTAGCGGATTTTCAGTCAAATTTGATTGAAATTCCACTTAGGTTTAGTACATGGGAGCGTTTTTATTCAAATTTGACTATAATTTCATCTGCATTTTGTTCATCGATAGATTTCCAATCAAATTTGACTAAAATTTTACTTAGGTTTAGTTCATTGGCCTGTTTGTAATCAAATTTGACTAAATTTTCAGTTGAATTTTATCATCGGTACATTTCCAGTAGAATTTTACTAAAATCTCACATGGGTTTAGTTTTTTGGCGCGTTTCCAATCAAATTTGACTAAAATTTCGTCTGAATTTTGTTCATAGGCTCGCTTCAAATCAAATATGACTACAATTTCATTTGAGTTTTTTTAAATGACGCATTTTCAATAAAGTTTGAGTAAAATTTCATCTCGATTTTGTTTATTGGTGCGCTTCCAATCAAATTTGACAAAAATTTCACATGGGTTTAGTTCATTGGCGCATTTCCAATCAAATTTGACTAAAATTTCACCTGTGTTTTGTTCATTGGCATGCTTCCTGTCAAATTTAACTAAAATTCCGCTTAAGTTTAGTTCATTTTCATTCAAATATGACTAAAATTTCATTTGCATTTTGTTCATCGGTAGATTTTCAATCAAATTTGACTAAAATTTCTCATGTGATTAGTTCATTGGTGTCTTTCCAATCCAATTTAACTCAAATTTAAATTTCATTTTGTTCATTAGCAGGTTTTCAGTCAAATTTGACTAAAATTATGCTTAGGTTTAGTTCAATGGTGCATTTTTAGTCAAATTTGACTAAAATTTCATCTGTATTTTGCTCATCGATGGGTTTCCAATCAAATTTGACTAAAATTTCACCTGAGTTTAGTTCATTGGCACATTTCCAATCAAATTTGACTTAAATTTAAATTTGATATTGTTCAATAGCTGGTTTCCTTTCAAATTTGACTAGAACTCCACTTAGGTTTAGTTCATTGGCGCATTTTCATTCAAATCTGACTAAAATTTCATCTGAGTTTTAGTCATCGACGGGTTTCAAATCAAATTTCACTAAGATTTCACATGGATTTAATTTATTGGCATGTTTATAATCAAATTTAACTAAATTTTCAGTTGAGTTTTATCATTGGCGAGTTTTGAATAGAATTTTATTAAAATTTCACATGGGTTTAATTTTTCGACGCGTTTCTAATCAAATTTGACTAAAATTTCTTCAGGATTTTGATCACTAGTGCTCTTCAAATCAAATATGACTACAATTTCATTTAAGTTTCGTTAAATGGCCCATTTTCAATCAAATTTGATTAAAATTTTACATGAGTTTAATTCATTGGCGCATTTCCAATCAAATTTCACTCAAATTTAAATTTGACTTTGTTCATTAGCGGGTTACTAGTCAAATTTGACAAAAATTTCGCTTAAGTTTAGTTCATTGGTGCGTTTTCTTTCAAATTTGACTAAAATTTCATCTGCTCTTTGTTCATCGGCGGGTTTCCAATCAAATTTGACTAAATTTTCAGTTGAGTTTTACCATTGGCACATTTCCAATAGAATTTTACTAAAATTTCACATGGGTTTAGTTCTTCGATGCGTTTCCAATCAAATTTTGACTAAAATTTTGTCTGAATTTCGTTCATTGGGGCGCCTCAATACAAATATGGCAACAATTTCATCAGAGCTTTGTTAAATGGCGTGTTTTCAATCAAATTTGAGTAAAATTTCATTTGAATTTTGTTCATTGGTACTCTTCCAATCAAATTTGACTAAAATTTCACGTGGGTTAGTTCATTGGCGCGTTGCCAATCAAATTTTACTCAAATTTAAATTTGATTTTGTTCATTAGCAAATTTCTAGTCAAATTTGACTAAAATTCTACTTAGATTTAGTTCATTGGCGCGTTTTCATTCAAATTTGACTAAAATTTCATCTGCATTTTGTTTATCGTTGGGTTTTCAATCAAATTTGACTAAAATTTCACTTGAGTTTAGTTAATTGGCGTGTTTTGTAATCAAATTTGGCTAAATTTTCAGTTGAGTTTTATCATTGGGGTGTTTACAATAGAATTTTACTAAAATTTCACATGGATTTAGTTCTTTGGTACGTTTCCTATCAATTTTGACTAAAATTTCGTCTCGATTTTGTTCATTGGCCCGCTTCAAATCAATTATGACTATAATTTCATCTGAGTTTTGTTAAATGGTGCATTTTCAAACAAATTTAAGTAAAATTTTATCTGAATTTTTTTCATTGGTGCGCTTCCAATCAAATTTGACTGAAATTACACATGGGTTTAGATCATTGGCACATTTTCAATCAAATTTTGACTATATTTTTGTTCATTGGCCTGTTTCCAATCAAATTTGGCTAAAATTCCGCTTATAAAATTCCGCTTAAGTTTATTTCATTGGCACATTTTCAACAAACTTTGACTAAAATTTCATCTGCTTTTTGTTAATCGGTGGGCTTCCACTCTAATTTTACTAAAATTTCACTTGGACTTAGTTCATTGGCGTGTTTGTAATCGAATTTGACTAAATTTAAATTTGATTTTGTTCATTAGCGGATTTCCAGTCAAATTTACTAAAATTCCCCTTAGGTTTAGTTAATAGGCGCGTTTTCAATCAAATTTGGCAAAATTTTCATCTGCGTTTCGTTCATCAGCGTGTTTTCAATCCAATTAGATTAAAATTTCATCTGTATTTAGTTCACTAGCGTGTTTTTAATCATATTTGAATAAATTTTCAATTGAGTTTTATCATTGGCACATTTCCAATAGAATTTTACTAAAATTTCACATGGGTTTTGTTCTTTGGCACTTCAATCAAATTTGACTAAATTTTTGTCTGGATTTTGTTCATTGGCCCGCTTCAAATCAAATAAGACTTCAATTTCTTCTGAGTTTTGTTAAATGGCGTGATTTCAATCAAATTTGAGTAAAATTTCATTTGAATTTTGTTTAATGGTGCACTTCCCATCAAATTTGACTAAAATTTCACACGGGTTTAGTTCGTTGGTGTGTTTCCAATTAAATTTGACTAAAATTTCACTTGGACTTTGTTCATTAGCATGTTTCTAATCAAATTTGACAAATTTCGCCGGAGTTTGGTTCAATGGCACTTTTCCAATCAAATTTGACAAAAATTTCATATGCATTTTGTTCATCAGCTGGTTTCCAATCAAATTTGACTAAAATTTCTCATGAGTTTAGTTCATTGGTGCGTTTCCAATCAAATTTGACTCAAATTTAAATTTAATTTTGTTCATTAGCGGGTTTCCGGTCAAATTTGACTAAAATTTCATTTAGGTTTAGTTCATTGGCACGTTTTCAATCAAATTAGCCTAATTTTCATATGTACTTTGTTCATTATGCACTTTCAATCAAATTTGATTAGAATTTCATCTAGGTTTAGTTCATTGGAGCACTTCCAATAAAATTTGTCTACGATTTCTCTTGGGTTTTGTTCTTAAGCACATTTCCAATCAAATTTGACTGAAATTTTGTTTGGATTTTGTTCATTGGCCTACTTCACAGCAAAATGACTACAATTTTATCTGAGATTTGTTAAATGACGCGTTTTCAATCAAATTTGCCTAAAATTTCACATGGGTTTAGTTCATTGGTGCGTTTCCAATCAAATTTCACTCAAATTTCACCTCGGTTTTGTTCATTGGCATGTTTCTAATCAAATTTGATCACTTAAGTTTAGTTCATTGGCGCATTTTCATTCAAATTTGACTAAAATTTAATCTGCGTTTTATTCAACGACGGGTATCCAATCAAATTTGACTAAAATTTCACTTAGGTTTAGTTCATTGGCGTGTTTGTGATCAAATTTGACTAAATTTTCTGTTGAGTTTTATCATTGGCTCGTTTCCAATAGAATTTTACTAAAATTTCACATAGCTTTATCAAATTTGATTTTGTCCATTGACGTGTTTCTAATCAAATTTGACAAAAATTACACATGAGTTTGGTTAATTAGCGCATTTCCAATCAAATTTGACAAAAATTTCATCAGCATTTTGCTCATCGGCGGGTTTTCAATCAAATTTGAGTAAAATTACACCTAGGTTTAGTTCATAGCCGTGTTTGTAATCAAATTTGACTAAATTTTCAGTTGAGTTTTATTGATGGCGCGTTTCCAATAGAATCTTACTAAAATTTCACACGGGTTGAGTTCTTCGGCGTGTTTCCAATCAAATTTGACTAAAATTTCGTCTGGATTTTGTTCTTTAGCCGGCTTCAAATCAAATTTACTACAATTTCATCTGAGTTTTGTTAAATGGGGCGTTTTCAATCAAATTTGAGTAAAATGCCAACTAGTTTTTGTTTATTGGTGCCCTTCCAATCAAATTTGACTAAAATTTCGTATGGGTTTTAGTTCATTGGCGTTTTTCTAATCAAATTTGACTAAAATTTCACCTGAGTTTGGTTCGTTGGCACGTTTCCAATTAAGTTTGACAAAAATCTCAACTGCGTTTTATTTATCGACGGGTTTTCAATCAAATTTGACAAAAATTTCTCATGAATTTAGTTCATTAGCACATTTCCAAAGAAATTTGACTCAAATTTAAATTTGATTTTGTTCATTAGCAGATTTCCCATCAAATTTGACTAAAATTCCACTTAGGTTTAGTTCGCTGACGCGTTTCCATTCAAATTTTACTAAAATTTCATTTGCATTTTGTTCATCGGCGGGTTTCCAATCAAATTTGACTAAAATTTCTCATGGCTTTAGTTCACTGGTCCGTTTTCAATCAAATTTGACTAAAATTTAAATTTGATTTTGTTCATTAGCAGGTTTTCAGTCAAATTTGACTGAAATTCCGCTTAGGTTTAGTTCATTAGCGCGTTTTCATTTAAATTTTACTAAAATTTCAGCTGAGTTTTGTTCATCAGCGGGATTTCAATCAAATTTCACTAAAATTTCACCTGAGTTTAGTTCAATGGCGTGTTTGTTAACAAATTTGACTAACTTTTCAGTTGAGTTTTATCATTGGCACGTTTCCAATAGAATTCTACTAAAATTTCACAAGGGTTTAGTTCTTCAACGTGTTTCCAATCAAATTTGACTAAAATTTCATCCAGATTTTGTTCATTAGCATGATTCAAATTAAATATGACTATAATTTCATCTGAATTTTGTTAAATGGCGCGTTCTCAATCGAATTTGGGCAAAATTTCATCTGAATTTTTTTCATTGGTGTGCTTCCAATCAAATTTGACTAAAATTTCACATACGTTTAGTTCGTTAGCGCGTTTTCCATCAAATTTGACAGAAATTTCACCTGAATTTCGTTTATTGGGGAGTTTTTAATCAAATTTGACTAAAATTTTTACCGAGTTTGGTTTATTGGAGCATTTCCAATCAAATTTGACAAAATTTTCATCTTCGTTTCGTTCATCGACGGGTTTCCAATCAAATATGACTAAAATTTCTCATGAATTTTATTTACAGGTGCATTTCCAACCAAATTTGACTCAAATTTAAATTTGATTTTGTTAATTAGTGGATTTTCCGTCAAATTTGACTAAAATTCTTCTTAGGTTTAGTTCATTGGCGCGTTTTCATTCAAATTTAACTAAAATTTCATCTGTATTTGTTCATCGACAGGTTTCCATTCAAATTTGACTAAGGGGATGTTTGAGCCACATTATTTTGATAATAATGCATTCTTGAATAAATGGGAAATGTGTAGTTAAAAAAAAGGAAAGGTTTTGAAGAATGTGTGGTTGAAATGATATCAAATCACTATTTAAGAATGTATTTTTTTGGAATAATATGGCTCAAACAGGCCCTAAAATTTCTCCTGGGTTTAGTTCATTGGTGCGCTTCCAATCAAATTTGACTCAAATTTAAATTAGATTTTGTTCATTAGCGGATTTCCAGCCAAATTTGACTAAAATTCTGCTTAGATTTAGCTCATTAGCTCGTTTACATTTAAATTTGACTAAAATTTCATTTGCATTTTTTTCATCGGCGGGTTTCCAATCAAATTTGACTAAAATTTCACCTGGGTTGAGTTCATTGGCGTGTTTGTAATCAAATTTGACTAAAATTTCATTTGCATTTTGTTCATCGGTGGGTTTCTAATCAAATTTGACTAAAATTTCACCCGAGTTTAGTTCATTGGCCTATTTGTGATCAAAGTTGACTCAATTTTCAGTTGAGCTTTATCATTGACGCGTTTCAAACATAATTTTATTAAAATTTAAATGGGTTTAGTTCGTCGGCGCGTTTTCAATCAAATTTGACTAAAATTTTGTTCGAATTTTGTTCATTGACGCAGTTCAAATCAAATATGACTACGATTTCATCTGGCTTTTGTTAAATTTCACGTTTTCAATCAAATTTAAGTAAAATTTAATCTGGATTTTGTTAAAAGGCGCGCTTCCAATCAAATTTGAAGAAAATTTTGCATCTAAATTTTGTTTATTGGCACGTTTTCAATCAAATTTGACTAAAATTTCAGCCTGGTTTTGTTCATTAGCGTGTTTTCAATCAAATTTTACTAAAATTTTATCTGTGTTTTGTTCATGGGCGGGTTTCCAATTAAATTTGACTAAAGTTTCTCATGGATTTAGTTCATTGGCACATTTTCAATCAAATTTGACACAAATTTAAATATGATTTTGTTCATTAGCGGGTTTCCAGTCAAATTTTGACTAAAATTCTGCTTAAGTTCATTGGCACATTTTCATTCAAATTTGGCTAAAATTTTATCTGCATTTCCAATAGAACTTTACTAAAATTTAGAATAGTAGAATAGTGAAAACATGTGCCATCCTAGGAATCTCTAAATCAAAACTAACAAATAATGATAAAAATCCCACCTCACACATTTTCTTTTTGGAGAGAGGAAAAAATAAATTGATTTATAATCTATATAAAGTTATACTTATACCATTTTCTTTCAATTGGGTCTAACTTTATGTGTTCTTATCCAAAATAATTTTTTCTCGAGTCAAAAACTTCTAATTAATTATGAGCTATCCAACGAGTACAATATTGATATATTTATAATTGCTCTATCAAAATCTAATTTATTTGACCCAGATAAAATAGGAATTTATATAATATACAAAATAAATAAATTTTTATCTATAAAATTTTTGGGTTGCTACAATCTACCCTCCTTTAGAGAATTTCATCCTCGAAATTTACCTACATTAGGATCTTCCGTGACCTGTTCTTGGGCTAAAGTAAAAACTCTGGCATTTCCTTTCCATTCCTTTCTGGCTTGTCATTCTTCTTCGAAAGGTCCTCTTTGCAGTTTTTGGAAATATGCCCGATTTTACCGCATCTATAACACACATGCTTCCCATACAGACATTCACCCCTATGCATTTTCTTGCACTTTGGACAAGGTGGAACAACTTGTGCAAAACCTGGTTCGAAGTTAGCCTTCTTGTTCGGTCCTTCTCCTTTCTCTTCGTTGGACCCATTCCATTTCCTCTTTCCTGAATACTCGGCCCCTTGCTAGGGAGTTTGGTTAATTTCCAACCTATTTGAGATTGTTTGGGCAATTTGCAATACTCGTCTATAGGTGGTGAATTGGTGGGAGGCTAGTATTCCACCAATCTCAGGACGTAATCCCAGTTCGAACCTCCTTGCTTTCTTTGCTTCAGTATCCACTAGGTGTGGTGCATACCTTGATAGTTGTTCGAATTTTCTCTCATAATCCTCAAGCTTCATTTTTCCTTGTTTAAGTTGAAGGAATTCTGTCTCCTTTTGATCTCTCAGAGCTTAGGGAAAGTATTTTCCCATCATTTCATCCTTAAATTGTGTCCACGTCAGAGCACGTTGTTGTGCTTCTGTTCTAGTGTGAGATGCTGACTCCCACCAGTGGACTGCAGCGTCAACCAACATGAATTCTACGCATAACACCTTTTGAGCATCAGTGCAAGATAAATGCTTGAAGATTCGCTCCATTCCTCTTATCCATTCATCGGCTGCTAGTAGGTTTGCCTTGCCATCGAAAGTTGGGGATTTGTAGCGACAGAACTGTTCTACAATTGAACTGATGTTGTTAGCGTTTGCACCATGGGGACTAGCCTGTGCTTGTTGTCTACCCAAGTCTTGTACCGCCCTTAGCAAATCCTTGATGATCGTAGCTTGATTTTGTTGTTGTCTTGACATTTTCTTAACACAAATAAAATTTTAATTTAGGAATATTTAATAAAACAACATAATATTATTAATAATCTTTCTAATAATGAAGAATTTTAAAAATATAAATTTTCAAATCCTTACATATAGTAATGTGCTATTCAAAATCAACTAAACAATTAAACTTTTCCTAAGTAAATAAATAACACTTAATCATAATCCCCGTGAGTCCTAAAAATATTCTTTTAGGGCATCTCATCATCCGAAGTAATGCATGAATCTGACTCGGAATATGCAATACGAAATTTTGTGGTTGGATTTCCTGCTCAAGGCTTCCAACTTTGATTCAATATCTTCCTCTAGGTTCTCTTCCAGCTCCTTCTCTGACTCTGGCTCGGGTTTCAGTTCGGGTTCGGGCGCTGGTACTTGTTGTCTGTGATTCCATAAATTATGATATCCTCACAGTATCCTTTAAAATCAATCTTATCCCAATCTTCTTCCAAATATAACTCATAATCCATATCCCTCACGAAGTAAGCCATGTCTCTCCATTGAGGTCGCATCGTGCTTATAAGGTGGTATATCGAGAGGATTGTCCCCTCATTATATCCAAATGATCTTGCTCACTCCCACTTAGAAAGAAAATCTTCAACATGTTCAACAAAATTTCGCTCCCATCTTACTTCATAATTTATGTAGTTCTCAATGGCCATTTCAGCATGCTGGAGGTGGGTTGGGTAATTCCTAGTCATCCTAATCACGTGACAATTATGATTTCAATTATGTTTAATCTTGTATTATCAGTATTTTTTTATTTTATTTATTTATATTTTTGGGGTTTTTACTGTTACGTGAACAGTAACACTGTTCAAAAAAAATTTCAAAACTTTTTTTAAAAATTTTTTTTTACTGTTCACATGAACTGTTCAAATTTTTTTTTCTTTCCTAAAACAAGTCTACAGAAAAGTCAAACCGTGTTCTGATACCAAACTGTAATGCCCCAATTTTCTATAAACTCCAGAACGTTACGAAAAACTCATTTTTCTTTATTTTAAGTGCAGAACTATAAAAATAAAATTTTTTATTAAACAAATAACTGCAGCATTTATAAATCTAAATTTAAAATATGAAAATTTTATCTAAACATAACATAAACACTTAACTAAGTCAAATAACACGTTTAGAACAAAATTAAACTAATTGGTAAATTTAAAGACGGCAAACTCATTTATTTTTCTTTTCATTTGATCCACTTGGCAACCCACATCACCGTCCTTCCACAATTCCAATCGACCCTAGCTAACCTATAAAAATTTGTAAGAGTGAGTATTCGAAAACACTCAGTAAGATACGTGCAGTTTCCATATATATATATATATATATATATATATATATATAATAAAAATTACAATTCATACTATCTGATCTTATGGAGTATATCGGTGACCAAGCGACACACCCATCTTATGTCCTCTTATAATCCCGTAGGATTTCATGTCTCTTTAAAAAAAATCGAATGTCCACTGACAATTCATGCATTTTTTAATTGTATATAAAAGCATATAGAAACGAAAATAATTTGCACATATGTATCTTACCTTGTTAGAAAAATCTAAAGTACGTTCAAAATATTTTCTCCACTTTGAGAAATACGTGATTAAAATATTCAATGTATGCAAACATTATTTACAATGCTACATTCTCTCTGTCTTCCTTTCTCTCTCTCTTTCTTTCTTCTCTCTCTTCCTCTCTCTCTCTCTCGACCTACCGTGTGTGTGAATTGGTGTGAGTAAAACTTTTTATCATACCTATATATATATATAGGTGTAGGCTAGAGTAGATAAACCAAAATTTAATTTGATAGGGCCAAATCTTGCCACCAATGTCTACTCACAATGTACTTTATTATTTATCTTGTTCAACTACAAGATATCCACTATCTATATCCAACTGTATATGGATGTATAGTGAATTTTGTTGTAACTAGAATAATAGAATAGTGAAAACATGTGCTATCTTAGGAATCTCTAAATCAAAACTAACAAATAATGATAAAAATCCCACCTCAAACGTTTTCTTTTTGGAGAGAGAAAAAATAAATTGATTTATAATCTATATAAAGTTATATTTATACCATTTTCTTTCAATTGGGTCTAACTTAATGGATCCTTATCCAAAATAATTTTTTCTCAAGTCAAAAACTTCTAATTAATTATGAGCTATCCAACGAGTACAATATTGATATACTTATAATTGCTCTATCAAAATCTAATTTATTTGACCCAGATAAAATAGGAATTTATATAATATACAAAATAAATAAATTTTTATCTATAAAATTTTTGAGTTGCTGCAGTTTTCTTGAAATTAGAGTTAGGCTCTAATTTGGTATTTAATTCAAATTTGATTTTAATTAAATATATTCACCCTAAAATCTTGGAATTAGAGTTGGACTCTAATTTTACTATTTAATTAAAATTTGATTTTGATTAAATTCAATGCCCTTAAATTTTGAAATTAGAGTTAGACTCTAATTTGATATTTAATTAAAATTTGATTTTAGTTAAATAGTTCCGCCAAATAATTGTGGAATTAGAGTTGGACTCTAATTCGGTATTTAATTAAAATTTGATTTTAATTAAGTATGCCCACTAATTAAATTAATTGATTAATATGATTAATTAGTTAATTGTTCCGATCCATTTGTCTAAAAGAGTTTAGATGACCTTAGTTGCTAGATTCTTGAAACGTATTTGCATATAATATTAGATATCATATTAGCTAACATTTATGTGATGAATGTATTATTAGTGGACAGTTATGGACTCGACCAATTAAATGTTTAATTTTACTCTTGTCGTTCTCTGGGTATGTGAGCCTGTTATTGTTGTTATTATTTTGGGCTTGCGAGCTCGTTATTGTTGTCATTATTAAGGGCCTATGAGTTCTTATTCATTTTGGACATGCAAGTCCATTATTGTTATTATTGTTATTTTGGGCCTACGAGTCCAATTTCATCTAGGCGTGCGTGTCAACTAGTATAGGATACAGGTTGTAGCTAGACTAATTGAAGACACACGGAGAGGAGAAAACCATGAAGATTGTGCATTGATACTGATCAATGCGATAACCCTTGGAATTGACTAACTAGTCTTCCTCATGGCTCGAGAAGACTGGATAGTAAAAGTCCATAATTGTCCACACTATTATTTTATGTTATATATATGTTTATTTACATGGTAGATGTAAAATAAAATATATGTGAATGTTATGATGAGACTTTTGAACGTAAAACCCCTCAATAAAATATTAAGTCAAATTATTATTTGCCTTCCATCATAATAGTGAAAAATCAGAGTTCCAAATCGTCTCAACTTGTTGAGTACACTCAAGGTTGCTCTATTCGGGAGATGTTTGACAATATGAAATATTAGATTATTTTGAATGATGGGTTCAACTTAACTAAAATTTATCTTTTGTTGAGTACACTCAAGGAAATAAATTTTAGAGGCATGTTAAGCTAACACATAAGATGTGTGATGACAAAAATAGTATCTACCCAAATATTTTATTAAGGCGTGTTGAGTACACTCAAGGTCTTGATATAACAGATGGGATCCTAGCCTACTGGGAGTCAAGTATGGACTCCATAAATTTATGTGAGAGGGTCATAAAATTGAGTTAAACTGTGGGAGCATAATTAATTTAATAAAAGTCCATGTTAAATTAATTGGCGCATTTTATATATTATTCTTTTTCTTTTGTCATTTATACTTATTGAATAATGAGTAACCATGTGTATTTGAGTGGCATATTGGATGCCAACTATCAAACCAAACTAATTTTTTTGGATTGGCACTGCAATCTGAGAATTGTTCTCATGCATAAGAAAATTGGTTATGTCTTTGAGTAATCCTTTCTAGAGACATTCGTTGATGACTCAATTAAGGAAGAGGTGGCTACTATAATAACATGATGATGACAATAGCACTGCAACATGTGTGATATTTACATTACGTTACTTGAGTTACAAAAGCAACTTGAGAGAATAGATGCCAACACATAATTTTTCATTTCAAAGAGTTGTATGATAATAATCATGTGTAGAAGGATACGAGACTTCCAGACAACTATACCGATGCAAAATAACATAGCAATATTCAGCCAGTGTTCACGTACTGAAGATAATGGCATTGAGAAGTGTCTCAATTGAGTACAATCATGAACCAGGAACTGAGTATTGACTTAGTTTTGCAATCTCTACCAGAAATTTATTCATATTAATTACGAATTATGATATGAATAAGCTCGAACGCACACTCATTGAGTTGCTTAAAACGCTTAAGACTATTGAGCCTGATATCAAAGTTAGTAATGGGCAAACCATTTATTCCTCTAAGGGTGTTAAGGTGAAATCTAAAGGGGCTTTAGAAAGGCATCCAATATGGTTAAGACAGTCTAAGCGAAGGGCAATACCAAATCTAATGACCCTTGTTTTCATTATAGAATGAAAGGTCATTAGAAGAAGTATTGCAAGGCTTACATCTACTTCATGAGTTTCTTAGGTATTTGATACCAAATATAGATCTCATATTTATACAAATATGGAGAAATTAAATAGAAGTAGACCACTACGATAGGGAGAAGTTGACCTACACATTGAACATGAACAAAGGTTGCTGTATTGCATGTAGGAGCATACTTCTTATCGTTGCCATTTAGCTTAGTGATGGAATTGGAGAAATGTTGATTTGTACCCACCATAGCTGGAACATTTAAATGAATTTCGTGTTCAGACATAAACTACTTTAATATTAAGGACAATTGTTGTTCCTGCTTATCTTGATTAAGATCTTAATAGTTATAGTAAGCTAAAAAATTAACATTTATATTCTAAATATTAAGGATTCTATAATGAGTATAGAAATTATAAGGCATAAATGCGATAATTTAATTATTACCTAAATCTGGCATGATAGACTTTGCTATATAGATGAAATACAATGTTACATAAAGATGTGTATGTGGAGTCAATTGATTTTGAATTATTTGACAAGTGCATATCATGCCTATTAGGCACAATGACCTAATCTCCTTTTATCTGAAAGGGAGAAATGTCTACATAAATATTTTCATAATACATAGTGGTGTATATGGACCCATGTCAATTAATGTTAGATGAGATTTCTCTTATGTTGATGTGATCCAAGAATCAAGCTTGAAGATGGCGAGTTCAATTCAAGACCCGTTGATTATCGAAGGTGGACCGATGACACGATCGAGAGCAAAGCAAGTGAAACGAGTGATGGGATTACTTATTCAAGAAACCATTGATGGAATGATGTTCGGGACTCAAAATGGGACAAGTTTCGTGTTCGGGTCGAAAGCCAAATCAAAGTGGATCAACTCAATACAAGCGACGACGACAGAGATCAAAGTAACAACCATGTGATCGCATGGTTTTAAAGTGGTGCGGCCGCACAGACCCATGCAGGATTTTCTCGAGAGGTGAAAGTTCCTTCCATGCGACTGCATGGAAATGTACCATGCGGCCACATGGTTCAAAAATACGGCAAAATTTTCCTTCTTTCGCGAATTTCCTTATTTTGTTAGAATTTGATATCAATTAGACTTCTTACCATATTTTGATGATTTTGCACAATTTTTAGCTTTAGTATAAATACTCTCTCCATTACATTGTAAAAAGGCTTTTGGCAATTATTATTGAATTCAAGAGAGGCTTTTGCTTTCTTCCAATTTGTTCTTCTTTGAACAATAATTTAGAACTTATCATGGATAATTCCTTGTGGTGTTCAACACCGAATCGTGGGTTCTTCAATTTGTAAGCAAGGGGTCCATTGCATCACCGTTATCCTTGGGTTCTTTGTTTCATCTTGTTGGGTTAGAATCCAAACTGGTTATCAATTGGCGTTCTTGGGTTCCGCATCAATCTAGTTGTGAGTTTCATAGTCTAAGTTGCTATGGGGTTCGCATCAGTTGGTGTCAGAGCTTTGGTTCCAATTTAATCAGGTTCTATCTTTAATTTTCTTGTTTGGGTTGTAATTTTCTTGATTTCCAAGTTTCTTCCTTGTTCTTGAGTCATTCTTCAATTCATTCCTTCAGTCCGTATTTTTCATTGGTAGTATAATCTCTTGTATTAAAAAAAAGTTAATGTTCATCCGAATATTAAAAAAAAGTTACTATTCACGTCAAAAAAATTTATTAATTGCTTGATTTGCTACCAACAAGTTCACATTCAAATTCCTAAAGTCCAAAGTTCTTTTTTTTCTTCAATTCTTCAATTTCGACAATTGATCCGTTGAAATTTAGTGAGTCCATTCAAATTTTATTCCATTTGTTTCCAAATCCCTTGAAAATTATTCTCTTGACTTACGTTTCGGGTTGGATCCACAAGTTTTAATCCAGTGAGTTTGTTATTGTTTTTGGAAGCTCTTGGTGAAAGATTGAGTGAAAAAGGTAAAGTGGCGAGCTCATTACAGGGTAAAAGCCAATTGTGTGATTTTGAGTGAAATTTGGTGAGGCGAAAATTGAGAGAATATCTGAACAAGAAGGTTCCAACTTAAGCCAACACGACTATCACAACAATGCATTGGAGGATTTGATACAGTGGTTTGAACTTGCTTTTGGGGTTGTTAGAGATAGGCTGGATCATCAGGATGCTTGGAGGGCTACATCAGTGGCTAATCTTAGTAGGGAGCCGCGGGTGGAGGTATCTGATGCCAGGAGGGCGTGAAGGCGGGAGTATAGGATGGAATGGGAAGCATTTGATTTGAATAGTGAATGGGATGATGAGGAGTATGGAGAAGTGGGAATGGGGCGGATGAGGAATAGAGGAGGCAGGCCTAAACGATAGGGTAGGAATAATCACGAAGATGAGGCAGATGGGAATATGGGCAATATCAAAACGTCCATTCCTCAATTTAAGGGGAGGAGTGACCCAGAGGCGTACTTGGAATGGGAAAGAAAGATGGAATTAATTTTTGAGTGCTATAATTATTCGGAGGAGAAGGTGAAATTAGTGGCTCTAGGGTTCATTGATTATGCAAAAACCTGGTGAGATCAAGTGGTTACTACACAGCAACGGTGTGGGGGAAGATCAATTAGTACTTGGGAGAATTTGAAGGCGTTGACGAGAAAGCGGTTCATTCCTAACCACTACTATAAGGAGATCCATCAGAAGTTGCAGAGCCTATATCAAGGGTCGAGGAGCGTAGAGGACTATCACAAAGAAATGGAAATACTCATGATCAAAGTAAATGTGGTGGAGGATCGGTAAGTTACCATGGCACGGTTCTCCAACAATCTAAATCGGAAAATTGCTAATGTAGTGGAATTGCAGCATTACGTGGAGCTGGAGGACATGTTGCACGTAGCCATGAAGGTGGAGAAAAAACTGAAGAGGAAGGAGACTACGAGGCAGCCGGTGAATACTTCGTCTTCTAACCCAAATCATAGGTCGAAGTGGGATGGTAATAATAAGGGGAGTAAAGTGGTAACCAAGGGAAGAAATGAGTGGCAGAAGGAAGAAAGTGCTAGTAGGACAGTGCGAAAATCGAAGCCACAACCATCATGGAGTCGAGACATCAAGTGTTTCAGGTGTTTAGAGACAGGACACATTGCATCTCAGTGTCCTAACAAATGAACCATGGTGTTGCGGGACAATGGAGAGGTGGTAAGTGAGAGCGAAGGAGAGTATGATGACATGTCGGCGTTGGAGGATGTTGGTGATGAAGATGAGACGGAATTTGCCGTTGGGGAGCTGCTGGTCTCGAGGTGAGCACTTAACACTCAAATCAAGACAGATGATTCAGAGCAGTAGTGGGAGAATATATTCCACACTCGGTACCACGTCCACGATCAGGTATATAGCTTGATTATTGATGGTGGGAGTTGCACAAATGTGGCTAGCACAACTTTAGTTGAGAAATTGGGTTTAGCATTATTGAGACACCTTAGGCCTTATAAATTGTAGTGAATGAATGAGAGCGGGGAAGTTAGGGTAAATAAACGGGTGTTAATTAATTTCTCAATTGGGAGATATAATGACAAGGTTGTATGTGATGTGGTGCCTATGCAAGCGGGTCATATTCTATTGGAGAGACCCTGGCAATTTGATAGGAAGGTTACATACGATGGGTATAGAAATCGGTATAGCTTTGTTAAGGATGGGAGGTCCATTACTCTTGCGCCATTAACACCGGCTCAGGTGTATGAAGACCAAATAAAACTGAGAAATGAGGAAAAAAGGAGAGCGAGAGAATCTACAAAAAGGAGAGAAGATAGTGAGCCTATGAGTAAGAGAGAAAATAGCGAGGTGGCCGAGAAAGGGGGAAAGAGAGAGGGGCCACATGAGCAAAGAGAAAAAGAGTCAATTGAGTGAAGAGAAAAAGAGTCAGCTGAATGGAGAGAAAAGCCAAAAGTGAACTTCTTTGCGAGGGGGAGTGAATTAGAAAAGGCTTTGAGTGATAAGAGACAAGTGTTGTTGTTAGTTTATAAGGAATCTCTCCTCTCCCTTGAGGAGTCTAACACCTCCCTCCCGAGCGTGGTTAAGTCTTTGTTACAGGATTTCGAAGATGTGTTTCCGGAGGAGGTGCTAAGTGGATTGCCACCAACTTGAAGGATCGAGCACCAAATCGACTTCATACCTGAGGCAGTCATTCTAAACCGACCAACTTACCGGAGCAATCCCGAGAAGACGAAGGAGCTTCAAAGACAAGTGGAAGAGTTGATGAGCAAACATTACGTGAGGGAGAGCATGAGCCTATGTGCGTGCCTATTCTATTGGTGCCAAAGAAGGATGGGACTTGGCGATGTACGTGGACTGCAGAGCTATCAACAATATTACGGTAAAATATCGTCACCCAATCCTAGGCTAGATGATATGCTTGATGAATTGCATGGTGCTTGTGTTTTTAGTAAAATTGATCTTAAGAGCAGGTACCATCAAATTCGCATGCGAGAGGATGATGAATGGAAAACGGTATTTAAAATAAATATGGGTTATAAAAGTGGTTGGTTACGCCATTTGGTCTCACAAATGCACCGAGCACATTTATGCGTTTAATGAATCATGTTTTACGTGCTTTCATAGGAAAATTTGTTGTAGTTTACTTTGATGACATTTTCATCTATAGCAAAGACCTAGGTGAGCATTTAGAACATTTAAAGTACATGTTTGTTGTGTTGAGAAAGGAACAATTGTATGCTAATTTTAAGAAGTGCACGTTTTGCATGGATAGAGTTGTTTTCCTAGGATTTGTTGTTAGTGTTAATGGGGTAGAAGTGGATGAGGAGAAGATTAAAGCTATTAAAGAATGGCCAACACCTAAAAGTATAACTGAGGTTAGGAGCTTCCATGGTCTGTTAAGAAAAGCGTAGGTTTTCACTCGGGGAAAACACAAGAACATGCATTTAACACCATTAAGGATAAGTTGTGTAAAGCATCTATTTTGGCATTACCTAACTTTGATAAAACGTTCGAGATTGAGTGTGATCCATCGAGGATAGGTATTGGAGCAGTGTTAATGCAGGAAAGGAGACCTATTGCTTATTTTAGCGAGAAGTTGACTGGAGCTGCATTGAACTACCCAATGTATGACAAGGAGCTGTATTCCCTTGTTCGAGCATTGGAGACTTGGCAGCATTACTTGTGGCCTAGGGAGTTCGTGATACACACCAATCATGAATCCCTAAAGCACTTGCGGGGTCAAGGTAAGTTGAACAAGCGATGCGAGGCGAATACAGTTCATAAAGACATTTCCATACGTCATCAGGTATAAACAAGGTAATGAAAACATAGTTGTAGATGCCTTGTCATGAAGGTACGTGCTTTTTAACTTTTTAAGTGCAAAATTACTTGGTTTTGAGCATATTAAGAGCACGTATGAAAATGACATTGATTTCTCAAACATTTATAATTCATGTGCTAAAATGGCCGTTGATAAATTGTATAGATATGAAGGATATTTGTTTAGGGAGGATAAGTTGTGCATTCCAAATTGTTCAATACGTGAATTATTGGTAAGGGAAGCACACAATGGGGGTCTAATGGGTCATTTTGGGATTCAAAAGACTTTAGACATGTTAGGGGAACACTTTTATTGGCCTAAAATGCGTAGTGACGTAGAACGGATTTGTGAGAAGTGCATAACTTGTAAACAGACTAAATCAAAAGTTTTACCCCATGGCTTGTATACATCTTTACCTATACCTAGTAAACCTTGGGTGGATATTTCTATGGATTTCGTGTTGGGGTTACCTAGGACAAAGAAAGGTCGGGATTTCATCTTTGTAGGGTTGATAGGTTTAGTAAAATGGCACATTTCACACCATGTCACAAAACCAATGATGCCACTAACATTGCTAATTTATTCTTTAGGGAGATAGTACGTTTGCATGGAGTCCCTAAGAGTATTATGTCGGACCGAGATATAAAATTTTTGAGTCATTTCTGGTGTGTTTTGTGGAATAAGTTAGAAACTAAATTGTTATTTTCTACAACTTGTCACCCAAAAACGGATGGTCAAACTGAAGTAGAAAATAGGACCATGACTCAATTACTTTGAATAGTGATTAATAAGAACTTAAGGAATTGGGAAGATTGCTTGCCATTTATTGAGCTTGCTTATAATCGTGTTGTACATTTGACGACTTCTTATTCACCTTTTGAAATTGTGTATGGATTTAATCCACTAACTCGATTGGATTTATTTCTTTTGCCTGTGAATGAACGAGGTAGCATGGATGGTAAGAGGAAAGCTTAGATGGTGAAGACACTTCATGAGAAGGTCCGTATGCAAATTGAAGAAAAGAACAAGCTCAAATCGTCAAAGGCAAACAAAGGGCGGAAGCGTGTGACCTTTGAACCCGAAGATTGGGTGTGGGTGCATTCGAGGAAGGAACATTTTCCGGAGCAGCGAAAGTCCAAATTGCAACCGCGGGGAGATGGTCATTTCCAAATCACCGAGAAGATCAACGATAATGCCTACAAAGTGGACTTGCCAGGTGCGTATAATGTATCAGTAACATTTAAAGTTACTGATCTTTCCCTTTTTGATGCAGGTGTAGATTCGAGGTCGAATCCTCTTGAAGAGGGAGGGGATTATGTGATCCAAGAATCAAGCTTGAAGACGGCTAGTTCGATTCGAGACCCGTTGATTATCGAAGGCAGACCGATGACGCAATCGAGAGCAAAGCAAGTGAAACAAGTGATGTGTTAGCTCGTTCAAGAAACCATTGATGGGATGATGTTTGGAACTCAAAATGGGACAAGTTTTGTGTTCGGGTCAAAAGCCGAATCATAGTGGATCAACTCAATACAAGGGAACGAAGATAGAGGCCAAAGTAATAACCATGCAGCCGCATGGTTTTAAAGTGGTGCGGCCGCATAGACCCATGCAGGGTTTTCTTGAGAAGCGAAAGTTCCTTCCATGCGACCGTATGGAAATGTACCATGTGGCCGCATGGTACAAAAATCCGGCAAAATTTTCTTTTTTTCCCGAATTTCCTTATTTTGTTAGAATTTGATATCAATTAGACTTTTTTCCATATTTTGACTATTTTGCACAATTTTTAGCTTTAGAATAAATACTCTCTCCATTACATTGTAAAAAGACTTTTGGCAATTATTATTAAATTCAAGAGAGGCTTTTGCTTTCTTCCAATTTGTTCTTCTTTGAACAATAATTTAGAACTTATCAAGGATAACTCCTTGTGGCGTTCAACACCGGATCGTGGGTTCTTCAATTTGTAAGCAAGGGGTCCATTGTATCACCGTTACCCTTTGGTTCTTTGTTTCATCTTGTTGGGTTCAAATCCAAACTTGTTATCAATTGGCATTCTTGGGTTCCGCATCAATTTAGTTGTGGATTTCGTAGTCTAAGTTGCTACGGGGTTCACATCTTATGTCATCAATTATCATGTATATACTTGATGAAATTCAAGCATGAAGTTCTTAAAATGTTCAAAGGATTCAAGCTAAAAGTAGAGAAGCAAAAAGGTAAAGATCACATTAAGATTCGATCGAAATGAGAGTATCTTAAAGATAAAATTTAGATTATCTAAGAGAGAATGAGATTTTCTTGCAGTGAACTCCTCCATATACACTGTAGTATAGTGGTGTATCTAAAAGAAAGAATCGTAAACTATTAGATATAGTACAATTAATAACAAGCCATGCAAATCTGCCAAAATCACTTTGGGGTCATGCACTGATTGCAGTGTGTAACAAACTAAATTATGTCACATCTAAGTTGGTTAACAGAACTCCATATAGGTTATGAAAAGGCAATAGTCCCAATTTATCTCATATGAAAGTTTGGGGCCATGACGCTTATTTGAAGCGCCTTGAATTAGATAAGTTTGAGACTAAATCCAATAAATACATATTTGTGGGATATTCAAAACAAATATTTGAATATATATTTTATTATTGTGAAGAAAGTCTTCGTCTCATGACAGATCGTCTTCTTAGAGAAAATGTTTACTCTAGGGGAGGACAATGGGAGCAAAATAGAACTTGAAAGAGTTTAAGAGTCCACAGATATAGTTAACCAAGTAGATGAATCCGAGTTTGATCCCATATCTGATATGAGACATACTCTTAATCAAAAAGTAGAGACTCCTGAGGACATGACAGCTCCATTTAAATCTAGTAGGATCATTCGACCTTGAAGAAGGTGCGAATCCACGATTACTAATCAGGTATTATTGATCCAGGATGATGAACCTACTAATTGCACAAAAATAAAGTCAAGTTTTGACTTAAAAGAGATAGCAAGAGACCATGAAACTCGGGATGATCTCGACGTATGTGAACAAGGTTTGGACCTTGGTCGACCCTCCTGATGGGATAAAACCCATAGGTTGTACATGGTTTACAATAAAAGGTTGACATGGATGGGAATATCCATACATACAAAGCAAGGCTAGTAGCAAAAGATAACAAACAAAGATAATGTATTGATCTTGACGAAACCTTTCGCATGTAGCCATACTGAAGTTCATTCGAATTTTGGTTGTAATAGTTACATACCATGATTATGGGTTAAAGTAAACCTCTTGGAGTTGAAATCTTCGATTTGATAGAAAAAATCAAAATATTTGATTTTATCAAATATGAAGACGAATTGTGTGTTTGCAAGAAGATAGTGGGATCATTGTCACATTCCTAATATTATAGCAAACGACATCCCTATATTTCAATCGTTGAAATAATAGTTGTTAAAGGATTTATTCATAAACGATATAGAAAAGCAACTTGATCTATAGAGATAGATCTAGAAGATTGCTTAGCTCATCCCAATCTATATAGATAAAATTTTGAGAAGATTTTATATGGAGAAATTGGTTTACTCTTAAACGATGTGTTGGAAAAGTTCTGAACATTAAACAATAGTTGATTCAATAGCGAAAACATAATACATGATTTCTTCAGAAGTAGCAAAGAGTTGCAATGTGAATCAAGATGTTCATTAATGAACTTGGGGTAGTTCCTAATATTGTTGATCACATGCCATTGTATTGTGATAACAATGAAGCCATCGCGAAAGCGAAAGAACTAAGGCCCCATCAATGATCCAAACATGTATTAATGCGGTATAATATCATCAGAGAGATAATACATAGAAATGACGTAAAGAGAATAATGAATTCCCACATTTGACAATATTACAGATTCACTGGCAAAGAGTTGTCATAGCATAAACATGATCGTCATGTAGACTCTTATGATATTGGATACATAAGTTATTGGATCTAGTGCAAGTGGGAGTTTGTAAGTTTTATGTCCTAAGTCCAATCAACATTGGACATAAGTACTTTTAATATATAATTAATATAATTTAATGGTAGATCTATTATTTAATTAATAGACAATTAAATTAAATAATAGAGTCCGTAGATTCAAATTTTAGTAATTTGTTAATCACAAGGAGTTGTGGTTGTGAAATACAAATTACATATGATTGAATCTTAAATCGTCCGTGGTCATACGTAATAACGAGATACGAATATCGTTATTACGGATAGACCATTACGTGTGACATTTCTTACTTGTGAAGTAAGTAGCTGATCTCACAAACTAAAGTGTGTGACACTTAAATGAACATGTTGATATTTTATTATAGAACAAAACATTGGAGATCTACCGAGAGATTCCACATGGATAACTATTTGAGTGTCAATGGTTAATCTCTAACGTTCGGTAGTGGAATTGGTCCGGTCCTTTAATTTGAGGTCGTCATGGTACCTTATATGAAGACAGTCATACTTTGGCGGTGTTGGATTTTGCTCGGCCAAAGGTCGCTAATACGGCATCGTTCAGGCATGTCAAGAATCGTATGAAGGTTGAGAATGATCAATAGAGAAATCGTCACTCTTAGATAGTAAAAGATTATGATCTGCGTTTCATTTAATTAAGTCAATAACGAAATCCTTGGCTAAGGTATACTCATAAGTTGAAAAGGAGTTTTAGACTTATATTGACTTAATAGTGGAGTGAAAGATATGATCGATAATCGGGATTGACAAACTTCCATATCTCGTAATTGATAGGATCATATTGACGAAAGGATTATAATTTCACGGTAAACGAACGAGTTTGGTTTTGTCAAGCCACGTGACATTTCTCGTCACGTGTATTGTCTGACACATTGCTAGATGTTAATTTGAGACGGCGAGTGTGAATTTATGATAAATTAAACAGGTGTTTTAATTTATTAATTTTGATTAGACCAAAATAATATTTTACGTCGTTAGGCATTGTGATCAGGAACCTAATGGATCGCACATAGAAGAGAATTGGAAGATTGTAATTTGTTAATTAATTAATTTAACAATCGTTGGACAAATAAATTAATTGGTTGGTTATTTATAAGCCCGAATTAATTAATTCATGGACTGAATTTCATTAAATTGATTAATTAAATATTAGATCGGGTCAGGCCAATCCCATTTGGGCTTAGATAAATAACTTTTACAATTTTATAGTGAATTCATTATTCTTGCTAGTACAAGAAGAAAACTCTAATCCTACAATCTTGTTCTCTGTGTGGATCACTGTTGGAGGCTGAACAATTGGACAGCTAGAGGTAACAGATTGAAGTTGCTGGAACAAGAAGAAAAGCAAAAAGTTTGCAGAATTTTAAAAGGTACATCTTTATCACAATTTCTATCTAAACACAAAGATAATTCTTGATGGGAATAAAAAATTGTTTTAATTTTTCGCTGAGCATGTTAAGTAGATTTCCAACAATGTCTAATCTCGGATACTTGTTATTGCATACAGATCTTCATTAAAAGCTCAAAAAGTTTGAACATGACAGATGAAAGAATTTGAAAACCCTATGCAGATTTCTCTTTTGGCTACAGGTACGTGATTCTTTTCTTTTACATTTGTATCTTGTGATTACCATTTAGAGTGATGAGTTTCAATTATGTTGTAATATTTGAATATGGTAACTGGATTTCTTATTCGATCTTTTTTGCTTATCAAACATGACGTCCATTTTGACCTGGATAGAGTTGTAATCACAAGTCCTTAACGTAACTTCTAGGATTTCAATAATTTGAGGTTTAAACGTCTCACACTCCCAGGGTTTCTTTCCTCCACTTCCTAACCTAAACGCAATTCTTTTCCAATCTAGGGTCTCGGATTGTTCTCTAATTATAAATTTATGAGTGTAAGGCAATTTTGTACATAAAGATACCATGATGCACACGCTGTAGTCACAGACCAGTCACCAGATCGACGACATGGGCTACATTGCAAATTGTATAACTACGAGACGTGTGACAACTGCATGATCAAGATATAAAAGACACCTGTGAAGAAAGAGACAGAAAGAAATGTTCATAAAAACACAGCCTAAATTTTTTTTTATTGGTGACTTCAAAGTAACAGCCTGATGGTAAATGCTCCTACTTTAAGCCACTACATGGTAACATAACACAATATTCAAAGCCACAAATGGATAAACACGAGGAAATTAGTAATGCCGAGCAAAAAATGAGGATGGTAAGACCCAAGTCATAGAGGTGTCAGCAAGAGCGAGATATGAGATCTTTGAAATAACAATTCTATAATAACATCATATTAATTTTCATTCCGAAAAAAATTAGCAAGTTGTCGTAAAGCAGTTACACATTTTTTGTAATTCAGAATAATGACATGATTTTAATCCAAAAATTATGTGTAGAATAACTCCAGCGGTACTTCTATATTGAATCTGGCCCATGGCCAATGGAAATATGAAGGGTTGACTAAAGTTTCATGATCATGCATGATCTCATGTGTTAAATTAGTAATAAAACATCAACAAATAAACTTAAAGACGTTGTACCATCAGGATTCTTGACATGCTTCCAACGAATGATAATTTTGAAAGGGATTTGTCTTCTAGAGCCAGAACTATCTGTCGCAAACAAGTCCTGTACAACATACGTGCTTCGATCATATGGCCTCGGATCAATGGCCACTATGTTGGGGAGCCTTACTAGGTACATCTGCAACAGATGTACATAATATAATTACATCATAATCTTAAAGTACAAGAGGAATATGTACTCCTCTTGTGGATCCCATGATAATTTTTGTGGAGAAGTTGCACATGTTATTTTTTGGAGTTTCTTATCGCTACATAAACCAAATATGATGCAATTGAACCAAGTAGTAGAATTATAGGAGAATGATAAAAGGGGAAAGAAGAAGACAAAGGAGGGAGAAAAGAGAAGAAGAGGGGGAGATAGAAGGAGGGCAATAGAACCGGAAGAAGAATTATACAAATGAAAGCATGTCATTCTTGAAATAGTGTAAATTATGATACATATGCTCCTTCATTAGGGTTTCAAAGATCCTATTCGAAGCAGGAAATATCTAATAAAATTCATTAAATCAAATTCTAATTATGTTTCTTAAAATGAATTTTAAAATTCGAAACTAGATGAAATAATATCTATTCTAAGATTCCCATCAAGCTTTAGGGGAAAAAAATCCAATACCAATTCATGTAGGATGCTAAAAGAAAAAAATAGAGAAAGAAACGAGACAAGAATTTAAAGAGACAGACACTAAATAAAGCAGCATGAAATAAAGTAATGTTAATAGCAACTATCTTTCAACGAATGTGCATGAAAGAACTTACGCAACATGTGCAGTTTGTTCCAAAATTAATCACCCGTTGCCTCAGTTGTTACTGTAGGATGATTTGTGAAGTTTGAGTCCAAAATACCAGTTTGATTATATTATCAGATAGGCTTGTTTATAATTAGTTTTTCATAGCACGTATTATAAATCAAGATTTAAGGGGAAAAAAGAGATGTGCTGAAAAGTTATAGCTCAAGTAAAATAAGCGATGAGACAAACATTAGTTGGATCAGCAGGGGGAATGCGGCTTGAAACCATCAGTGACTGGACAACGGCCTTGTTCTCTGGTTTAGCCACAGAATCTTGTTTTCTAGGACTCAATTCTTTCTCATAATATTTCTCCTTGTCCGCGACGGGTCTCTATATTAGAAGTAAATTTGTAAATGTTGCTTGTGCATAAATATATAAATGTAACAATTGCATCAAATAAGTAAAAAAATGGAGTGATTCTATTTTTAATATCTTATACTGACAGTTCCCTCATCGTTAATCTGGTTCTGAACTGTATGCTTGGCCTGATTTTCATCTGCAGCTACACTTAAGTTCTGATGCTTGTGGTTCCAGTTCTCATTTTTTATCCTTCTCAATAAAACCAATGATTAAATATATACGAAAAAAATTGTTTATCAACCAACAAAATTTGCTCTCATGCAAAACAGTGGGAAATGATGAAGGCGTCTATATTGACATTCAAAGCACACAATACTAGCAAAATTGAAAATGCAAAAAATGAAAATTTCAATGTAAGTTTAGTAGTCAAAGAAGTCATATAAGAATATAATACTAGATAATCGTATAGTTTCATCATCAATCTTTAGACAATTTTGTTAGAATAATTAATTATTCCATATGTTGGCTTCACATTGGATTGCAAATTTTATGGGTTAGATATATGGCTCATAATGATATTTGTATTTGGTCCAAATTTATTAAGTGATCAATTGGACCTTTTACACCTTACGGGTTGTAATTAATTTGATGTGGTAATTTAAAGTATGTGGGCCGAAAATAAACCCTAATTAGAATTCTAGTCGTAATGGGACGCTCAATTATTTTCTATATATAAAGGCTAGGTCCCCTCTCCTCTCTATGTGTGTAGCTTGCCCCATTGATAGCTAATACTTTTGTGAGGAGCAAGGAAGGGAAGATCTTGTCTACTATGACAACTATAATTCATATCAACAATGGCTTCCGCAGGTATGAATTCGATTTATCAATTTATCATTTTGTGATTCTTGATTCTTAGCATGATTGACATTAAATATTAACAATTGATATCAGAGCAGCGTGTTAAGAACTAGAATCCATAATTAAAAACCAATTATTGTTTTTAAACTCTTTTGTCCTTACATCAAATAAAAAAAAAGGGGAAAAAGAAAGGTTTCTGTGCAGTGCAGTCGTGTATGTGTATATAATTGTCTGTATGACTTGAACTCAAATTTACAGAGAATCAATTCCCAGAAACACCATAATTATATACATAACTTGAACACAAAACTTGCATTAAAAGTTTTCTGTGCGTATAAATTCATGTATGCATATATGTATAATTATAAAAACATATGTAAAGAAACCAAACCTTGCGGAAGCTATTCCCACTGCCTCACACCTGAAGGTTCTTGGGATTAACGTATTCTTTTTCTGGGCCGTTAATGGTGGTGGCTTGAAACACTAATCCAAATTTCCCTTTCATTCTATACCAATACAGAAATAAATAAAAAAATAATAATAATAATAAATAATAAAATAAAATCCCACTCGCTCACCCTGTCCCAATCGCATGTTGGATGACCGTCGTCGATCCTCCGGGCTGTTGCAATTAATTCGGATCTTGCAGCAATGATAATCGATCTCCCGATTTGTTGCAAGTAGTTGGATTTTGCCTCAATAGAGTTCCAACTTCTAGTAAACTACGTTTTTACAAACTGATTGAAGTGAGAGTTAGGGATTGTTGGATTTATAATTGATTTTGTGTTGGATTTGCCCTAAATGCTTGGTTGTTAATTGTGATTGTTGTATATGAAACGAGCTGAATAAGGAAGACAGGGGTCATGTTGTAATTTGAGAAGTTAAAAGGCCCCAGCATGCAATTAACAATTGGGGTCAGATTGCGATTATTTAAAAAAGGCATATTTGTAATTTGAGAAGCTGGAGGACCCGGTTTTAATTTTAACTAGGATCAAGGTGCAATTTTCGAAAAGGGATTAAATTTGAATTTTGAAATTGGATTTAAAAGCTTTGTCCATAAAATTTCAATTTTGACTCAATTAAAATTTTAATTTTGACCTGTTTAAAATTATATCAAATAAATAAATAAATAAATAAATAATTGATTGACGACTTCTATATTTTTAATTAAAGTGTTTATAATGCCATTATTTATGCATTAAATTTCATTTTGAAATTTTTTTGCCAATTTCGTCTCTTAATGTTAATCACGTATAGATTTCTTGTCTTTCATCAATTAATGATTATGATTTGTTGGATAACTTCTGTGATTAAATTTTTCATGGGCATTGAGATGATTCTTATTTTCCCACTAAGAGAGAAACATTTTGAAATAAAAATGGATGATAACTGCCAAAGTGGCACACTCATTTTTATTTATTCGATTTTCTCTACAATAAAAATACATATATTTTTGCCCAACAATTTTTGATTTATTGCATATAATATCTTGCCCAAAGGTGTTATTATATGTAATATTTTTGGAAAATGGCATGAGAAAGTTAATGAGCTTATTTTGGTTTAGAAATTTCCTTCTGCCCAAAGGTGTTGGTATTTCGAAAACCAATGTGATTTTGCTAACTAGCTACATGATGTGTTTTAAGAGTACCTTATAGCATGTTGTATTGTCGACCCAAAGGTGACTTTATGATGATGCATCTAGGCTCTTACCGTAATAAAATTTATATGTCTCGATTTAAATTACGGATCATCTAATTAATAACCCATATTAATTAGTTGGATATTTCATCATCCATTTGATTGCATGCATTAAGTTTGGATGATATTAAGAGTGATATTTTATGCTTCCACAGTTTATAATGCCTCATCTCTTTCGAATCAATTGTCTGCTATTGAAACTTTGACTGTGAATAACTATGTGAGATGGAAACAAGACGTAGAAATAGCACTTGGTCTTTTAGGCTTGGATTTTGCAATGGAGAAAAAGCTTGAAAAACCCACGGATAAGAGTACCTTTGAATATGTAACCGAGCATGAAAAGTGGGAAAGGGCTAATAAACTCTGTTTAAAAATTATTAAGCGATCGATATCTGATTCCATTCTAGGTGCCATCCCTAATAATGAAAATGCCAAAAGTTTTATGGATGCCATCGGAGAAAAATTTATTGAGTCTGATAAAGCCGAAACTGGGGATCTTATGGATAAATTTATGAGCATGAAATATGACGGTACAAGTGGTGTTAGGGAGCATGTCATGAAAATAATAAATATATCATCTAAGCTAAAAGCTCTTGACATTCCCATTACGGAGCCTTTCCTGGTCTATCATGTTTTGAATAGCCTTCCTAGCAAGTTTAATCAGCTTAAGGTTGCTTACAATGCTCAGCGGGATAAGTGAAATTTGAATGACCTCATAGCAGTGTGTGCCCAAGAAGAGTATAGGATGCGCCGTGAAACTGTTGAAACTGTGCAATTAGCTTTTCAGCCATCACAGAATAAGGGGCCTTCTCATAATCATAAACCTAAGTTTCGTAAGGGTAATAAGTCCCACCGAAGTCAGCAGAATAAAAATCTTAGTGGTCCCAAAGCAGTTATAAAGAAAAATGATCAATGCAAGTTCTGTAAAAAGAAGGGTCACTGGCAGAAAGACTGTTTTAAGTTCAAGACTTGGTTGGAAAAGAAGAAGAGTTCTTCAGATATTCCCTTGGCCTTAGTTTGTTTTGAGTCTTCTTTAGTAGATGTACCTTTGAATTCTTAGTGGTTAGACTCAGGAGTTAGTATTCATATTGTGAATTCCTTGTAGAGGTTCATAAGCAAATGGAGGCCAAGTGAGAATGAAGTAAGTTTGAGCGTTGCAAATGGATTCCAAGTGAAGGTTGAATTCATAGGAGTAGTGAAGTTAACTTTAGAGTCTGGTTTTTATCTTGTTTTGGAAAATACAGTTTATGTACCGCAGATGAGACGGAATTTAATTTCTATACCAAAACTTGATGCTTGTGGTTTTACATTTAATTTTGGTAATGGAATGGTTAAGTTATTTAATGATTCTCGTTTGATTGGAAATGACATTTTATGTGATGGTTTATATAAATTATCTTTGGCTTCTTTTGGTGATGTCTCGTGTGTTACAAATGTATCAAAGAAAAGGGCTTTAATTCATGAATCATCCTCTATGTTGTGGCATAAGCGATTTGGTCATATTTCTAAGGATAGAATGGAAAGATTAGTAAAAGATGAGATACTTCCTTCCTTAGACTTCTCCGATTTTGACACCTGTATAGATTGTATAAGAGGAAAGTTAACTAAGTCTACGAGGAAGGGTTCGACTAGGAGTAATGGAATTTTTGACTTAATTCACACTGATATCAGTGGACCTTTGCTTTCCACTATATGTGGGAATAAATATTTCATAACTTTCATTGTTGATTTCTCACGATATGGATATGCTTATTTGATTAACGACAAATCACATGCACTTGAAAAATTCAAAATTTTCAAACTGGAAGTGGGGAAACAATGTGGGAAAAGTATCAAAGTTGTAAGATCTGACCGAGGTGGTGAGTACTATGGGAAATATGACGAGTCTGGTCAAAATATGGGTGATTTTGCAAAATTTTTACAAGAGTGTGGAATAGTGCCCCAATACACCATGCCAGGGACACCTGAGCAGAATGGTGTTTTTGAAAGACGTAATCGAACTCTAAAAGATATGGTTAGAAGTATGATGAGTAGAACAAATTTGCCTGAATATTTGTGGGGTGAAGCCTTGAAAACAGCTATGTATATTTTGAACAGAGTTTCAAGTAAAGCTGTTGCAAAGACACCTTTTGAATTATGGACAGGACATAAAATTATGGACAGGACGTAAGCCAAGTTTGGCTCATTTTAAAGTTTTGGGATGCCCAGCTGAGGTTAGGATTTATAATCCATTTGAAAAGAAATTAGACCCTAAATCAACTCCTGGCTAGTTTATTGGGTATCCGGATAGATCAAAGGGATGTAAGTTTTACTGTCCAAATCGCGGCACTAGAATTGTGGAGTCCATTACTGCTAAGTTTCTGGAGAACGATTTTGGAGACTGTGGGAGTTCCACGTTGAGAGAAATTCTTGTTGAACACAATCAAGTTGTTGTTCCAGTTCCCATCATACAGGAAAGAGCTGATTCCCAACCAATTGAAGTTGTTAATGAAGAACCGAGAAACTAGGAGGAATCTCCAATTCCTCAAACAACGATTGAATCGGTTCCTGAGCCACAAGTTAGGAGATCACAAAGGGAAAGAAGATCTGCATTGCCCAGTGATTATGTTACATATTTATTGGAGAGCGATTTTAATATTGGGCATATTGTTGATCCTGTAACTTATAATCAAGCATTGACAAGTCCTGAGACAGATAAATGGATAGCTGCCATGGAAGATGAAATGAATTCCATGGAAAGGAATAAAGTTTGGGATCTTGTTGAACTTCCTCAAGATGCTAAGGCTGTAGATAACAAGTGGATTTTCAAAAGTAAATTAGATTCAAAAGGAAACGTTGAATGAAAGAAAGCAAGATTGGTTGCAAAAGGTTTCACTCAACGAGAAGGCATTGATTATGTTGAAACCTTCTCCCCTGTTTCGTCGAAAGATCCTTTTCGAATTATCATGACTCTTATGGCACACTATAATTTGGAGCTTCATCAAATGGATGTTAAGACAGCATTTTTGAATGGAGATCTTTCTGAAATGGTTTATATGAAACAACCTGAAGGCTTTGTTGTAAAAGGAAAAGAAAACTTGGTGTGTAAGTTAAACAAATCCTTATATGGTCTCAAGCAAGCATCTCGACAGTGGTATTTAAAGTTTGATGAGGTTGTGACATATTTTGGTTTTGTCGAAAATACTATTGATCAATGCATTTATCTTAAAACCAGTGGGAGAAATTTTATTTTTCTTGTATTGTATGTTGATGACATTCTGCTTGCTAGCAGTAACTTAGGGCTGCTTCATGAGACAAAGAAAATGTTGTCTGCTAATTTTGAGATGAAAGATCTTGGAGAAGCTTCCTATGTACTTGGCATTGAAATACATCATGATAGAAATCGTGGTTTATTGGGACTTTCTCAAAAAGCTTATATACGACGTGTTCTAGAAAGGTTTAACATGCAGAATTGTGCACCTGGTGATGTACCTATCATAAAAGGAGATAAGTTTAACAAAACTCAATGTCCAAGGAATGAGCTGGAAAGGGAGTCTATGAAGATGATCTCATATGCTAGTGCTGTAGGGGGCTTGATGTATGCTCAAGTTTGCACTAAACCGGATATAGCCTACGCAGTAAGTGTCCTTAGCAGATTTCAGTCTAATCCAGGACAAGAACATTGGAAAGCAGCTAAGAAAGTTATGAGATATTTGAAGAAAACTGAAGGTTATATACTTACATTCCAGCGTACAAATCATCTTGAGGTGGTAGGATATTCAGATTCTGATTTTGCTGGATGTCAAGATGATTTGAAATCAACCTCAGGTTATATTTTTACATTAGCTGGTGTGTCATTTCTTGGAAAAGTGTTAAACAGACTTTAGTGGCATCTTCTAATATGCAAGCTGAATTCGTGGCATGTTATGGGGCTACAGTCCAAGCCGTTTGGTTAAGAAATTTCATCTCTGGTTTGAAAGCTGTTGATTCCATCTCAAGACCGATCACCATCTACTGTGATAACAGTGCAGCAGTATTCTTTTCAAAAAATAATAAAAGTTCTGGTGGATCAAAACATATTGACATCAAATATTTGGTTGTTAGAGACAGAGTCAAAGAAGGGCAGACGAAAATAGAGCATATCAATACAGAGGCGATGGTTGCAGATCCCTTGACTAAGGGACTCACTCCAAAAGTTTTTAGGACACATGTTACTAATATGGGTATTGTGGAAACATTTGATATTTTTGGTTAGTGGGAGTTATTTATGTAAAGAACTACGTTTTGAACTTGATCCCTTTACGGGGTACGTAGGCAACCCATATGTTTTCGGGTACAGCCCCTTCTAATAATAAAATATTTTTCCCATATCCATGAACTATTTTTTAAGCATGCATTTGACTTATGTCTTTTTATGTTATTGGCATATTGAAATATGACATATAAAGACATAAGATGAGTCTCCTTTAGAGACATGTGGCTTCATTTTGATTCGAAGCATTATGAGGACTGATATGAGTTAGCACAGTTTTTTATCACATTTGGTGCTAAGTTCATACCACATACTACCACATTGGTTGGAGGATGGGGATCCATGTCGATAAGGATGTTGACATTTGTAGCTGTGGAATGGTCTTATATCTCTTAAATTGGTGTAATGACTTCCATGTTCGGTGTTAATATTCTTGTTGGATCGGATCATGTTACGTAAGGTGTCATCATTGGAGCTATACTTTTGTGGCCACCTATGTAGTCTAACCCGGGTGTTAAAACTTTATTATGGCAATCAAATATTTGCCCAAGTGGGAGAATGTTGGAATAATTAATTATTCCATATGTGGGCTTCACATTGGATTGCAAATTTTACAGGTTAGATATATGACTCAAAATAATATTTGTGTTTGGGTCAAATTTATTAAGTGATCAATTGGGCCTTTTACACTTTACGAGTTGTAATTAATTTGATGTGGTAATTTAAAGTATGTGGGCCGAAAATAAACCTTAATTAGAATTCTAGTCGTAATGGGACGGCTCAATTATTTCCTATATATAAATGCTAGGTCCCCTCTCCTCTCTATGTGTGTTTTCATTAGCTTGCCCCATTGATAGCTAATACTTTTGTGAGGAGCAAGGAGGGGAAGATCTTGTCTACTATTACAACTATAATTCATATCAACAATGGATTTCGCAGGTATGAATTCGATTTATCAATTCATCATTTTGTGATTCTTGATTCTTAGCATGATTGAAATTAAATATTAACAAATTTAACCACGAAATCTCAATGCTAGAAATCAACAGAAATCAAGGCATTTAGTGTTTTCCGAAGTTTGATCATTTAGCACAAGTATCCAAGTACCTTCCTTCACTTTCTCTTTGATCACCAATACAAACTAATTGAGAAGATGGATTATTCAACTTGCTAGCTCCGTGAATACGATCAACTTCCTGCAGCTCACCCTCATTTCGGGGTTCTACCTTTCGTTGACCTTCACTTTGGCCATTGACTTCGCTTCAGGCTAGGGACCCCCATCTTCTACATTCTAAAAGAAAAATGATTGCACGAACAATTCCAAATCAGCATTGAGAATATACATGTTATTCAACTAGCAAGCCATGTCATATAAAATTAGGAAGGGGAAAACGATATGCTTTCTGAACTTTATAGATATTAGGGTCCGTTTGATTGCAAAGATTGAATTGAATTGCCTAAAAAATGAATTCTAGGGAATTGAATTGTCTAGAATTATTTTTCTAGAAATTATAAATTATTGTATATATATAAATCAAGAAATTTAGCCATCTTTGGGTGTTCGTTTGACTTTATTTTACATGAAAATTGTCGATTAAAGAGAAATATTTTTTTACAATAATTCTTAAAATTTGTTTTCATTACCCAAAAAAAAATTGTTACTGTCCATTAAAACATGGAAAACCACATTTTCCAAGACAATCAAGAATTAGAATTCCATGGAAATAATTGTGCTACCAAACAACAAAAAAATGGACAAGATGAAATTGGAATTCCATTTTCATGTAAATTACATGCTATCAAACACTGCCTTAGTAAATTAATAATTGTTGCACTGCAGCTAAATATTTCCTGCAAATATTCTACCTGGAGCAAGCAACTGCATATTCCAATGACTTGTCCACAATAATTTGAAAAACATAAACCTGACTCCCATTTCCACATTTCCCTAGCCCAGTACCACCAACCAACCTTTGAATAAAACTAGTAATTCAGGAAATTGCAAGACACTAATCAGAGGCGGAGCTGAATGAGGTCCAGTGCAGGCAGCTGTCCGCATTGAACCTTTGGGCCACCAATCATAGAGGCCCAGTTTTTTTTTTTTTTATTTGAACTCTTCAAATATCCTTGTCCAACAAGAAGTGAAGTCCATTAATTAATCCAATACATTAACCATTTGAAGTTTAACATTCATTCCATTCAATTTCATCCATTCCATATTTCCATCCACAAATCCACTCCTCCCCTACTTTTCTGTCCTTTTTTGCTATTTGTTTGAGCCATAGATGACCAGGCTAGACCGTAGACGGCACTTATGAGTTACAGCAACTGCAGAAGCAGACGCTGACGATTCTTCGGCGACAATAGCAGAAGAACTGACGAAGAAGAAGAAGGTGAAGCCGAACCCGACTTTAGATTTAATTTGATTATTGAGTGTCTGCGACTCTGCATCTTTATTCTTTAAAGCCTTGCCATTGTAATTTGTAGATTCTTTTTTCAATTAATGTTGGTTACTTCATTTTCTGTGTGACTCTAACTTTAAGTACATGTTCTTGCAGCCTGCAGGCATCTGTATTTGGCAAATTGTTAGTGACAGGAAGTTTTGATGCAACTACTGCTATTTGGGAGCATGGTGGTGATTATGAATGTGTTTCCACTCTAAAGGTATAGTGTCATTCTCAAATTCCATATCAAACGGTTAAGATTTGGATGAGTATATCATGTGAAATTGTGAATTGTGAAGTGACTAGTGAGAAAATAGAAATAGTGAAATTGCTTTGTGAAGTGTGAATTGTGAAGTGGGAATTCTAGAATCAGTGTTGCCTGTGGAATTGTGAAATTGTGAATTAAATTGAAAATAGTATTGCCCTATAAAAACTCGACGTATAGCGTCCATAAAATTTGTGCCCGCACTAAATTTTTATCCTGGCTCCACCCCTAACACTAATCATGAATAAATTATGTAAAAGATTCATTATTGGACAGGCTCCTATACACGATATCTCATCATATGCACAGAAGAAGTTAGATCTAATTAAGTTATTAATTAACATGATAACCTCAATAACTTAATTTTAGCATAGTTTATGAAGACGGAAAATATTAATCCTGTTGTGTTTATAAAGTCAAACTAGTACAGGCATAATAGAGCAGCTTTAACTTATCAACTTAAGAGACAATTTTGGAGTTACCAAAAACAAGGGCTAAGACGACAAACAGTAAACTCCCCAAAATATACAACCCAATATAACAGAATTCATAAAAATTCAACTAGAGTCATAAAATTTCGTAGTCAGCATCCCATTTTTATTTTATTTTTTTGGAATTCAACAAAATTTAAATGCATCAAAAGACTTGCACGGATTCCATAAAATTTAGGAATGAGGACCAAATTCAATCCTCAAGCACTAATATTTCTTATAATTGCAAGTTTAACAATAGTTTTTGAAATTTGAATTGAAGAAATAAAATAAAATAGGCGGTGTATAATTAATTATACGACTGGATTGCATACATGCTCAAATAGAATAGATCAGGGAAAATTTGGTTATTCGTAGGAATGGGAAAGAAATGATTTTTTTTATTATTATTTTATTTTTTTTTGGGGAAATTGGCATTTTAGAACTAGAATTAAGAAATCAGAATTGATTATGAAAAATGAAAAGGAAAAAATAGAGAAAAAACTGAGTAAAAAAGAGACATTTGTGGAGTTAGATGGGCAATTGGGCTCAAATTGCAATTTAACCTCATTTTCTTGTGATTGGTAACCAGATAAACCTTCCATGATCTCTTCAGTTTCTCTCCTTGCACATGTTTTCTTGATCTCAATTACTCTATGTTTTGTGCCTTTTGAAGCAAATTTGTGTAAGAGTCTGTGTGTCGATGAGTGTTGTATCTTGAATGTATTTGAGATGTTTCTTCGTGAATATCGATGTGAGTGGGACCATGCTTGCATGTTGACCATACAAAAAGAGGTGTGTTTATGAGGGTTACTATGTGTGTACACTTTATTGTCATCATAAACATAACTTTACCAATAGAGAATCTTGTTCAATTTAGAGATGAGTTTGTGAATGTGATTGGCTGATCCATCTCAAAACTAGAATCTTATTTATGAATAATAAAAGTGACCTCATTAATATAATATCCTTTGGATTGCTTTAGTTTAGTCTTGACAGAGTGTCCTAATTAGTGATTCTCATTTAGCTAATCAAATCCTTTTATCAGATAATCCTACGCCTGCCAATTACTGTTCCCTGCATGGTTCATTTTTATTGCTATTATCGCATTATTACACTATATTCGCCTTGGGCCTGGACAATTACTTTATTTGGCAAGACTGACTCACTATGTCAGATACAATGACTAGCCCAAACTTGGCAGATTACAATACTGATCGTCGGACCCCTTCAATGTATTCTCCTTTAAATGGACTTTCTAAACAACAAAAAAAAAAAAAAAAAAAAAAAGGTTGAACCCCAACTTTAAGAACATCCACCGTCCTGCCCCTAGAACTTTGTGAGGGAGGTAAATCGCGGGATGTGCCTCAGCAGGCCAGGGAATAAGAGTTACATGTACACTGCGCCTATAAGGAGTCGAATTCCATATCTCAGAAATTGAATCCCCACACTGCGACTGTCGGGAAAACATGAGATAACCTCACTCCTTTCCTTTGCACCACTAGGCTATGCCCTGAGGGACCCTTTCAATGGACTTTCTATGCATATGCATGTTAAATCCATGAACATTAATGTCAAACATGGTATCCATATATAAGTGAGGTGTTGTAATCGTGAAGATGATAATTCAAAAGATCACCAGGTTGAGTACAAAATTGGAGAAAATTTCATTAATATTCTTCAAAATTACAGTAGACCAATAAAAAAAACTTCGTGTTACCCTATCTTCTGGACATTGAAATGTAAAATTCTATTGTCTATATGGGCCCAACCAGGCATGGGTTGTGTTTTAGGCTAGACAACAAAAGTACCAAGAATGTCAAGCACACTAGCGTAAAACAAATTTGCACGTTGCCATTCAGCGATAGATTTGTTGCCACTTGGCCTCTCATTGAAGTGCTGCTTGGGGATAGACACCATCCAACACTTATTCGCAAAGGGTAGTATATCTGACCACAAATAGCATCATTTTGTTGACATATTTGAGATACCATATTAATTCGATGAGGGAGTGTATAGAAGATGGAGATTTTCAAGCCAGTTGGTACATTGTGGCCATATTGGCACTATCATTCCTATGTTGATCTTTTGATTTATTTGGATTGCAAGGAATGATTCAGAACAACACTACAACAGAGTTTGCTTTTTATGTGATGCAATGCATGTTGTAAAAAATAGTTTACGGTATATAGATGCATGCAGTATAAAGTCATGCCGTAAATACTCATATCTTTTTATGACATTTTATGCATGCCATACAAAATAAAAAGCACGCCATTAATGAACTAGTTGCTTAACCTTTTATGGCATGAGTTTGTATGCCGTAATAAAATAATTTTTTTTTAAGGCAAACATTTTTGCATGTCGAAAATGTTTGTCTCTCTTTTTTTTTTACGGCGTGCACAAGCATGCCATAAAAATTATGAGATTTTATATGACATTTTACTTTTTGTAAGCCATAAAGGTTCATTTTTTTAAAAATATTTATTTTCGATAACCATTAAACCTATAATAATTAAAGAACATAATTCTTGATATCAACACATGTATAATCACTTTTTCCATAATTTCAATAGATAAAACCAATACAATTGTTGAAATACAGAGTTAAGTTAGACAATTACTAAGAACACCATTAGCCTACTCAAATAGTTGATATCAATATCCAAAAGTATAGACTACAACACCAAAAATAAGTAGTTGAAATATTACAAAAGAGGAAATTACCAAAATAGTCAACTTTTGGATTTGCATTTAAAAAAAAAGTCACTTTTTTAAAGTCTTTGCAAGATTGACAATTTTGGACATTTTTGCCTCTTTTAAAAATTCAAATGCCCTACACATTTTTGAGTTGACAACATAAAATGTTGTACAAAAATTGGAGAAAATATGACAATCAATCACCTCACAAATCACAATTGTACTTCAAAGTCCTTATATATATACACATATACATACTAGCTTAGCCTGCATTAACCTAATAACACGATCTAATTGTAGCTTGGCCGCTTTTTGCTGTTGTTGTGTGTTAGAGGAGTGTTGCAGCTGCTTTTAGGCTGTTGGCGAACTTTGATGTGTAGAAAGGTCTATTGTATCTGAATAAATCTTTTGCAATTTATAAATAAGATTGGTGATTTTTTATTTGATATATACTATGACAAAAAATCTTCCTTTGTCCCCTTTTTTTTTTACATCAAAACTCTCATACATATATTTTCTCTCTTCAAGTTCTTCATTCTCAAGAGAAGGGAAGGTTGATCATAATGTCTCAACTTTACATTCATCCATCATATTTGTGAGCTTAAAAACAGACAGCTTCATTTGGTTTATCTCAGTTTGTTTAATCTTTGAAATGCTCATTTGGTTTTGGGAACTAATATGTGTATATATTTTTACTTGTCAAATAAAGTAACTAGGCATAAAAGGAAAATGATATATGTAATATCTCATATATGACAATCATAACTTTTAGTATTATTTCACTGGAAATTGAATTAGTGTTTGACTTGACTTTAGGTGTCTTAGGTTGTCATGGTTCATTATTGAGAGAACATCTTTCAAAATATTATGCATTCCTGATTTTTGGGACTTAATGAAACTTATAAAATCATTGTTTCTCTTCCTAACAAATTAGTGTTCTTATTCAGTATTCACTTGAATGCTTTATGTTTTCTTTGTTTCCTCCGGTATCTACACCTCGTCTTTTGTTTTTTGATGATTATCGATATCCCAAAAATAAACTAAAAAATGTTACTTTGGTGTGATATAGTAAAATGGCCCTCATCAACTATTGAATTTAGGTCTATAGTCCCATTTGACACACTCTTTTATCTTGAGTCTTTGAAGAAAATAAAAAATATGGAAGGCTTGGGCTGAGAAAAATTGGCAAGGATCCTATAGTAGAGACTAGCTTCCTACCAGGCAGGTGTAATAACTCTTCCTTTTATCTTTATACATGACACGTGTGTAACTGTGAATGTTTATCTGTTGATGCTTGCATGCTGCATTCCTATAGATGCTTGTGTGTTTTTATGCAATTTCATGTCTGCACTATTTATATTCTCTGCCATGCTTTTGGGAATTTTTACCTACATTCGACCTTTGGAGTTTAAACCATACTCTTACAGTGAGAGAGAGGCAGAGGAACAAGCTAAGTGTGAAAGGCTTCGGTTGTCACAAGATCATACAGATATAGCTGATAATGAAAGCGTGGATGAGTGCTAAGGCTTTTAAGTTGCATGATCTGTATATAAGAATCAATTTTTTGTCTTTTATATTTTGCTCACTGTTCGTCTGTTAACTTATTTGTCAGTTACAAACATGTCTATTTTAACACAAATTTGTCCAAAAGTTTTAGCTATCATTTAGCAACTCAAAATTATGTCTTTAATATTCATAAAATGATGACAAATTTATTACTCATTTTTATTGCAGCATTAGTTTAATTAAAACATTAATCATTACATTGACACTGAAAAAGTGGGGAAAAAAGGGCAAATAAAACTCAATTCAACAATAGAGAGAAATGAATACCAGTGACTTTAACAACTTCTTGAAGAAGTACAAGACCCACCATGAGAGCATTAAATGATAGGTACTATTAAATGAATCACATAATTTGACCTTTAATTGAGTATATGTCACATTACAATTTGTAGATTAATGCTCTAACACCATTGGTGTTAGATAGCATTGTTTTAAAAAAAAAATTAATGACGGTAGACTTTGAAAAGAAAAAAGTGACTTTTTCTTTCTTGTTAATACAAAGAAAAATGATGTTTGGGAAGATAAAGGGTCAAATTAATTATATATAGAGAAAGTAATGGCAGCGATATATTTATATGCTACATAATTGTACGTGATAAGTTTTATGACACTTATATGTTTTTTTAGAAAGGTTGTACTAGTTTCTTGTGTTTACATATGATAATTCTAATTTAAAGAATTTTGTAATTATAATTTTCGTTTTTCTTCAATGAATCAAGTAACCTTACATAATTTGGAGTCCTCGTTAAAATATGACCTTCATTAAAGCAAGGCCTATAGTCAGGGCCGGCCCTGAATTGGTGCATGTTTGGTTAGGTGATTAAATTTAAAATTATGAATTATGAATTCTGTTAGATGTTTGAATAATAAGTGAATGGTAGTTGGGATCATATTAGGCCTGTCTGGGCGCACTTAAAATTGCAATTTCGACAGTTGATAACTAAAATTTGGATCGTTGCTTTTCACCAAGATAATATGGCTGCTACAGAATTTCAGACATTGCAATTGCAATTTTGGACTATTTTATGTCAAAATGACCTTTTTGTCCTTAACATTAAATTCATTTTGCATGCAAGACGGGCATTTTCGATATTTCATTTATAACATCAAATTTCGCTGCCAATCTGGAACCCATTTTGCGGTGATTAACGGTCAATTAATTGTTCAAATTGGGAGAAAAGCTCTCCCAAACAAGTCCTAACTATAATTGCCTACCAACTTTGAGATTTTTAAAGTTTAAAGAGAATTTGTTTAAAATATACTTAAAGGAAATTCTAATGCTACTTTGAGATTAAGGATGTTAGTAATTTACCAACATAGATGATATATTTGTCAACGTAATCTATCAATTCAAATGTCAAAATTTTATACTTATTCTTGATTCATAAACAATTTAAGTCTCTTTCAATGTCGATTAATGAATCATTAATTTGCTCGCTACTTCGGTTGGATTCATTGCTAGATCTATTAAAACATTTAGAGCATTAACATATCGTGTTAATTTTTATCCACTGTCTCATTTCCACCGTGTTCTATTCAAAGTGTGTCACTCTTACGTACAAGAGCCTCTTTCAATCTATATGAAAAATATGTACCAAACATCTTTATTCGTTTTTCACGTGCAATCTAAATTTACTTTTTATCAGAAGCATGTTACATGCACAAAAAAAATGGTGGAAAGAAGTTTCTAGGAAATTCCTCGTATGCTTGGGATTGTGATAGTGTGTTGTTCTGACAGCTTATAAAAAATATGTACCGGACATCCTAATCCATCTTTTATGAGCAGATTGAATTTTTTTTTTTTCATAAAAACATGTTACATAAACAATACTATTATTAATAGTTAGCGACTATCGACTACAGTAATCATTCTATGGTACATAAAAAATATGTACCAAACATCTTTATTACATGTACAAAAAAAAAAAAAAAAATAGTGGAAAGAAGTTTCTAGGAAATTCCTCGTATGCTTGGGATTGTGATAGTGTGTTGTTATGACAGCTTATAAAAAATATGTACCAGACATCCTAATCCATCTTTTATGAGCAGATTGAATTTATTTTTTTCATAAAAACATGTTACATAAACAATACTATTATTAATAGTTAGCGACTATCGACTACAATAATTATTCTATGTGGCGACTTGTTATTTGAAACATTAGCTCATTATTTGAGACAGCAGAATTATAAAAAACAATATCTCAATAACAAGGTATCATATAAAATAACTATTACAGTCACTTACCATGAATAACATTATAAATCACAATCACATAATGAAATTCCCAGGAAATTTCCATTACGCTAAAAGATCACCTGAAAAGACAATAATACAAAATTTGACAGCTCATTATTGTCCCACATTGCTCTATATAAGCATTAGTGCTAGTGATATCAACGAAAGAAAAGAAAATGAAAACAATATTGTTGACTTAGAAATTATTGGAGTCCTCTAATATAAAATGGCCAACAGTCGAGTTTAATTGTGTCAATAGGTTATAATTTATTGATGTCATATATTTTATTTTATTATTTAGTGCCTGTTTTGGAGAAATTACAATGAAGAGAAGTAATGTTCCACGAGTACGCAGATAATAACTATAAATTGTAATTGTGAATATGTGATTAAATTAATTTGACTTTGACTTTAAATTACAATAAAACAATAATTTTTCCTGAACATAGCTTAAATTTTGTAAATTTTTAGGGTCCAAGTTTCGATAGACAGCAGCTTTTGTCATTTGTTTTCAAAATCTTCATATATTTTATTTTGTTTTGATGTTTGTGAATGATAAAATTAAAAAAGAAAACTGTCCTGAAGACGACTCCTATTGTGTTTATAAAGTCAAACTAGCACAAGCATAATAGAGCAGCTTCAACTTGATAAACTTAGGAGCCGATTTGGAGTTACCAAAAACAAGGCCTAAGACAACAAACAATATACTCCCCGATATATACAACACAACATAACAGAATTTATAAAAATTTAAATGCATCAAAAAGATTTCTCGTTATAATTGCATGTCATGCAATGGTTTTTGAAATTTGAATTGAAGCAAAAATAAATAAATAATAAGGTAGCAGGCTATATTTAATTATACGACTGGATTCTTCGAATAGATTTAGATTCAACTTCTAAAATAAAAGCACAGTAGATTATATTTTTTCCTTAAATACCTACATCATGCAATAAATCTACTTGAGTTTAGACTTATGTTGTGCATTCATGCTCAAATAGAATAGATCAGGGTGGAACTGGCTATTCTTAGGAAAGAGAAAGAACTCAAAATTTCGGAATTTTGGAAATTGGCATTTTAGAACTGAATTAAGAAATCAAAATTGATTATGCAAAACAAAAAAATAGATTAAATTGAGTTAAAAAAGAAGACATTTGTAGATTTAGATAGAAAATTGGGCTCAAATTGCGATTTAACCTCTTCTTCTGATGATTGGCAACCAAATAAATCTCGCATGATCTGCTTTAATTTCTCTCCTTGAACGATTTTTTCTTGTTCTCAATTACCCTGTATTTTGTGTCTTTTGAAGCTAATTTGTGCGAGAATGTGTTCGTCTAAAAGGGTTGTATCTTAATTTTATTTGAGACGTGTCTCGTGAATATTGATGTGAGTGGGGCAACGCTTGTACGTTGACCATCGAAAAAGAGAAGTGTGTTGATGAGGGTTAATACATGTGTGCTCACTTTATTGTTATAGTAAATATAACTTTACCATAAGAAAATCTTATTCAAATTTAAAGAGCAGTTTGTAAATGTGAATGGCAGCTGTACTGATCCTTTCAAAACTAGAAATTTATTTAGGAATAAATGTGACCTGATTAACATAATGTCCTTTGGATTGCAGTGACTACCCCAAACTCGACAGACTATAATAATCATCCTTTGACCCCTTCACTCTATTTGCAACTGCATATTCCAATGACTTAACCCTAATAATTTAGAAGAGCATAAAAACAGTCTTCCATTTCCACATTTCCATAGCCCAGTACTACTAACTAACTTTTGAATAAAATTAGTAATTCAGGAAATTACAAGACACTAGTCATGCATAAACTACGTTAAAGATTCATTATCAGACAAGCTCTTATACGTGATATCTCATCATATACACAGAAGAAGTTAGATCTAATTAAGTTACAAATTAACCTGATAACCACGATAACTTTATTCTAGGATAGTTTCTGAAGAGAGAAAATATCTCTCCTACGGTGTTATTAAAGTCAAACTAGCAGAAGAATAATAGAGCAGCTTTAACTTGATAAACATAAGAGCCAATTCAGAGTTACTAAAAACAAGGGCTAAGATGATAAACAATATAGTCCCCAATATATACAACACAATATAACAGAATTTGTAAAAATTTAGCCCAGAGTCATAAAATCACGAAGTCACCAATCCATTTTTATTTTTTTTAAATTCTATGAAATTTTAAATGCATTAAAAAGATTTGCATGGATTCCATAAATTTTAGGAATGAGGACCAAATTCAATCTTCAAGCCAAAATATTTCTTATAGTTTCATGTCTTACAATGGTTTTGAAATTAAAATTGAAGAAAAAAGATAGGTGGGGCATAATTAATTATATGACTGGATTCTTTGTATAGATTTAGATTCAACTGCTAAAACAAAAACACAAATAGATTATATTTTTTCCTTACACATCGTTCAATAAATCTACTTGAGTTTAGATTCATGTGTGTGCATTCATGCTCAAATAGAATAGATCAGGGTGAAACTGGCAATTCTTAGGAAAGGTAAAGAACTAAAAAAATTGGAATTTTGGAAATTAGCATTTTAGAACTAGAACTATGAAATCAAAATTGATTATGCAAAACAAAAGAAAAAGAAGAAGATAAAAACCGATTGAAAATGAAAAAGACATTAGTAGAGTTAGAGGGGTAATTGGGCTCAAATTGCGATTTAACCTCTTCTTCTGATTTGTTGCCAAATAAATCTTGCATGATCTGCTTCAATTTCTCTCCTCGCACCGTTTTTTCTTGTTCTCAATTGCTCAGTGTTTCGTGTTTTTAAAGATAATTTGTGCGAAGACTGTGTGTCTACAAGGGTTGTATCTTGAATGTATTTGAGATGTGTCTATGTGAATATCTATGTGAGTGGGGCCATGCATGTATGTTGACCTTCCAAAAAGAGAAGTGTGTTTATGTGTGTTCACTTTATTGTCATCATAAATGCAACTTTACCGAAGAGAATTTAGAGATGAGTTTGTATATGTGAATGGATGTATTCATCTATTCAAAACTACAATCTTATTTAGGAGAAATATTTGTGACCTCGTGAATATAATATCCTTTGAATCACTATGCGTCATATATTAACTACCCGAAACTTGGCAGATTATAATAATCATTCTTTGACCCCCTCACTCTATTTGCTCCTATAGATGGCCTTCTATGTATATGCATGTTAAATACATGAACATTAATTTCAGAAAGGGTATCCAAGTACGAGGGAGGTGTTGTAATCATGAAGATGATACTTCAAAAGTTCATCATGAAGATTTAGGAGTGTCAAATTGGAGAGTAAGTTTCAAAAATCTTCTGCTGGACTAATTCTTTTTTTTTTTTTTTTTTTACTGAAGCTTTCTCACTGTCAATCAAAAAACAAAATTCATGTTACCCGATCTTCTGGACATTAATTTAATTTTTGCTTGTCTATATGGGCCCAACCAGGCACGAGCTGTGCTGTCGGTGTAATGCTCGGAAAATTTTATTTTATTTATGATTAATCATTATTGTCTTGGCTTTGGGGAGGGGATTACGTGTCTTAGTTCAAGAATAAGGTTTGGGGGATTTAATTATCTTGACGTCCACCTCATTTGATAGATCATGCACGTGTATTTTAAGGGAGCAAAACTTGCCTTAGTGCTAGAATTTCATTCAACCTCCCATAATAAATATTACAGTTAATCAATAATTATAGAAAATTTTGGGGATCATTACCTAGAAATATCAATTTAATTTGCATATGCATGTGACTTGTAATATTTTTACATTTACGACTGGGTAGTTTGTAATTAACAATGCCCTTAAATATCTTCTTTCATATTAAGTAAATTTCTCACAAATTGCTAGACAAATGGTAAGACACGATTTGGGCCTCTGACAAATATTCTACATCCCCATCAAAGTTAATTATTTTGGGTATATAGTCCAATTAAGCTTGTAATACATTATATAATTATTTATTTCATTTTTATATGATGTTATGTTATTATATGATAATCTGTCATTTTATGTAAATTGATGCAAACTTGATTATTCTTATATTAAATAGATTCTAATTAATTTAACTTGATTGATATCCAAACAAGGAGTTTTGTAATTGGACTGATTAATGGAACTAATTGACGAGATTCTGTTGGTTAGGTTGCATCTGTTATTTATTTGATATAATTATTTTACCGTGAATAATTATATTTTTACAGTTAAACGTATCGTGGACGAACGATCGATGTGCCTATTAATTTAATTACGATATGTTTATAACTTTATTATAGTAGTTATATTTATATGTTATTACGTGCTCACGAATCGTCCTGCTTTAGGGTTCAACTTAGAAGTCATATTAAAATATTGTCTCTTCTCAATACGTGTATTTTGTATCATTTAATGTAAAAATAGCATGTGGAGAACATTATAATCTTGTAATTGGTAAATACTAATTTAAAGTGTTAATCAAGTAAGTGAGGTAAATTTGGATGTTAAAAATCAATTAGCATAAATTGTGCCTAATTATCTATAATCATTAGGTCGAAAATGAAGACTTCTTACCTAGATTGACCACTGCCTTTTAAATGATTTAATAGTATAAAACGGGGCCTTGCTAAGTGATTAGCATCAATTATACTTATGAGACGTCATCAGTTTAAAATAATGTTTTCCTATGCATATTTACTTTTGCATTGGATTTCACTCACTTTGATCAGCTACACGTTCACATCCTCACAGTATCCGAAATCTTGATTTTTTGCTTTGCAATCATCAATCAACTCATGATTTATCATAAAATATATTTTCGATAATTTTCTCGGCATATAGACTCGGCAACGGCGAAAGGTTTTGGGAATGTGAATTTCCTACTTCCAACAATTTTATTGTCAAAAGAGGTAGGATACTTTTATGTACAAGTGATATGTCCTTTCAATATTATGATTTTCATGCGTGATTTATTTCATGAAATGCTTATTGACCAGCGGGTCCAATGAAATGAAATGAAATGTTTGACCTACGGGTCTCAAAGAAATGAAATGAAATGTGAGATCGCTTTCGGGTCTCCTCAAATGTACTAGAGCTTTCGACTGATCACCGATTGCTCTTGATGAAATGATGGTATGAAATGTTATGAATTTACGTTTTAAAAGTTATCATATTGTTTGGACGCATGTATCCTACTGAATGTAATTACTTACTCCTTCAATTTCAACATTTCAGATCAGTAGGGTCGACGTGGAGGTGGCTGAGCGATGCGCGGGTTGCCAAGTAAAGAAATTGTTTTTCAAGAAATCATTCAAAAACAATTTCGTTAGGCTATTTTGTGTCTCTCTTCAACAGCCTTTAAATTTACTAGTTGGTTGTGTATAAAAACATGTTATTTGATTTGTTTGTTGATTGCGTATATTTCCATGATTTAAATTTAATTTATGAATGTTCTAGTATCTTGTTTATTTAATAATTTTATTCTTACCGTTTGGTATTTAAAATAAATAAAAGTAAGTTTTGGTAACGGCCCATACCTATTTTATAATAAAATTTGGGGCGTTACAGTCGGCCAAACAGCAAAAATATTTGAGCTTTCAGGCCGAGAATGTCAAGCACACCAGCATCAAACAAACTTGCGCGTTGCCGAAGTTATAGCTGTGGCGGGAATGCCATTCAGCAACAAGTTAATCGCCACTGGGCCTCTACTAGTTACAAACAATTAAGAGCTTGTTCGGGAATGATTTTAAAAATTGATTTTTTGACCGTCAGAAGAAAAGTAAGGTCCACTTGTGAGAGAAGAAGTCAAATATGACGGCTAGAATAGTGAAATAACAGTTAAAAAATCAATTTTTTGGACCAAAAAATCACTCCCAAACCGGCTGTAAATCGTAGCAGCTACGTTCCAAACCTTTCAATCAGCGGCAAGAGTTATGGAAGAGACCAAACCAACATAGATGCATCACAAGGAAATACAATTGGAGTAGCAGTACAAATCCTATAGAAAGAAAGAGAAAGCCTAAGGCAGATAATCAATGTATACTAGAAGAACCTCTGGTGGTTTTCTTCCAAATATCCATCAATTCACCAAAAGTTATACAATATACCTTAATTTGACAAATTTTAAAAAGAACATAATGGTTTTTTAAACATTTAATTAATAAAAATAAGTAAATTACAATATCGTACCAAACATTTCAAAAATATACTACGTCATCCCCAAACCTTTAAACGAAGCAGCTACGTCCCAAACCATTCAATATATATGCGCCAGAAATACTTCTGATGATTTTCACCAAAATTTTGTTAGTTGATCAAAAATCAAACATCTTATCTTAATTTTACCCAAATTTAAAAAGGAAAAATAGACTTTTATCATTTAATTAAATAAAAAACTAAAGAAATAGAAACAAAAAATAATAAGAAATAGAAATAGAAAAAGAAAAATATTGGATTATTGGTTTGTGATGATTTGAGATCATGATTCAGATGGAGGCTAGATAAGTCCAATGACATATTACTTTGAAAATGTTCACAAGTATGTTATTGGGTAGCTCATTTGGCAGTGGTGTTTCAATTTGTTTGGTGGTTTCTGGTAATGGTGGGTGGTTTTGGATCCTTCAAAGAAAATTAAATTTTCAGTTTTGACCAACTGGCATAATTTGGAATAGAAAGCCATAGAAGTCCTACCAATGCACATTTATTAATTTCGAACGTATCTACTATAATTTAAATGTTTAGGACCGATTGACTTTATTAAAGTTTTAAGACCTCCAATGCAAAAACTCCTTGTTTTATTTATATGTCATTTTGTCATTTTAAAAATTAGTCAAAACAAGGACAAATGTTTGACGCTTGTTTAAATCATAGATTTTTAGATCGAACCCTTAGAAGTCCTATTGGCACACGATATAGTTGCTACACTTTAATAGTTGTGGACCGCACTACACATTTTTAAAAATTTGGAACGGTGCTAATTTCCCTTTATAATTTTGAATCTGGGTTTTCGCTAAATATTTGAATTTTATGCTGGACTTTGAATTGCTGAAGATTGTTTTAAGTTTCATGTTTTGTATATCATATGTGTAACAATTCGATCTCTGCCCCCAAGCCATTAACTTACATGCTACCACTCTAAGATAGCTTGATCACATTTTATCCCTCAAGAATTTCTATGGATTCCTCAAAACTCAAACCCAAGTCCTTTGCCTAATGAAAGACTTAAGTTGAATCATGTACCAAGTTTACATCTCTCCTATGTAGAGGTCTTGAATTCAAAGTTTGGAGGACGCGATAGAAAATTTTAATGAGGTAAGAAGGCAAATGTCCTTCTAAAGTGAACAATACGTAAGAGAATGTCTAGACATAAAGTTTGGATCGTTATTAAAAAAAAAAAAAAAAAAAAGGTGCATTTTTGGTAACGATCTTATTTTTATGTCCAAATCGTTAATTTATGTACGGTATGTTCTGGGATAGCTTTAACCCCATTAGCACTAGGATTCAACTTAAATCTCTTATGAGGTAGAGGTCTCGGATTCAAATCTTGGAGACACAATAGAAATCCGTGAAGGATAAGATGAATTCAAGCTCTCTAAATGAAGAAAGTACATAAAAGAATGATCGGGCATGAGGCTCGGGTCGTTTTATGTAACAACTCAAGTCTCATATATAGTTGGTCTCTTACGTCCTATCCGTTTTGAAAGAGTTATCTTACCCCTTCATGAATTTCTATTACATGACAGTACGTAAGAGAATAGTCAGACGCGAGACTCGAGTTATTACATTATGCTTTGCCAAGGTATTTTTTTTTTTTTTTAGTAATCAATTCATCTCTTTGTTGTGGCAAAACCAACTGCAAGTCGTAGCAGGGTGACAAGATGGATGGTCGGAGGTTTGTATAGATTTAAGTTAAATGTTTCAATAGTCACTAAACTTATAATTTTGTTACGCTCTATTCATTGAACATAAAATGGCTTTTGACTGATTATCGAACTTTAACATGTACTCCATCACTCAATTATCATGTTTCATTAGTTACTGAATTAAAAATATATATATATATATATATATTCGAGTGGTCACTAAAATTTAATATATTACACTCCATCACTCACTCATCATATCATCAGTCACTTAACTTATATATTTGTCATGCTTTATTCTCTGAACTTTAAAATATTTTTTAGTGTTTAGTGAACATACTCACTAAATCCATCTGTACAGAAATTGAAAATTTTGAAATATAAAATACATACACGAAGACGGATCCCTTTTCCTCTTGAATTATCTTGTGACAACTTTAAAAATTATACTTTGTTAGTCTTGATTAATAATATTAACTCTAAATCAAAAATTTCACTGCCTATTTGAGATATAATTTTTTATTTTCTTGATTTGGGTCTACTATTTAAATCGAAATAAATGAATAATTTCTCTATTTTATTTTCTCGATGTAAAGAAAAATTATGATTTGGATTAGGATTTATGTCAATTTGAAACTAGCATTCTTTTTTTGTCCTTGAACATAGCTTTTGACAACTAGAGAAATTATTTCTTTTTGGCCAATATCAATATTTTCATCCTAGATTGAGAATCTCATTATCTAGTCAATAGTTATATTTTCTTGGTTTAAGTCGAATTTCATAGAAAATCAACTTTAATAAAAAAATATTATGAAAATCAATGACCACTCAAAAGCATTTTAAAATTCAACAAGTAAAACATGACGGTGGTATAACTTAGGAGACTAGTGAAACATGGTGAGCGAGTGACGGAGTGCAAAGTGTTAAAGTTTAATGATCACTTGAAAATATTTTAAAGTTTATTGACTTATCCAACATGGTTAGTAGGTGATGGAGTGCAACTGTTTAAGTTTAGTGATTGCTCGAAAGCATTTTAGTGAGTAAAGTATGATGAAAGTATAAGTTTAATGACTATTTAACTCTATAGATTTTCATTTGGCGTTCAATTTTCATGAGCTAGAGCAAGACGAGAGAAAGCTACTTGTTGAATTGCTTGCCTTCAATATTTTATCATGTTTGACCACATCCGAGTAGCGAAGAAAAATTTCATAACATTTGACAAAAGTTGTTATCGTTTCTTGGCTAGGTTTGTATTCATCTAACGAAGAAGATGAGGACATTTTGGTCTTTTTCAAATGAATTTTCATTTTGTTTTTCTTTTTTATTTAACTATTAATTATTTTAGAGAGAGAGATTTGACTTTTTGAAAATCTTCTCTATAATATGAGGGATTACTTTTAATCTCTTAAAGATTGGGACAAAATAAAATAGAAAAATGGTTAGGAACAAGATCACTACTTTAGCAAAAGAATGAGCTACATAGGCAATTTACTCTTAGAATAAAAAGCCCATTTTGGGATAGCTTCTGGTTATGCTTTTACCTAGTAGAAGAAGAGAAGCAGAAATCCAAGCTTTCGAGTTAGTGTTTGGCAACTAATTTTAAAAGAGCTTTTTCTTCCAAAAGAGCTTTTACTTGTGTTTGGTATGTGTTCACTAAAAGTGCATGCCGCAAGCGCACGGATCGCATTTAAGTAATAAAATGGACTTTTTGAGTTCGGATTGTCGATCCCTCGAGTAATGTTTACTTTAAATTACACAACTTTAATTAATTTAATTTTAACAATAAAAGAAACAAACACACAATAAATATTTAGATTTTGGAAAAACAACTAAAATCTAGAAAATATAAAAATCTTGAAAATTTTGGAGGTAAATGTGGTTGGGATTCAAGGTTTCACTTAACTGTCACCTAATTAATTTCTCGACAAGCCAATTAACGAATTACTCATTTACGATATTAGACTCGATCATCCAATTTTAATTAATTACCTCTCTTGAGTGAAATTAACCATAACTGACTAGTTTAACCTACTATATCTCTATGTCGATTAGAACCAAACAATCACATTCAATATTTATGAAAATAGATTAATGGGTTGCCTAGGGTTAGGGATATATCTCTATCCCCTACACAAACCTAGGATTTCTACTATTTGATTTAAAATACACAATCTTCTCTCGAACGATGTACAAATCACTAAACACATTCATTTATTGACCACATAAATGAAAATGCATGAAATACAATAGTAGGAACACATGAAAATAAGCAACTTAATATTAAAGAGCAAATATTAAAAATTAATCAATGCTAGGTTAATCTACAACCATAAATCCCAACACCAATAATTTAGCTCATTTTATATATATGATAGCAAAGGAGAATATTCATATAATATATTGCAAATATGGCAAAATAATCAAGAAAATACAATATTTAGAGATAAAACCCTTTTCGAAGCTTGAACTTGATTTTCCTATATATTTCTCTTCTCCTTTATTAAATCTCATTTGTGCTCTAGATTTTGTTCCAAATACACCAAGAAATTACGAAGGAAAAAGAAAAGAAAAATGAAGAAGAGAAGAAGAAGAAAAATAGGGTTTTCTTCAAGGTGAGGAATAATAGTGGAAGAGTAAAAAAAAAATGTTTAAAAAGGCAAAAACCGTTCCAACCAAATTGCAAGAAAAGCCCCTAAAAAATTAAAATGTGCTCACAAGTCTTGATTTTTAACCTAAGGCGCGCGCACCTTAACCCTTTGGTTGCTCTCAGTTGTCCAAAATTGAGGCTAAGGCGTGAGCCTTAGCTGCAGGCTTAGGTGCGTGCCTTAGCCTTTTTTTTCCTTCTTTTCACATTGGTCCCCAAATGATTGCATGTCAGGTCCTTCAACTTTGATTTTATCCAATTTGGTCCTTGAATTTTGACTCTTCTTTCAATTACACCCTCCAGAAATTGCAAGCCCAAGTCCTTGAAGTTTAGGTACTTATGCATTTTGGTCCCCAACTTTACAATTTTGTACACTTTTGGTCCCTTTTCACTTCCTTTTAACTTGTTCTCTTTTCTTAGATGATTTTTACCTACAAAAACAATAATTATATAATTGTGAATAGAAATTCGCTCATTTTATCAATACTTAAGCTTATTTAAGTATTAAATAAGTGGGCAAAACACACTTATCAGTATGATCATGCCAAAAGCTATTATGGTATTAAAAATGTCATTTTTACCCTTAATGGTGATAATGTATTAGTTTAATTATCATATTAAAATTTTATTAGTAAAGCATAGATATAAATTATATAGTCAGATTAAATAAAAACAACAATTTAAATTGAAGTCAGTAACTTAACAATTAATTTTTATCACATATTTTATGTAATCCATAATTGTTATCAATTTTTTAATTACATATTTATCATTTTCTATTAAAATCTACTAAAAATTAATTTTATTTACACCAAAAAGGAGTAGACTGTGAAAGGAAGCTAGAAATGCATTTGTCAACTACTAATGAATTTGTATGAAGAGATTATTATTTTGACAATTCAATAATGCACCAATTAATCAAGAAAACAACATAAAAAAAATTAAAACAATAATAATTAATTACATAAAATATAAATTTAAATGCAACAATTTTAGATTGGAAACAATAAAAAACAATGTTCATCTAAGCATAAGCTCTCTAGCAATTCTATCACGAATAAATCTCATTTCACCCTCATCAACAATTGAATTTATATTTGAGTCTTCATCATCGATCAAATAATCTTCTTTCTCATTGTATTTTTGAAATTTCAAATCAGCTATAGCCTTCCTTCTTATAAAGTTATGCAGTGCCATTGAAGCCGTAACAATAGTTACTTGCTTATCAAAATCAAAATTTGGCATATGGAGTAATATTCTCCATCGCAATTTCCATACCCAAAAGCAACGTTCAATAACACTTCGTAGTGAGTAATGTGCATGATTAAAAACTTCTCGAGAGCCTCTAGGTTGACTACCACACGTCTAAAATCAGGAAGATGGTATCTTTCTCCCTTATATAGAGCTAAATAACATTTCATATTTGGATAGCCCGCATCAACCAAGTAGTATTTATCTGCAAAATTATCAATTCAAATATCAATAGGAGTGAAGACCTTATGATGTTACCAAAATATATAAAAATTTATTATAAATAAAAGTCACAAACCATCCAATGGTTTAGGAAATTTTAGATCAATGCTTTGTAGAGCCTCCAAAAATATACGTGTATCATGCGCTGTTCCTTCCCACCCTGGCCACACAAAGGTGAATAGCATGTCAAAAGTACACACGACCATAATGTTTTGGGTAGGATATCCCTTTCTACCAATGTAGGGGATTTGCTCATTCGTTGGAAGTGATGCGCGAACATGTGTTCCATCAATTGCTCCAATACAATCCTATCAAAAGAAATAAAACAAAAATAATTAGAATAATGTTTTCAAATGAAATATGATATTTCAACATTTAATATGTAGATTACCTTAAAATAAGGCCAATACTTAGAATTTGATCTAATATAGAGCGGAACTTCATCATAATTATCAAGTGGTCTAATTTCTTGTAAAGCGAGATCAATCATTTTTTCTAGTACAATCCCAAATTGTCTACTCACTATTTCACCTGAACGTTGAAACCTTTCTTGAATCATCCTATTACCAACACCATATCCCAATGTCATCAAAAAAATACATACTGCCTCTTCTAATTGTACTCCTTTACTTGAACATAAACCCATAACTTCTTTATCTGTCACATAATTTGCAAAATACATGTTTTTCCATTCGAAACATCTCTTGACATCGCTTATCATTTCCATTAAGAATCTCCATAACAAACTTCATTCCTGTATGAGAGGAATCCCTACATTGTTTTTTTACCAAAAAAGTGTTATGATGTTGCACAATTGTAACTACAATAGTAAGAATTTATATGATTAAATTATATGTAATAGGAAAAAAAATAAAAGAAAAATACCTGGAATGCAAGTGGATAACCATGCAACGAATATTTACAGTCTGTTTGGTCATTTTGTTGTATTCTTCGTACTCTTTCGAGCTACGATTCTTGCAATGAATTTAATAAAACAAAGTATGCCTTACGTCCCCATGGATACGTAAAGAACTCATCAAGTTGATCAATCATTCCAAGAGTTTTGAAATCGATGTGCCTTCCATTTGGTTTTAAAACGCATTCTACAAACATAACTAATCCCAACTTAAATTTGTCTTCTCGATCTTGACACATGTGGAATACTTCAGAAAGTCTTACCATAGTAATTCTTTTTGTATCATTGAAGTATTCATCCCTAAGTCGAGTATTACTAAAATCAAGATTCACAGTAACTTCATGACGTGATAATCCAATGATTAAACAAAATTCTTGCATACCAAAACGGGCCACATAATCGTCCACTTGTACCCAAATTTCATTATTTTCGCCGCAGTTGATAAGTCTCATTATAAACTCATGTATTAATTTGCTACTAAATTTTTTATTTTGTTCTTTATACAAACTTCCATAAATAAATTCATGGAACGGACTGCACAATAAAGAAGCTTAATCGTTTGCATCTATAAGTTCTACAAACTCTTTAAGATATTCATGATTTGCAAATTGAGTAATTGTAGTAGAGAACCATTGATTTGGAGATAATATATATTCTAACGATATCTGCAAAAATTATTTAAAAAAACTATTCATTAATCAAAAAATTTATTTATATACAAATCTAACATAATTTTTATATATAAACTTAAAAATTGAAGCTGGTAAAAACTTTTTATTACGATGAATGATCTCTTACATACTACAACTTTATTATTAAAAATAAATTTAAGATTATATTTATACCACTTGAAGCATTATTTTTCGTCCTTCATCTGAAACTACACATGTATTGTGGTGGAAATGATAGCTAGCTACAATTTTATAAAACTTTATCACAGTTCCATATTTGAAACTATTAATAGTACAATATATAGATGGAAAAGACACAATTTGCACTATAATTATCTACAGTTTAAATAAATAAAATTTGTGAACTTTAATAATTATGCAATATATTTGAAGAAAATGTTATAGAAGAATTTATGAAATTGGAATAAGTCAATAATGATGAGTAATTATAGTTATCAACGATAGAAATGCATAAAATACAGAAAAATGAAATTTTTGATTGAGTTCATTATTTTCATTTTTATACAAAATGGTCATTAATCAATATATACAATGTTGACGAATTAAAATTATGATATCTACCTTTGTCAAAAGCTTTCCAATAATTGAGTTAATTATGCTGACAAAGAAAATGGCGCAATTTGGCTGAGGATCATGTTAAGTAAAAAATTAGTTACTTAAATAAGAAGATTTTCTAATATTGATAGACAAATAAAATTTTTCACATTAGGCCTATTAGTTGATCTCAGAAGATGCATCATGTTAATTTTGGTGAATTTTTATTCTTTTGAATTGTTATAATATTCATAAATTGGAAAAATCTAGACTTTATATCCAAAAGGGATTGAAATAAATTTTTTAGAACAAATGTTAAATCTTGCTTAAATCTTATCTACTCGAATCGTAATCAGTATTTAGGTATTTGAGATCCTACCTAAAATATAGTTCGACAATCTTTTCTAAAGGGCAAGTTCAGTCCTATAGTGTGAAGTTCAAATATTTCATAAAAAGATATGAGTTTTATTATTTTGACAAGTAGTCCAGCTGGGTAAAAATTTTATTTACTTTACTTGAATATTTATTTTTCTACAAGTAAAATATGTAAAACATAGCTAAGAAGTTGAAGTTAGGACAATTACTGGATAGAAGTTTTCTGCCACAGGTTGAGTAATAATGAGGTTTCAGTCGGACCTATAATCTCGAATTTAAAAACAAAACAGGATAATAAAGTCAATTTAATAAAAAAAAGAAGAAGAATGGAGATTAATATACAAAAAGAAAATCAAATAGTAAGTAATTGAGCAACGAGGTGTCTGTCACATAATAATTAGTAGATCTATTTACTAATACATACTTATGAAACTACAAAAGTTAATTTTCCATACATCATAGTTTAGGTATTAATGCTATTAAAGCAAAATTAGCTATATAATGAAAAAGACGCTTAGAGACGTGAAACAAATAAAAGAATTTTTTTTTAAAGCAACGTTAACGTGTTGAGTGCCCAGGAGAAAAATCTTACCATTTTCTAAAGGTCTAATTTTACCAAATATGGCAAATATAAGAATCATTTCATGGCATTATTCTTGACTTGTGCTAATTTCCCCGATTTCATACATTTATCATAAAGCATTCGACGGAAACAAACAATTTATGTGGAAGATCGGATAAAAAATATTTAGAAGAATTTTTCATATTTTAAATCCTTTAAAAAAAAAAAAGAGAAAAAGTGTGCACACAGAAACGCAACAAAATGAAAACATAGTACGAGAAATTAGATTAAGAATTGGAAACTGGGTCTCTTTCCTTCTTCAATATCTTCTCAAGATTCCATTGATTACCACAAAGAAAGCAGAAAATTAAACTGGGCATAACCCAAATCTATTATAAGAGCAAGTTTTAAAATGTGTGTGGTGTTTCAAGGGCAGAGAGTGGATGGTAAAAGGAACCCAAAATGGAGACCATTTTACCAGTACAAAATAATTATCGATTAAATAGAGATTGTATAAATAATAGTAAATACTAAAAGCAAGAAACATAAATTACAGAAATAAATTGAGCGATTTGCTAAAATTAAAATTTTGAATTTTGATTGAGAATAGAAAAAAGTTGTAGAATAGAAGTACCTGCAACCCACCAGCTGAAGAAGAATGAGAAACTGATTTTGAGGTTGTGATTTTGTTTTTGGAAATTAATCAAAATAGAGAAGATGACAAAGGGAAAGTGAAGATGTGCGAAGAAGATGGAGCACCAGATTGAAAACAAGGGTGCACAAATGAACAGTAAACTCATCATAGCAGCAAAATGATTCATAGTGTCCCGGCTCTTCAATCAATTGAATGAGAAGTTGGAAAATAGCATATGGTGTACAGGGCAATAAACAAAATTTCAAGAGTGGCAGAGATTATGCATTCAGAAAGCTATATACCTTAAGATTGATGATCAAGATATCATCTGCACTAGGACTGGGCAAATCTCCCGAATCGAATCGATCGAATCGAACCGAAATCGAATCGAACCGAACCCGACGGTTTTTGTCAAATTAAATACCCGAACGGGTATCTGAATTGAGAACCGACGGGTACGGTTCGATTCTCGGTTCTAAACCAAGAACCGAATAAGAACCGAATCTTTCTAATTTTTTTTTATATTGAGTAAATCAAATTATTTTAATTTTAATTTTTACTAAATAAATTAACAATTTCTAAATCCAAATTTTTGACCCAATAATTTATTTCATTTCTAATTTTTTAATTTTTGACCCAATTACCCATGTTATTGTTTCATTTCTTAGCCCAACAAGATCCAATCTACTAAATAACCCTAAACACTTACACTAAAGTGCATAACGTTGTCTCGACTCTCGTACTCACTCTCGCAGCCTCGCTAATATTCCAAAATCAATATAATCGTCGGTCGACACTGTGACCTCCGATCGAAGTTGTGACCTCCGTCGACCGAAACTTTGACCGTAGCGATCATTTGAACAAGATAGTTTACTAGTATCTAACATTCCAAAATCATTGAATGTATCATTAGTTGTATTTATATAATGTTGTTATAAATATTAAAAAAATTAATTATAGTACAGAATCGAACGGAACCAAACCCGAACAGTTCCATAATTATATTTGGACCCGACGGTTCCATTTACTAGATACCCGAAAATTTTGGTTCGGTTCGATTCTAAAGAGAACCAAACCGAACCGACCCACGCCCACCCCTATCTGCCACAATCTGCACTTGAGCTCCAATTTGACCAGTTAAGCTGTGAGTGTCCAAATTCACTATGCTAATATTAACTCCACGAAATAAGAATTCTGTAAAGGCCAAGCAAACACAACATAAGCCCAGTATGATAATGAATAGTTTTCTAGGAAAATGCATGTGTGAAAGAACAAATTTCTATAGTTCCCTGTGAACATTGAAACTGAAGGAAAGAGAGACTATATTACCTTTCTAGGATCATTCGTTAGTGTATTTAGTATATCCTCTTATCCATCCCTACCAGCAACAACGTGAAGAAGTGTTGAATTTCCCGGCCCTATAACATTAGGTCTCAATTAAAAATCCCATCATATTGAACAAGGATGCACATCCATTCTAAAACATACGAAGAAACCATGATTGTCTACAAAACTTTAAATTTTACTAAAATAGTTTATCTTCCAATGAGAAAATTAATCATAAAAGGAACAAATCAATTTAAATATGATTAATCAAGGGCATTAATATACTCAAGAAATGTTTGCTAACTGTAATAGGAACAAAACAAATCGAAGATGATCAATCGAGAGTGTTAATATACTCCAACAGTGGCTAAGGAACCTTCTTTTGAAGAAGGTGACTTTACTTGCTAATGTTGCTCTCGAACTACTTTATTTGAACCTATGAGAGCCCCAGAGCAACTAAAAACAATTCTAGCTTGAAGACATAGGCGCTAGTCAAAGATGTACCACTATTGTCGTCATCCTCATCACTATCACTATTTTGGTGAGAGTGATAAATAACATCTACTATGGTTCAATGATTGAATTTAGCACCTCTATCCAGTTTATGGATTGAGTTTCTCTCGTGTCCTGTCATACTTCTAGGAGGTCGAACATTTGCTGCCGAACCAAATGCTTGTAAAAAGAGAGATTAATCAAATTGTGAATAATTCCCGATTTAAAGCAATTTGAAAATTGTATTAAGATAGATTGGACATTTATGTAGAAAATTAATAAAAGTATGGGCACATTTACTTAAATACATTTCATTTCATAGGAACCATTAATCAAATGACCAAAGTGCTTGCAAAACGTACGAATGTCAGTTGCCTGTAGTATTTTTTAAAAATTACAATATATTGTGGTGGAAGCAAATATCTGTTGAAGGGACAGACTATGGAGTGGATCATGTTAATGCCAGAAATTTGGAATCCTATTGGTTCTCTCCAGAGTGAAAGAAAAGTAGCTCAAAGATAAATTCCTCCTCGAAAAATATTCTAACAGTAGATAACAGCATTAATTACTCAAAAAAATAAGAATATCCTGTGAATGAAATTAGTTCCTATAGTTTTTACGAAGAGGACCACATCATATGTTGGTCTTTATCAGAAAGGATTGATGTAACAAATATATCCAAGTTACAATGTCTATCAATAAATAGTGCCAGTAAAATTAAAAAAATAATAATAAAAAAAAAAACTTTTATTAAAAACTATTCGTGCAGATATTGCATCTACATTTTATTGTTTCATTCAATTGTCTCTCCATCATACCTTTTTTCTGTGTTTTAGTATAATGAAAAATTGAAAGACAATTAAAGCAGTACACTGCAAGTGACATTCCATTCATAATACCACAACATTTTTGGTTACACAGATTGGTCTGAGACTCTACAAAATAGTGAAATCCCAGAATATATAACATGGAGGGCATATTAATACAACCAGCAGAGTTGTCGTAACAATTATCCTCCAAATATTTACGAGAGAAGCCAGAAAATGAGGGAATGAAATTACGGTAAATATAAACTCAGATAAGCAGTCTCTATCAGAGGCTGAAAGGATTGCGCAGACTGGAAATCTAAGTGATGCACGGGATCTACTGAGAACAAGGAGTCCCCTTCAAATTTCTTGATTGTGAATCCCGATCTGATTTCGGTGTTGAGAAATCAAGTCTTGTAGCCTCGCAATAGATAGATTTTGAGTTAGAAGGAATATTCTGGTGTAATCTGCTGGAATATTGACCTACTTAAATAGATTTTGAGCCAACTTGGAGCCATGCGTGGCAAATCTAGAACAGTAAAATGTGCTTTTCAAAATTTCTCCCTGACTCTTGTATTTAACCACGGCATAACTGGGGGAAGGGGTGTAGACATTGCTGTTGAAGCCCTTGGAAGAGTGCAGACTTTTTCACAGTGTGTAAATAGTGTCCGAGATGGAGGAAAAGCTGTAATGATTGGCCTTACACTCTCTGGTGCTAAAAGAGAGGTAGATATAAACCATTTGGTTCGTAGACAGATATGTATTGTCCTTCTTCCATTTAATTTACTGTCTTTCTTGCTAAATATTGAATAGGGGTGTACTGTGGTCCAAATGATCTTCAACATAAAGCAGCTGACTTTCTTTCACCCCTGAATTCTTTTGATACTGATGGTGCAGATTAAAGTGATTGGCTCTTATGGAGGAAGGGCAAGACAAGACCTTCCAAAGTTAATCAAATTGGCAGAAAGTGGCATTTTTAATCTTGATGTAGCTGTTTCAGAAAAACGAAAATTCGAGGAGGCAGGACAAGTATACAAGGACCTTGATCGTGGACGTATTGTTGGTCGTGCTGTAGTTGAGATCATGTAATTTGTATGTTGGAGATAATTTGTCCTTTCAAACCTCCGGTGATCTAGTGTTCGATTTTCTTAGAACATTTGGTGAGAATGTGTCTAAAATAATCTCACTTGACTGAAAAGAACATTTTCTTATACCAAAATGAAGACTCTCTAAATTGTGTTTAAACATTATTTCGTGTTAATTTCTCTGTTCTTCGTTTTTGCAATTTTAAAAGCGACTAAAGGGTGCAATCGCACAAGTCAGTTGGAAACTCGAGCATTGGCCCATCCCAACCCATTTCCCTCGTGTACGTTAGTTTTTCTCTTTGCAACATACGGAGCAATGCTAAAAAATATGATAAATGATCTTTTTCCAAAACCTGAACTAATTAATGAATGTCATTTACAAGGATCGAGAGTATTGCATATTGTGCCATCAGGTGGGCCTCAATATGAAAAATCCCATGCAATGATGACCTTTTGCATCCAAAATTTCAGTCACATCAAAAATGGGTAAACCCTTCATCAGAGGATAATAAGAATTCGCTACTCCTGAACCCACTTAACGAAGCGATCATCTCAACTGTAAAGAAACCATCTATTAACCTGCTCTCTCCTTTCAGCCGGTAAATAGTTCTCTGTGTACTACGCCCATTAAATCTAGCTGGGAAGATGACATTTAGAGTTCTTTCCACTTGTTTACATACTTAAGGTAGGCAAATGCAGGATTTTCCCTATGTGGGGCACGAAAGCGAGTTGACCTCCTAAGCACAGCATCTTCTTCCATTGCAATCCTGTGAGCAGCCTCCTTTGATCTTTTCTGAAGTTCCAAGCTGCAGAAATGAATTTAAGATGCATTCCAAGTTGTATCAGAATCAATTTCCCAAGCAAAGTCATTAGAAGCATCAAGCAAAGCACAGCAGTTGCATATAAAAATCATTGCTCGAGGAGTTTTGGATATTATTGGCTAATTAGAAGTTAATAAAGAAACACAATTCCAGCTCATTCTTCCAAGGTAGGAAAAAGGGACATTCTCCAGGATTGAAGTATAGACCTGTTCTTCAGTAAAAATAGAGCTTCTATGGCTAAAGTTTATAAAGTTCATTTACAAGCAAATAGGTTTAAAGTAAATAATATTTTATCGGTTAAGCTGGAAATAAGCAAGTTAGTGACTTTAATAGCAAGGCAATGGTTTCAAAATAAAACTTGTGCTTAAATTAAAACCATCGAAATATCATCTGCATTGTGCAATGATAATTCCCAATTGAGGGTGTAAATAACTTCTGATGGCAGAGAGAAAGACATTTATTTACAAAATTCCACCCAATTACATGACAGAAAAATTCAACAGGAGATAAGTTTCAACAGAACATATCAATCAATAACCAAAATTCAGAGCAAAAGGCAACAATATTCTTCTTGTTTTACAATATCATACCACGTTTAAAATTAAAGATCTACAGCCAACCAAGCGTATGGAAAACATAATTGCTTACTCTTCGCCAGGGCCAGGACACAAGTTTAGTATTTCGTTTAGCGATCAATAAGGCTCATTTTGCTAGCCTGGCGTTTTAGGGTCATGAGTAGATAGACTAGCTACTCTGGTCTGTAAGGAGACTTTCCTACGACTTTCCTACTGATATGGCATGGAATGTTGTTAGGGAATTCCATCCAAACGAGCTAGACTACTTAGATCTCATTTTCTTTTGAGAAATAGTTGCACATGTAGGCAAAACCTGCATTTTAAGTTCGTTAGAGTGACTATTGATCAACATAAAATTTTTATAAGCTCCTGTCACGGGGCACTGAGAGGAGCTATATCAATGGTCCTATTAATATTGTCCATTCTTTCCTTTCCCTTCTTGTCCTAAGCGAAAGAGACAAGTGATTATAAGTCATTACAACTATCTTGTCCATCATTTGCATAATAAAGACTACTATCCCAATGCTAAGAAATAATTTGTGCAAGGTGACGTAAAAAATGTAGGTTAAGCATATATATGGACGTGAAAGAATTGAAGTTGTTCCCTACCCACCTGAATATGATTATGATGATCCAATTTCCCCACCTTTTCCTACGACAATGATTATCACGAAAAGGAGCTATGGTGTTTTTATATACATGATTGAAATGTACTATTTATATTTTGATTTTGATTCCACATTAACATGACCTCTTTATTGGATATCTACTAAGATATCTATCATTTACTTTCTAGTTTCTTCACAATGGTACTTAATCTTGAGGGGGGCTTAAGATTTTCGATTTTTTTCGAATGTAAATTCCCATTCTCATTTGTGAGACTAAAAAGGTATCGACAAAATGTTGAATGTAGCAATGTACCACATTTTACTAACGAATATCCTTCAAAAAATTGAGGATACCAATTAACCTGTCTAACAGTACCATTTGCATCGAGTTTGTGGGGTTGGCACTTCAACAATTGGTGTCTTAAGTTCAGAGATTAAGATAGACTTTACTAAGTTAATGAACTATAAATCTTATCGAGACTTCAGTTGTGTCAAAATATTCTGTTAGTTTTGAACTACTCCATTTGTTAAGTATACAATGCCATTGACTTTTTGAGTGACTAGCTCCATAGCATTGCTAATTTAAATTTGTGGTTTTGGTCAAAATCCACTCATCTCAAGAGACTGATGAAGTTTTTATGTTACTTGGTACTTCGAATGTTTGATTTGTTTTTCCTACATCCAAACTAGTGTGAAATGCTATTAAGCGTGTAATATGACAATAATCAAATTTTCGTAATTAAATTTCTCTTAATGAAGAGGACATTACAATAATATTTCAACGATTTTATCGGATACTCACTCCAAGGATATATTGCCTGCCACAAATTCGGAGATTAGATTTAGCTAAGCAAAAAAACTAAACAAACATTATGAATCTCAGTATTCGGAATCCATAATGATGCAATCTTATTTGTAAACGAAGCTCCAACTGCCTGATTTTGTTAAGGAAATGGGAGACGTCTTCAAAATAAGATGCACATTTATAAATCCCGGTCTTTTTTCAATTTCTGTTCATGGAGAGCAATATAATGTTCTAAGAACATCATGTAGTGTAATAGTGAACTCTTGCCACAATTTTGACCTGTGGTGTTATACATGATCAGTGAAAGTGCATGACGAAGAAAACTAAGATTGAGTGGTGAGTGCATTTTGTTGCACGTAGAGAATGGATATTATTTGCAATTGCAGATTAAGTTTTGAAGTGTACTAACATCTTTTATAGAAATTAAGTTACGTATGAGCAATGAACTACGTGTACCCATCACTATAGTACCTAAAATCTTTATGGTGACAAGTGCACGATAGTAACCTACCTCCATCTTGAATAATATTTGGGCCACACACCCAAGAAAATGGAGATTTCTATGAGAAGGACAATTTAGACTTTTCGAATGCCATTTCACATTTTTTATTAAATTATGAATCGTGTTTTTCTTTTTTGCACCGGCAAAAGGATTTTCCATCAACTTATTCATATTTTGAAAAATTAGAATGCAACATGAATTTCGATGTATCCTTTGGTTTAGTATAGCACTTCTCTCCCACTCAAGCTAACATTATGTCCTTGCGATATTTAAAATCCATTTGTTCTCAAACTCATTTCCAATTACATTCTCAATAAAATAATTTTACGTATGGAATCATGATTTTTTTCTACTTTTTAACTATACATTCACCAAAAAGTTACTTTTCATAAAAACCATTTTTAAAAAATTCACACCAAATTGGCTTTACTATGGTTTCACACATATTAATGTATTTGCAAGGTGTACATATGAAACAAATAAAAGAATATATATTTGCTCGAGCTTTAGATTAAATGTAGTGGTAATAATGTGGGTGTGAAATGACGTAGTGGTTGGTAAAAAATGCCAGAAAAGGTTAAAGTTGATCTCATTATTAGATTTAATTCAATATACTGGCCGCGTGTGACCTATTAGTTGGTAACAAACATTAAGAGAGGGATAAGGTTGGTGGATGCAGGCAAGGCGACAAACGTAGATTTAGTCATTTCACGTAATTAGTAGGTATATAGGATAGCACAAGATCTCACTTTATCAGATATGGTTGTAATTGTTATAGGCAACAAGAATGCCTAAATCCATATTTTAAACATGGAATTCTCTGAAGCACTTATGTTCTCATTTAATAAACTAAATCTATATTAAATCTATATAAATGAATGGACAAAAAATTGACTCAAAATCCCTATTTTGTATATTTAATGTTCATTTGTCATGATTATCAATCAAAATTAATTCTTTGTTTGATTTTGATTATTTGATAACCACTTCTTTCCCTCGCTCATTAAAAAAAAAAAAAAATTATTTTTCATAATTTTACTCTTTAACAACACAAAAATAATGATAATAATAATAGTAATAATAAATAAATAAATAAATAAAATTAAAGAATCTCCTCTCAAAAATTTTTATCCAACAAACACAAACTAATTAATCACCTAGTAATCAATTCCATAATCAAGGATTATTTAGTCAATTCACACAACTCATTAATTTCCCCACTGATAGATCAAAATTTAATTAATTAATAATTAAAGAAGTTGAATTCCATTGACAAAACCAAAATTCCTATAAAACCCTCGCTCCCAAACATCTTCAGCCGTTCTGGAATGAAAAACGGGAAACCATTCGAAGTTGAATTCCATTGACAAAACCAAAATTCCTGTTCAAAGCCCTCGCTCCCAAACATCTTCAGCCGTTCTTCTATGTGGAATGAAAGACCGGAAACCATTCGTCTGGAGAATCTGGACTCTACAGTCGGTGCCGTCCCTTGCTGATTTCATCCCTTCTTCAACAGTTTAACTTGCCGGCAATTGAAATTTGGAAAGGAATTTCTTCTGGCTGACTAATTTCCCTTCCCTGACCCGGTAATCCACCTCTTCAGTCTTGATATTGGCCGGCGATTGGAGCGGCTCAGCGGCGGTGAAGTGCTGCCATTTAGTTTCAGCCGCCATCTGCCTCCCTCCATTGGACCATTTCCACTACTGTCTACCAATTTATCTTGTGATTTCTACTCAACTTATTCATCAACAAAATTGGAGGCAGTATCTGATTTTATGTGTGAAAACGGCCGCATTGTTGTGAATGATATAATTTCAAAATTTCAACTCAACTCCTTGTAATTTATTTGTTTTTTCGAAGTTGTTAGCCTGCTACTAATTGTGATGGAGTTCACCGGAGAATGGAAATCCCTCTGGCCCATATCCTTCGCCTTCTCTCCCCCACTCCTCCGTTCAAACCAAACCCCCAATGCACCTCTTGGCCCAATAATTTTTACCCCAAGTCTCAACACGCCCATCAATGTACTGCTAGAATCCCCGTCTCTGGCCCCGAGACTCCCCCTTCCATACCCACAACTTCCGCTCTCAAGATTCCTCCAAAAGTACTGTTCTACACCTTCCACCGCTGCCTCTATTTCCTCTCTTTTTGGTCCTCAACTCCCTGACTACTCAACCCACTTTAGTAATTTCAATGCCCTCCAACTACTCAGAATCCCGAACAAGAATTTAATTATTGTGTTTTTCCCCACTGGTGAGAATTATAATCAAGTGGGGTTTACGTTACTGTCATTAAAAGATTCCAAATTGAGTGTCACTTCGACAAGGGAAAATTTTTTCACGGTGGCGAAAGGTAGCTGCATAAACCATCACCGGATTACAAGGTTGTTGGTAAACCCAGTTAGCGTCGAAGATATGTCTTTAGTTGTGAGTAATGATTATAACAGTAATAGTGTTACAATGGTTGGGTTTTTGATGGTTTGCACCGAGTATTCTGTTTATTGGTATAGAGTTTGTATTAATAGTGGAGTTAAAGGGACCAAATATTGTTCTGTTAATTTGGATTACGCAGGGTGTACCGATTCTAAGACATTCAAGGGTAAAGCAGTTGTGAGTGCGTGTTGGAGTCCGCATTTGAAGGAAGAGTGTTTAGTGTTGTTGGATAATGGTGACTTGTTGATGTTTGATATTAATGAATCTTGCATAAGAAAGGGCAATCTGGGGCTTTTAGGGAGTGCAAGGAATAGAACTTTAGAGAAGAAGCTGCGAGTCTTACTCAGCAATAAGGTGAGAGTAGAGAAGGATGAAAGTGGTAGTGGGGAGTGGTTTGGATGTGACTTTAGTTGGCATCCAAGGATATTTATTGTTGCCCATTCTGATGCGATATTCTTGGTTGATCTGAGCTGTGCAGGGAATTGCAATGTGAATTGTGTGCTGAAGGTTGAGATGTTGTCTAACGTGAACAATGATGGGTTTGTGGCACTCTCGAGGGTGGGTTATGATGCTTTCTGCTTCACCGTATCTACAAAACACTTGTTGCTTCTTTGTGATGTACGGAAACCAATGATACCGTTGTTGCGTTGGGTACACGGTCTTGGTAATCCACAGTACATGACTGTTCTTAGATTGTCAGAGTTAAGGTCGAACTCAAAAGTTGATGATTACGAGTGTGTGTCTGAATCAGGTTATTGCATATTGCTGGGATCTTTCTGGGACTGTGAGTTTAGTCTTTTCTGTTTTGGGTCCAAAATTAATAGAACCAATTCTGTCTCTTCTAAAAATTTGAAGTTCTGCAACTCGTATTATGCATGGGGACTCCCTACAGAGATTTCATTGTCAGGCTATAATTGTAATTGTGGCAGCTGTTTTCTAAGAGAGGAGTTCTCAAAAAGTGCTCTCCCAGATTGGATTGACTGGAGGCAGAAAATACAGGTAGTAATGGGGTGTGGCATTCTTGATGCAGATTTTTTGCTGAGTTGTCTAGACCTAATAGTTTTCGTGGGTTTGTGTTAATTAGGTTAACATCATCAGGGAAGCTAGAAGCTCAGCAGTACCATGCAGAATGGGAATCTGTAAATTATTCTGAAATAGTTCATAAGACATGCGCTCATCGTGCAGATAATCTTTTGTATGATATTGATGACGCAGAATATAAATTAGAAAAGAAATTTCAGCACCTGAAGTTTGACTGCCTCAATGCCTATTTGGAAGACAATCTAGCCAAATACATTGTTGAACGAAGAGAAAATGTGAAAGAGAGTAGTGAAGATGTCCCACAAAGATGTAATGTTGCATCAAAATCCAACTTCCATCAAGAAATCTGTCATAAGCTGAAGGCCTTTAGGCTTCCTAGATTAAGGTCATCCCTGGCATTTTCTGATGTTATAGAAGATATTAGCTTACCAACCAGCGTAAATGAGATTGCTTTGAGAAGTACTTGGGCTAGCTTACCTACAAATCTCTTGCAATTGGCTTTCTGCACCTACTCAGAATTCCTCATGGATCTTGAGAAGCATAAGGAACCTTTAGAGTTCCTTGATATTCCCGATAAACTTCAACTCCTGCCCTTTCCTTTCCGAAAGCCATCACGCCGTAGCAATAAATGGTCTGATAAAGTTCAGCCTTCTGATGCTCTTGTAGGTCCAGTTCTTCCCCATCATCTTTTGACTATACTTCATAAACTCTGCATGGAAGAACTTAAAAAGGAAAGACAGACTTACCTGGAAGAAACAGAAGCATTCTCTATCAATGCTGAACGCAGACTTCAATATAAGAAAGTAATGGAGGTT
>NC_036254.1:2111311-2122067 GCF_002742605.1 Olea europaea var. sylvestris | reverse complement strand
CAAAAACCCCCCCCCCCTTTTCTTTTTTTTTAACATTCTACTTTGATGCACTCATTGGGATGCCAAATGAAGTCAAAAAATTACATTCTTAATACCATTTCGAAGTGCTCATGGCCTAATTTTTCACTCATTAATGGCATGCGAAGTGGTCAACTATAACAAAAGTTATGACATGTTAAAGTAGGTCGTTTGAAACTAATATTTTGAGAATTTCGATAATATCCTAACTTTAAAAATTCGTTTGCAATCATGTGTTATCTGAATCCACAAATCGTCTATGCCATGTAAAAGTTTGTTTCGAAAACTACATCGTTTTTATATCAAATGGTCCAAACGAATATCGAAAATAATTAAATATGTATCAAACGTACGCCCAAAAAAAGACGTCTAACTCGTTTTTTCTTTTAAAAAATTCAATTAATTATTATTTTTACACGATAAATTTTTCAATATAATTTATATCATTTCATTCGGAAGTCTTACATGAAATATGATGTAAATTTTTTAAGATCGTTACGGATTAAATGCAATTTGAATTACTTTCGAATTATATTTGCTTTAAATTTAAATTTCATTTACTTCCTAACTAAACTTGAATTTTATTTTAATTCGTTTAATTTCTATATTCAATTTAATTTACTCAATGTTAGCTCAGTATTTGCCAACGAAATGATAAACAAAACTATATAAGTAGCAAAATTAATTTAATAATATTAATAATGATATAATTATACGACGTTTTCAAAGTGTCAAAATACATATTAATTTATTTTCATTGATAATATGCTGTTTATTAAAAAAATTATTTTTAAAATTTTGACCCCACAGTTCTAAAGGTGTGGATCCGCCCCTACCCATGACAATTTTACCAAAGTTAGCCTATAACGAACAAATGAACCCAGTCCAAACATGCATCAGGGAAGGTTAACGGGTCTCTCCAAATCATAACTTATCAAAATGCAGCTAAAAATTTCAGAAAACTGGAAAGGAGAAAAAAGGGGACTGCTAAAACTCTGTAGATTATCAATTTAGAGCGACACGTTCCCAAAAATGCTCTCGTATCAGTCAATTTCCCAATCAAAAGCAGCTGAACGTAGAGTAACGACCTTTAATTTGAGAAAATGATAACACGGTATCATAAGTTCACAAATTCATATAATTACCGAGGGCAGGGACGGATCCATATGGGATCATGTGGGTTCAAATGACCACACAAAATTTATTTTTTATTTTTTCAAAAAATAGTTATTATAACCCATTTTCAACCTACTTTAATACATGTCATATAAAGTCGAAACATTGTATTTTTAATATCATTTTGAAGCGCTCATGGCCTAATTTTTGCTTCTTAATGGCATGCGAAGTGATCAACCATATAAAAAGTTACCACATATTAAAATAAGTCGTTTCAAATTAATATTTCGAAAATTTCGATAATATGCTAATTTTTAAAATTTGTCAATGATCTTATACTATTCGAATCTACAAATTGCCTACATCATCTAAAAGCTCATTTCGAGAAATAGATCGTAGTCATATCGAATGGTTCAAACAGATATTGAAAATAGTTAAATATACATTAAACGTACGCACTAAAAGAGGCGTTTAACTCGTCTTTTCTTTTTAAAAAAATCAATTATTTCATTAACGTTTATTATTTTTGCACGATGAATTTTTCAATATAATTTATATCATTTATTAGGAAATTACATGAAAAATGACGTCAAAAATTCTAAAATCATTGTGAATTAAATGTAATTTGAATTACTTTTAAATTATTTTTTCATTAAATTTAAATTTCATTTACTTCCTAAATTCAATGTGAATTTTATTTCAATTCATTTACTTCCTACATTCAATTTAATTTACTTGCTATTAGCTCAACATCCATAAATGATATGATAAACAAAACTATACATGTAACAAAATTCATTTAACAATATTGATAATAATATAGTTATAAGACATTTTCAAGGTGTCAAATGTATATTAACTTATTTTCATTAATATTATATTATTTAAAAAAATTACACATTAATTTTTGACCCCACAAACCCAAAAAGGCTGAGTCCACCCCTGATCGTGAAGGATTAAAAATTCCGCAAAAGTCCGTAGACTACCTGAAGAAATGACCAGGCAAGGTTGAGAAGAACGGTGAACAAGACCAACGCATAGTAAGAAATCATGACATAAGACCTGCGGTGGCTCAGCTTCTTGAGATTCCGCTTAGCTTGAAACCCTAGCTACAGAACAAACAACACCGACGGCAAAACAAGAGCTGCGTCGCGCCAGAATCTGGTGCAGCCGCGCTTCCCATATTGTACCATTTGGAAATTGTGTGGATTTTACTCGGTAATGAAGGATCTGAGATGTTCTGAGTTGAAGCGATCGATAGTGTGATATTTGGGGCTGACATCAGTATAATTCAAATTAGAATGAAAATCCAATAATTTCAGAGAATCAAATGCATCGTCGATCAAATTCACAGCCAAATTCAGTTTTTAATTAGCAAACTCTATCGGTTCTTGTAGTGCGTTTATGTGTGCGAGAGAGAGGAGAGACTTGGGAGGTGCTTGGATCAGGCTCGGTTTTTGGTGATTGAGCAAATGGTCACTTTTTTTAGGAAAATCAGTGAAGTGGAAATTGGGTCAAATAGCCTATTTCATAAGAAAAATTTTACTTGTACATAATTATTGTACATAATGATATTCATAGTGTGATGTGACAATTATCCCATTATTGATGTGCAAGTGTGAGATTTGAATTAAACGTTATATTCAGTGCCACGTGTAATTATGGACACTATTATGTAAATAATTATGTACATGTAGCACTTCCCATTTCATAATACATTTTGAAATTTAGCCTTTTGATTAGAATAATTTTTTAAAATAAATATATTAAATCATAATTTATAAACTACCTAATATACCCTTATTCAATATTGATAGGAGGAATTTGGTATGAAGGTTTCATCCATTTTCCCAAGATTGATAGAATTGTAACTCGTGGAAAAAGCACCCGTATGTGAACAACCACTTCTAAGAACCAATTTCATAGTGGGCTATCCTCAATTATGATTGTTTCCTCAATTTTTCATTTTTAATATAATTTTATGCAAAAAAATTTAGAGAAATTTGTACTAGCAAGAATTATACTGATAGGGTGGGCTTGTTTAAACCTTTAAATCTATTCATATTTCTTATATGTTGTGATTAAGTTTTAAAATACTTAACAATTCAAATTTCTTCCTGTAACTGTAAATTTGGAAAAAAAAAATTATGTTATTTCTTTGTCTATTATTCATGATGTAGATTTATAAGCAAATTGGGAAAAAGATGTAGTGGAGCATTCTGAGTGTAAGTTATTGAATAGATACATATGAGCTTATAAGCAAACATGGGATAAATAGCACCATAGATGATTTTGAATTTGATTTATGTCTACTTTTTGTTGTCAATAAGACTTAATCCCATTTGAGGCTGCACAAAATTATTCATTTTCACGAAACCTAGACTTGCTCCTATGAAGAACTTACGTGATGAAATTGTGGCAACAAGTAAACTATTGTTTTTTCCCAAAAAATGAAATACCACAATTGTTTTCTTCTTATGCTCTATTTATTGTTTGAGTGATTTTTGCTTCTTGACTTAACAAAAAAAAAAAAAAGAAATCCCAGCAACATATGAATCTTTTGGATTCTAATTAATGTTAAGCTGATAATTGGAAACTAAGATGGCAATTTAATAGAAATTGCTATAAAAAAATAGATATTTAAGTATCTGCTTGCTGAAAATATTTAAATGTTATGTTAGTTGCAATGTTAGTGTAATGAAATGGATATTCTGTGATATCATTGAAGTCTTCGCATATTGGTACTATTTTGCAATTTGCATCAAATGGAACATGATAGAGTAATAAATGATCGTGATTTTTTCATTGTAACTAATATATGTTAGTGTTTTGCATATTTTTCCATGATGTAAATTGCATTTACTTAGTTGAGATTGTGATATTTGATATATTAGTTGTTGAATTTTTCAGTATGGCACCTTGAAGTTTATCTAGTTCTGAAAATGGCATCCTGCCATTTATGTAATTTTGAGGATGTCACCCGTCTTTAATCTATTTTTGAAAATAATTGTACTAAGTATCATTTAACATTACTGTAAATTCTTCATATTTGTTCGTTGATTAATTAACATGATTGTGTTGTGACTTTTATTGTAGAAATGAAACACTCATTTGAGTATGTGATTCTCACCAAAGATAGAATTAAAGGTAAACCTTAAAAAAATATGCTCCCTTAAAACACCTTGACTATATTTAAGAGATGTTAAATAATGTTTGGGGGAGAAAGGCTTTTGATCACACAATTGAATGATGAGCAAAGACAAACATCGGATACTTCGTTGGCTAGAATAGACTACATATGTTATACTTATTATTGAAAATGTTCTTGTAGGGGAGATTGCAAAATATACACTATCAAGTTTATAGAACTTTTGTTGGTCGGATTAAATGTAAAACTTATATCTGATGATATGATTGAATGTTAGATGAAGAATCTAGTTGCTGAAATTGTTACTATACATTTCAATCCATAATTTTTTTCTTTGTATATTTTTCAATTTTATGTGGTCAGAGGATATAGAATTTAAATGCTAATTTTGTCAAGATGGTAGTGCTTTGTATGATTTAGTTTCAAAACATGTGCACGGGTGCTGATTTTGTCCAGTTAGTATTGATTTTTATGATTGATTATGGAACAAGTATATGGATGTTGACTAGTGTTGCTATAAAATTTTGCCACATTTTCTATTATCTGAAACGGTCAAAGTTGAAAGGAGTTGCGGTTTTTACGATAGCTTATATATTTATGCGATGAAAAATAAATTGTATTATTAACTATACAAATTCGTCCAGTTTGAAAAATGGCAGTTAGACGTTTAAAATTATAACATGCAGCTTTAGGTCACGAGGACTCGATTCACTACAACACAAGTATTGGAACATGCTATGTTTTGTATACCCTAAAGTACAGTCATACTTGTAAAATGATAACATGTTTTGGGTAACATGGTCTAAATTTCACTTGCTATGTTTTTGTTACTCTACTCGCTAAATGAGACCCCTACATGTAAAAATGATAATATGCCATTTTTGGTCAAGGGTCTCAATTTCACTTTAAAACTAGTAACATATATTGTTAATATTCTAAAACAAAAAAAAAATTATTTCTTTTGAAGTAGCAAACTATTATTGACAGATATTTTAGATAGATTTTAGTTGCTTCCCAAGAGCATAATTGAATACGATCTAACGTAAATTATATTTTTACTCTTAAAGAGTAAATTTTTATACAATTGATTATTTTAAATAATAATATGTTATTACTCATGACGAACATGACACTACGATTCCAATATTTTGGAAGAATATTGATATTGCTTTTTAGAAAAAATGATAATAAATACGTGTTCTTGAAATAGCACATATTTTGAATAATATATCATGTGTGATTTACAATTTTATGTTTATCTCCTAAGAAAAACATATGACTTATGTCATGTTGACATTGATCATTATATGATTATATAATGTTTAATCGTATTCTTCGAAATTAAATAATCGGATTAGATCTTATATTGAATAAGAAGTTCAATTTGATTGGCATGACATGTTGGATTATCACTGGATTAATAATGATACGAAATTAAAAAATTCAAATGGATAGACAATAAAGAACTAGAAGATTATTTAATCTAATGAAATCCTATATAATGTTCGTTCTCTTTATCGAAAATTGATCATTAAACATCACTAGTTAAAACAGAAAATGAATTTCCTATATCTTTGAAAATTAATTAGGATGATATATGGGGCTCCATCATCCTCCACGTTGATCATCTAAATATTATCTGTATATAATATATTTGATACATACATTAGATTCCATCATGTCCGCAATCTGTAATTTGCAAAATTATTGCTCAAATTTTAAATTATGAGCATAATTTTCAAATTATATAATCAAGACTGTGTCTTGTTAATACTAAAGGGTATAAATCTCAACATATTAATAAGTATTAGTTGGGATATCGATAAATGGTTTAAAACTATTACTTGTTAAACGCTTCCAATTAATTTAATTGAGAACAAAGCACTACCTATTTTTGTTTAGAGAATTCTATTATGCATCATGCCAACATCATAGTTCATCTTATTATAATTGGCTTATGGTCAGAGCTTAATTTTTTCATCTAATTATTTTGAGAGTGCAGTATATGTAAAATTGAACCACCATAATGCAATGAGATGGAAAATGAAGAATGCTGAGAATAAATGCGTAATTCGAACCCTTATCTCAAATATGTGATATTTAGTAACACAATTTATTGATTATCAATTTTGATTGGACAATTTTCTCAGCATTAGGGGGAGAAATTAATATGTTGGAAATATTGTACAAATACATCTTTATCTTAATCTTCGCAAAATGTCATTCTAACCAGAAGTTCAGAAGATAATTATTTAGACACATTTACTAATCAAAGAGATAAACAATATCTCACGCACAATTTTTAAATGCTCCAATACGAATGATGTCCTAGAAGGACAATTTGATAGCATTATATTTGATATATTTATGACACGCTTGGAGCGTGATGGTATTCGACTCTAATACAAAAAAAAATATCTTCAAACGAAGATGGAGCAATTAGCAAAGATGGTCCCAATTAAGGATGCATATACTTTTGGTGAGTATTTAGACATAACAAATTATAAAACCCCATAAAAAAGTTCAGATATCCAATTTGTTAAAACTTGAGATATTTTAATAAGTTATGTCATTATGGGAAAAGAAATAGAATTGAAAAAAATGTTGTCGACAACAATTTTACACATGATGTACTATATCATATAGTGAGGAATCAAAATAAATGTGTTGAAATATATTGATTGAAGTAATGATCGATTAAATGAAAAGAACGCAATCCTAAATTGAATTTACTAGAGAAACTTGAAGTTTCTAGATCTTAATCTGAATATCTAAATGTGTATATTTATACGAAATAAAAATGGAAAAAGTAAAAGTCGTAATATGAAATGTATGAATCTTTACATAATAAATTTCGCGAAAACTTATATAAATAGATAAGTTATCTTGTGGTGTCATCACATGTCCCTACCTTGTTAGAGTAACAATGCATAAAATTTGATATGCATATAATAAATATGATTTAGTTAACTTATCTTACATATAAATTTAATACTATTCTTGAAGGAATTAATATGCTTGAAGCATAATTTAAGTGATTTATCATGAGAAGTAAACACGCATTGTACTCTTTTTTCTTAACCAAGCTTTTATCTTATTGGATTTTCCTGACAAGATTTTTAACTAGGCAACTTTTATAACATATTCAAAAGAATAGTATACTTTTTTTCCTTCATTAGGACTTTTCCCTAATAAGGTTTTAATGAGTTATTCTTTGTGCAATAATGTCCTTAACCCACAAGGCATTTATACTCAAAAAGTATACTCTTATATGTATGAGACTCTCGATGAGATCAACAAGAGCTATTTTTCAAATCATCAAATTATTACAGTCATTAAAGGTTGATACATATCTTGTATGAAGACGGTGTTATCTTAAGACCATGCAAGACAACAACAGACATATTTTACCAGAAATTGTAATATTGAAGACATTGACGTACGAGATATGAATAGCTTGATACAAGAGTTGAAATAAGAGGGAGTAGCTGTACCCTTTTTTTCCTTTTATCAAATTTTGTCCCACTGAATTTTCTTGACAAGGTTTTAATGAGGCAACATTTTATCACTCCAAATTATTTGTATTTTTTTTCTTTTGTTGACATTTTTGCCAAACAAGGTTTCAAAAGATAGTTATTATAGAAATAATCATCAAAGGAAGAGTGTTGTAAAATAATGAGATAATATTGATGATTACTTAATATTATCATGATATATAGATAAGTCCTATCTTGTGTAGAAGATTTATTTCATTCCAGTTGTAACTTTTATTTGGATCATATAAATATAAGGCATTGATTCTTAATAATACACACAAATCTATTGATCTCTATATTTTTTTCTCTTTTTCTCTCTTTTCATAACAATATAATGTAATATAAAATGTGTGATTTGTTACTTTTAGATATTTTGGTCTATTTAACTAGCAAATTGACAATTTTTTAGGCCAAAATTGTTCTTTGAATAATGCTATTAAGCATCAATGTATGTGATAATTACATGACATTAAGGCCTTGCTTGTCTACCATTTTTCAAAATTCTTTTTTTTTTAAACTTATTTTCGAATGTCATTATTCTAAGTCTCTTTTTTTCAAAATAGAACCGATCGGTTCGGTCAGGTTCCCCTATCAAATGGGTCTTGTTCGATTCTCGATATTGTCTTGAGAATTAATAGTGAATTTGGTTATCTAGAATTTTTCTTTTTTCTTGCATTAAGATGCATTAAATTTTTGAACACTAAATCCAAAAATTATCTCACGTTAAAATTTTATTTTCCATACGTTTCTTCTTGTTTTTTTAATGAATAATCAAAATTTAAATTTAAATAAACAAATTCATAGTTTTAATGCAACCCAATAGGAAAAAAATATTTTTTGCTCAATATTGTACAAGAATTCAAATTCTCTTGTTGTTTTCAAAGTTATTGGCCATTAAGAATCAAAATCCTATAGGATTGCTAAAACCCTAAGTGAGAAACAAAGGGAGGTCCTTCCAATATCTTATATTATTTGTAGTTCATATAGCGGTCCATAAACTCCGTTCTTATTTTGATTATGATAGGTGAAAATAAAATAATAAAAGGTAAAAGACTGGATAAGGTTTACTCCTCTAATTTTCGTTTTTGAGTAGTGGCAAATGCTTGTGAAATTCTTGGTTTCCGTCAAACTATCTGCCGAAAAAGATCATATCCGAAACTCTACCAATTTGTTTCAGTTGAAAGTCGATTAAACAATAGCGCTGTCAAATGGATCAAGCCAAGGTTTTTTTTTCCCCCATAAAATGGTTATGTTTCAATCCCATTTTTGAATTATTTATTGAGCTTGACAAGACCCGCTTCTAAGAAAACGTGGGTGGCATGATGTCACTGTGAACTAGTCCATTTTTGACACTGCTTCACAACTATTTATAACAATTTTTATAGCACGAGTCCCTTTCTTTAGGTATCTAGCCTGCCATGACAGACACTAGGATGTGTCGGGCCTACATTCTTATACGAGAACAATACATAACACCTACATATAAAAAATACATTTCAAAATTGACAAATCTGTCAAATTATTTCAAAGTTCCAGATATTAATTTTAATTAATAATATATTTAATATACAACTAATTAGAATTCATTATCCCTACCACTTCCATCAAATTTATAATATATCAATTAATTATCTAATTAATAATATATACAGTATACAATTAATTATCCCCACCCACACGTACCAAATTAATAATATATCAATTAATAATATCCCAACCCCCAATACCCACCAACTCACCCTACGAACCCCACCTTTTCCACCCTATAAAAAAATTTCAAAAATTGAAAGCTTTTTTCGATATTACACCCCATCCTAGAACCACACCCTACCCCATCCCATTTCCCCCCACCCTGCCCCTAATCTACCCCACCCTAACTTATAAAAAATTCCAAAATTAAAAATCTTTTATAAGACTACACCCCACACCAAAATCACCTCCACTCATCCCCACCTCACGAACCTTGTTGACCCAAAAAAATGTTGCCAACAAATGTCGGACCCACCCGCGCACACGTAAGCGAGAGTCCAACATGCAAAGACACGTAGAAGGTCTAAAACGGACGGATTAAGGGCGTGGGAGTAACCCAACGGCGCAGGGTGAGAACGTTCAGAATTTGATGAGATGTTCATAGACCGATTGTATAATAATTACCAATCGATATTTGTAAATGTGTATGTAACAATGTGTAAACTCATATTATATTGTAAGATAATAAGAGGGAGTTGAGTAAAGTGTTGTTCCTTGTATTAATTTTTTGCCTTTTTTTGTGAAAGATACATGGGGAGTATTTATAGTATTACTACTTAGATCGTGGCCCTTGGTTGGGAGTACACGTGGTCTCATCTCGTAAGTTTACATGTCCAAATTAAAGGTGTCACATTTGACTTCCTAACATGCTACATATTAATTAATTGGCGGCTCTGCCACTTCGTTGACAAGACAAGGCACTTGTACTCGATGATGGGTATTCCATCAATCACTTAGGAAGGATCCTTGTGTAAGACCGAATCTCTGGGGAGGAGTGCTACTAAGAGCCTTTGTAACGCCCCGACCCTAGTGGACCGGAACTCTACTTACTTTACTAAACTTAACCGGTGGTTTAGTAACAAGTGTATATGTTTTAGTGGAAGCTTACATCTTCGGATAATAATTTAAATAACAATATTTCAAATACTTTAAACAAAAACACTGAATCATTTTTTAAAACAACAAAATGTAATTTATTTGAAGAAAACATAACTTGTTCTCGCATTCTGCGTTATTCAAAACTTTAAAGAAATAACATTGGAAAACATTTCATAAAAATAAATCCAAATCACTTATTCACTGGATTTCCATGGGCTCATTGCATCACTCTCCATCTTCTCCTCCATTCATGCCCGAGGTAGAATTCCTTCAATCTGTAGAGATGGGATTAAACCCGTGAGTTGAAAAA
>NC_036254.1:2110402-2110733 GCF_002742605.1 Olea europaea var. sylvestris | reverse complement strand
ACTTTGATTGATGCTTTTGAAACTTTGAAAACTTGGATTGAAAACTTCGATGAAACTTGGACATTGAAAGAAATGCACTCCTTGAATGTTTGAAAATCATTGAAAATTGATTCTTGAAAACACTTCTTATACTTCTAGGAAAAATAGTTTTCCTCCCTCTCTTTTTCTCTCTTAGAAACTCTTTTTTTAGTATGTAAAAGCTCTTGCTTTTGGTGTGAGAAAAATGAGTGAACTGAGGTCTCTATTTATAGGTAAATATCCCATAACTTAAAGCAACTGCATGGTCAAATTTCATTTAAGAGAGAAAACATGGGTGCCATTTAAGTTTGAG
>NC_036254.1:2107001-2110375 GCF_002742605.1 Olea europaea var. sylvestris | reverse complement strand
ATTGAGGTAATTCAAAGTGCGTTGGAAAGCTAACTCAAAAAGATACAACTTTTATTTAGATATCATTTTCCAAATCGAATGTTTCCTATGTCGAAAATTGGTCTCAAATGAGACTAAAAATTTGAAGTATACTTTAGTCATCCAATATTCATGTCTTAGTGCCACTAAGGTGTCTAGAATTGTTTGGGGTTCTACAGCCTTTGGACTTCGAGAGGAGATTGGGCCTCAGAAGGAAGGGCCTCGAGGTATAAGGTCACTTCGGCATATTAGCTTCGGCATCAGCACTTGGGCCACGTCTGGCATGGGGCCTCGAATAAGATGTCATGTGGGTCGGAAGAGGTGGGCCATGGGCCCAGTGGGTTTGCCAAGTGTCAATACGTAACAATAGTCCCTCAAGTCCAAGTATGGTCATTTATGTAATACGTGGACTTTTGAATTTTTAGTACCTAAACTATTATTTTAAATTTTTTGTACCTCAATTAATAGTCCCCAAAGTCCAAATATAGATATTTATATCATGGTTGGATTTGAAAGTGGTGGTTTTGCTGTGATTGGGGAAGGTGATGAAAAAGTCTCGAACCTGTCAAGGCTTGAGCAGATGTGGTTGAAATGCGAAGAAGTAGATGTGGAAGTCGAGGCAATAAAGTGGATCGAACCTGTCGAGGCTTGCTAAGATGTGGCTGAAATGCGTAGAAGCAGATGTGGAAGCCGAGGCTGTGAAGAGGATCGAACCTGCCGAGGCTTCCTAAGATGTGGCTGAACTGCGTAGAAGCAGATGTGGAAGTTGAGGCTATGAAAAGGATCGAACCTCCCAAGGCTTGCTAAGATGTGGCTAAACTGCATAGAGGCAGATGTGAATGCTGAGGCTGTGAAGATGATCGAACCTATCGAGGCTTGCTAAGATGTAGCTGAATTGCGTAGAAGCAGATGTGGAAGCTGGGGCTGTGAAGAGGATCGAACCTATCGAGGCTTGATAAGATGTGGTTGAACTGCGTAGAAGCAGATGTGGAAGCCGAGGCTATGAAGAGGATCGAACCTGCCGAGGCTTGATAAGATGTGGTTGAACTGCATAAAAGCAGATGTGGAAGCTGAGGTGGTGAAGAGAATCAAACTTGTCGAGGCTTGATAAGATGTGGCTGAACTGCATAGAAGCAGATGTGGAAGCCGAGGCTGTGAAGAGGATCAAACCTACTGAGGCTTGATAAGATGTGGCTGAATTGCGTAGAAGCAGATGTGGAAGTCGAGGTGGTGAAGTGGATCGAACCTACCAAGGCTTGCCAAGATGAGGCTAAACTGTGTAGAAGCAGATGTGGAAGCTGAGGCGATGAAGTAGATCGAACCTACCAAGGCTTGTGAAGAGATGATTGTCTTCGATGTTTGTGCCAATAATTTGATGTTTTGTGCATGTTACCAAGAAAAGGCAGTCGAACAATTTCAACTTCCAAGGCACGTACGATTGCTACATTGAATGTTCAATGATGGCTACAGCTGGGGCTTTTAGGAGGAGACGCGTTTGGAGAGGTGCATGGGAAGCACGTTTCGATCAAAGGCGTTGATTTTGAAAATGGTTAGAATTCTATGATGTATAAAAGCCAGGATACTCCCATTTTGTGACCTTTCTTTCTTTGCAATTCTGTGTTTGTTGAAAATATCGTATTTCAGCGTTCAACCTTTACTCCATTCCCCTTTTCCAGCATCCCTCAGTGTCCTTAGTCGATTGCGTAGGTATTTCTTGCGAGAATTTGTTTTGTGATCTTTGTTCATTTTCCAAATTTATTCTGATATGGAGTCCACTTCGGCTAGGGGTAGTCACTGTCGCATCGTTTGGGAAAGGGCCAGATCCTGGGGGGACTCCGAGGTTGAACATTATGCTATGAGCGAGGAGCCCATAAATTACGAGGAGGAGTGGGGTGCTTCCAGGATACCTTCAAAAATGACCTAGAAGAGATTGGGGAAGATAAGGGAGAGGTACTGCATGCCTCATAACATAAAAATGTTAGTCCCCGATGCTGATGAACTGATTTGCTATCCGAGGCCCGAATGTGTCGCAGTCAATGAATACTTGTTTAAGGCGGGTATGCGTCTTCCTCTGCACCCCTTCTTCAGGACAATGCTAAGGAATTTTATGTTGTCGCCGACCCAGGTTCTGTCAAATTGGTGGAGCCAATTGGTGGGGTCTTACTTCCTGTGGAAAGAAGTGTCGATGGGGGAGGATATACCTTTGTATGTCTTCTAGACCGTCTTCGAGCCCAGAGTCTTGGACAAAGATGAGTTGAAGGGGTGGTACTACATTACTCCTTGGGGGGTCACACGCCCTTTTGTGGTAGGATTACCTTCTGCCATCAAGGGGTGGAAGGAGTCGTGGTTCTGGGTTCGGGGCAACTAGCAGGCACTAGTTGGGGACAAAGCCTTGGCTTGCACGGTACCGAACCAGTACTAGAAGCTTATGAGTCCCCCAGCCTAAGCTGTTTTATATTCTGTTGAGCTTTCTGAAATTTGTTTTCTGTTAATTGTTGTCATGTTTTGTAGACTCGAGTACGAGGTACCAACTCCAAAAAGTGGAGTTTGACATTATAGAGGACATCTACAAGCATCCTCTGAAGCTTCGCCACTTCGATAATCTCATCGACCGAAGCCGTTATTTCCTTGACTTCGAACTTATGGCCTCCAAAGGTAAGAAGTGCCTATACTTTGTGATGGAAAAGTTTGCTTATTGATGTCAACTTCTGATCCGTTCCTTTGTGTTGCAGATAAGTTCGGGAGGAGGGAGTATCCCATCCCCGATATGACCACTATAATGAAGGCCACCACTACAGTTGGGGCTGAAACCCAGTTCAAGCGGGGCTAAAGAGGTGAAAGGCAAAGTGGAGCGCCTCTCCAAGGTCAATACCTCTCAGGTTGCCGAGGAAGAGGCTTCAAGGAAAGAGAAAGATAGGGAGCCTCGGGGAAAAGAGAAAGTCACTGAGGACTCCCAGAAGAAGATGAAGTTGGTCCACCTCACAAGTTCTTCGGGGAAGTTTGGGACTTCCATTTTCCAAACTAGCAAAGATTCCCGACCACCGAAGCTCATAGACTCTGCCATGAATGCGGTGAAGGTAGAGATGGTTCGAAAAGTCGAGGTGGAGGAGGTAGCTAAAGAGGAAGCGAGGTTGGCTGCTATAAAGGCCGAAGAGGAGGCTGCGAGCAGAAGCCCATAAGGACCTAGGGAAAATCCCCTAACTTCCTGGCTAGGCGTGAAGAAGAGCTTGCCCCTGCTTTGTTGGAGGCTCTTCCTGAAGAGGTCCAGGATGCTGTAGCCAGTTTTTACAAATTTTGGACAGATAGGTAGGTGTTGCATGCCTCGTCCTACGACACCATTGACCTCTCAAGGGCCC
>NC_036254.1:2018284-2106522 GCF_002742605.1 Olea europaea var. sylvestris | reverse complement strand
ATGGTGCAGCAACATAAAGGCTTCTTCCATTGGTATTTAGCCTCACCAAAGAAAGGCATGTGGAGTGAGCCTCGGAGTCCAAGCGAAGTACCCCAGAGTTGGGGGTCTGGACCTCTTCTCCGAGACTCTCACGCTTTCCTACATGGTGGATGGTGCAACCACGTAGAAGCTTCTCCCAGTGGCATTCAGCCTCGCCAAAGGAAAGCATGTGGAGTGAGCTTCAAAGTCTAGGCGAGGTGACCCCAGAGTTTGGGGTCTGGACCTCTCCTCCGAGGCTCCCACACTTCCCTACATGGTGGATGGTGCAGCCACATAGAGGCTTCTCCCAGTGGCATTCAGCCTCGCCAAAGGAAGGCATGTGGAGTGAGCCTCGAAGTCTAGGCAAGGTGACCCCAGAGTTGGGGGTCTAGACCTCTCTTTCAAGGCTCCCACACTTCCTTACATGGTGGATAGTGTAGCCATTTGGAGGCTTCTCCCAGTGGCGTTCAGCCTCGCCAAAGGAAGGCATATGGAGTGAGCCTCGGAGTCCAGGTAAGGTGACCCTAGAGTTGGGGGTCTGGACCTCTCCTCCAAGGTTTCCACGCTTCCCTACATGGTGGATGGTGTAGCCACGTAGAGGCTTTTCCCAATGGTGTTTAGCCTTGCCAAAGGAAGGCATGTGAAGTGAGCCTCGAAGTCCAGGCGAGGTACCCCAGAGTTGGGGGTCTGGACCTCTCCTCCGAGGCTCTCGCGCTTTGAGAGTCGTATCTGAATTTAATGACATTTTATTGAAGCTAAAACAGTTACATATGTTGGGAAAGATCCTCCAACGATGCGGTACATTCATTGGTAGGAAATTCGATATACTCAATGTTCCATGGACGAAGCTGTGCCTTGCCTTCCATGTCTTTGATTTTGTAGGTGCCGGGTCGGAGTTCTTCTTTAACTCTGTAAGGGTCTTCCCAGTTTGGACCCATTGTACATTCTCCAAGTCCTTTGGAGGAGAGCAAGACTTTCCTAAGGACCAGATCATTGATTTGGAAGGACCTTTTCTTCACCTTAGAATTGAAGTATTTGGTCATTTTCCTTTGGTATGCGGCGAGCCTCAACTGGGAGTCATCTCTCCTTTTAGCTATGAAGTCGAGGTTAAACCTCTGTAGCTCATCATTAGATATTTCGCTGAAGTATAGACGACGTGGTGATGGTAAGCCGACCTCGACTGGGCTCATGGCTTCGGTTCCATATGCCATGAGGAAAGGAGTTTCTCCCGTGAGAGTTCTTGTGGTAGTTCGGATTGCCCAAAGAACTTGAGGCAGCTCATCAATCCAGGCTCCCTTTGATGTATCTAGTTTCCTTTTGAGGACATGTTTGATCATCTTGTTTACAGCTTCAACTTGGCCATTGGCTTGGGGATGATGAGGTGCTGAGAAGTGCTTCTTGATTCCAAGTTCTTCACATAGGTTCCTGACCTTTTTATTATTGAACTGCCTTCCATTGTCTGAAACTATGGAGTGGGAAATTCCGAACCGGCATATAATATTCTTCCAAAAGAACTTGGAGGTGTTTGATTCCATGATTTTTGCTAGCGGTTCGGCCTCAACCCAGTTCGTGAAATAGTCAATGGCCACAATGGCGAAGTTCGCGCCTCCTCTACCTTTTGGTAGAGGACCTATCAAATCCACGCCCCACTTGGAGAAAGGCCATAGGCTGGAGACAGCAATTAGCTACTGCGAGGGTTGCCTCTGAATGGGGGAGAACCGTTGGCACTTGTCACATTTACTCACGAACTGAAGAGCATCCTTTTTCAAGGTGGGCCAGTAGTACCCTTACCTCAGTACCTTTTGTGCCAAGGCTATTCTTCTCGAATGATTGCCACTAACACCTTCTTGGATTTCTCTCAGAATGTACGTGGCCTCACCTCCCCCCACGTAGCAAAGAAATGGGGAGGAGAAGCTTCTTTTGTAGAGTACGTCATCGACGAAGAGGAAATGAGCTGACCTCCCTCTCTGCTTGTAGGCCTCATCTTTGTTAGTAGGCAGGACCTGGTCCTTTATGTAGGCTATGATTGGTTGCATCCATGTGGGAGTTCTTTCGACCCACATTACCTCAGAGGCCTGGGTAGATGGCATGAGGAGGTGCTCAATTGGTACTATAGCAAGTAGTTTGGAGTCTCTGCTGCTCGCAAGTTTGGAGAGAGCATTTGTATGTGCATTCTCGAGGCGAGGGATCTGCATTATTTCGAATTTTTCAAAAGATGGTAGGAAGTTCATCACCATCTTCAAGTAAGAAGCCATGGTTTTATCTTTAGCTGAAAAACTATCATTCACTTGGCTAACAACCAGCTGGGAGTCACTGTTGATACGTAACCTTCTTACCTGCATTTCTTTGGCTAATCCGAGGCCCGCAAGGAGCGCCTCATACTCAGCAGCGTTGTTGGTGGCCTTAAATCTCACGATTGAGTTCAGCTTATGACCTTCTGGGTTGACAAGGACTACCCCAGCTCCTGAACCTATGTTTCCAGCCGAACCATCCACGAACAATTTCCATGTGGGGGACTCAACAGGTTCCATAACATCTTTCACCTCGGGTACATTGGTAAACTCTGCTACAAAATTAGCTAAGGCTTGGCCCTTGATGGCTGCCCTTGTCTTAAAGATAATGTCGAATTCACTTAACTCTACTGCCAATTTCAGTAGTCTTCTCAAGGCATTCGGCTTCTGTAGTACTTGGCTCAAAGGAAAGTTGGTTAGAACGTGAATGGTGTGTGCTTGAAAGTAGGGCCTCAGCTTCCTAGAGGCTGTGATCAAGGCTAAGGCGAGCTTCTCCATAATGGGATAGCGAGTTTCCGAAGATATGAGTGTCTTGCTGGTGTAATACACGGGAAGTTGGTTCTTTCTTCTCAGGTTAGAACCACACTGATGGCCTCATTGGAGACGGTCAGGTATAGTTGAAGGATATCGCTGGGCTTTATCTTGGAGAGGATGGGACCTTACCTAGATGCATTTTCAAGCCCTAAAAGGCCTCTTCACATTCCTCATTCCATTCGAATTTCTTTTCGGCTTTCAATACCTTGAAGAATGGAAGGCATTTATCGGTGGCCTTGGAGACAAAGCGGCTAAGGGCTGCCACCCGTCCCGTTAGGCTTTGGACTTTCCTGGGTTTCTGGGGTGATCTCATCTCGAGTAAGGCATTGATCTTTTCAGGGTTGGCTTCGATCCTTCTTTGGTTCACCATGTACCCTAGGAACTTACCAGAGGTAACGCCAAAAGCGCATTTGAGGGGGTTGAGCTTCATCTTGTACCTCCTAAGGATTCCAAAAGTGTTATCCAAGTATGTCACATGGTCATCCGCCTTTAGGCTTTTCACAAGCATATCGTCAACATAGACTTCCATTGTCTTGCCGATGAGGTCTACAAACATTTTGTTGACAAGCCTTTGATAGGTGGCCCCAACATTTTTCAACCCAAAGGGTATCATCTTGTAGCGGTAAAGGCCTCTGTCAGTGATAAAAGAAGTGTTTGCCTCATCGATAGGTACATGGGTATTTGGTTGTAGTCAGAGTAGACATCTATGAAGCTCAGGAGCTCATGTCCGGAGGTGGAGTCTACCAATTGATCAATTCTCGGAAGCGGGAAGCTGTCTTGGGGGCATGCCTTGTTGAGATTGGTAAAGTCAATACATACCCTTCGCTTACCGTTGTGGTTCTTGACTAGCACCGGGTTGGAGACTCACTTCAGGTAGATGACTTTTCTGATGAAGCCATTCTCGATTAGCTTCTGCACTTCTTCCTTTAGAGCCTTATATCTTTCTGGGTTGAGAGCTCTTCTCTTCTGTCTATGCGGGGCAACCTTAGGATCTATTTTTAGGTGGTGGTAGCTGACCTTAGGGTCTATGCCCACCATATCCTCATGCCTTCAAGCAAAGACGTCAAGGTTCTTGTAGAGAAAGTCTTTCAATTTTTCTTTCATGTCGTTGCTCAAGCCTACGCCCACTTTCAACACCTTCGCGAGGTTACGGGGGTCGACCAGGAAGCTTTCTAGTTCCTCACCCGTAGTTGCTTAGGGTTCGTGCTCAATCATGCGGGGATCGATCTCATCGATCATGGAGAGTTCTTCCTGCTCGGGAGGTGCATCGATCATGTCAACATCCTCTCGTTCGGTAGAAGCCTCACTTTAGACGTCTGCCATATCCACATCAGATTGCATGTACATCTCGGGCTCGACCTTTCTGATAGAGTTCAGGAAGCACTTTCTTGATCCTCTTTGGTCACCTTTCACTGTTATCACCCCGTTCTCAGTTGGGAGTTTCATACATAAGTAGTGGATGGAAGTGATGGCTCCCAACTCCTTCAGGGCTGGTCTACCCAAGATTCCGTGGTAGGCTGACCGACTGTCTACAATAAGGAATTCCATGAAATTCATGGTGGTTTGGAGGACTCTCCCATCTCTACCTCCAATGTTATCTTTTCTCTCGGAGTGATACTATCTCCGGTAAATCCATATAGAGGAGTGGTGGTGGGCGTCAGCTCGTGGTCCAGGATCATCTTGTCAAAAGTGGACCTGAACATGATGTTAACGGAGCTGCCATTATCTACTAGCATTCGCTTGAGTCCATTTCGGACCACAACGATCCTTACCACAAGTGCATTACAATGGGGGTAGTGAACCCCTTCAGAGTCCTCATGGATGAAGACGATGGGCGGTACTTGGTTTCTTCAGGAGCTACTGTCTACAATATAACTGGTCAGTGGGAGGCATTTGGCCTCTCAAAATAATTCCGTTTTGCATTTCGAGTTTTCCCTCCCACATAGGGGCCTCCAAATATAGTGTCTATTTCGTGAATAGGGACCGCCTCTCGTGCATGACGATTTTCCCGATGCCTGTATCCTTCCCTAGTTCTATCCGTGACATGTTTTCTTCGATGGAGAGAGACATCTCGCTGGCGGGGAGCAGCCTCCTCACGCCTACGTCGCTGGTCGTTCCTAGGCGGGGCCTGTTCGCCTGCAGCGAATCATTCCTCTTATCTTGGGGGCTTTCCCATCAGTTGCGATATGTGTACTCTCGACACTCAGACGTATCATGACCGTAGGAGCGGTGGTACGTAAAATAATCGGGGGGTTCTGATTAGGCCTATTCCTCCTGAACCGTACCCCCAGCCTCTTCCTCTCTGTGGTATCTGTTGTGAAGTTTCTACTTGCGGGTCGGTAGTTGTTGGATTGACATCTTCATATGCCAAAGTTGGAACTACGTTTAAAGTGGTTGTGGCAAGTGCTTGCCCTGAATTTCCATTACCAGGTGGGTTCATCTAGTAGTCCATCAGGTGGAAGGTCGATCCCCTGGCACATTGTCTTTGTTGAGGTGGGAGGCCTCTGCTGGCCCGATTCTGGTGCTTAATTAATTCTTCATTAATAATCTCCCTCCTCATCATTTCCAATAGGGTGTCGTAAATAGTGAGATCTTGATTTTGCACGTCCCTCCAGAACAAGGTGTTCATATTCAGACCTCCTCTTAGGGCTGACAAAGCTTTACGATCGGTAACTTGCACACAATACGTCATTTCGTCGATAAAACGTGATAAGAAGCTTTTTAGGGATTCCCCATGTGCCTGCCTCATGTCTTGAAGGCACAGCCTCTCAGTCCTTGCTCACCGTAAACCTCTTTAGGAAAGTGGTCTTGAATTCTGGCCAATTCCTTATACCCCCAGGTAGCAGTCTACTATACCAGATTTTAGCTGCTTCACTAAGTGTCAAGTTAAAAGCTCTACACTTCACAGCTGGAGTGGTGCCTCTGAGGCTCTAATGAGTTTTATAAGCACTTAGGTGTTTCTTCGAGTCACTTCTCCCATCACACTTTAGTATTTTGGGCATCACATAGTGGCTCGAAACCTGGGCGTTTCTTAGTTCCCTTGAGAATGGCAGATTTTCATCGTCGTTGTCCAAATCACAAGACCTCTGCTGCTCATCTGAGTCATTATTTTCCTCGGCCTCATACCTGGGTATTTAATGAGAGGGTCCAACTTGGGTCCTAGCCTCCTCGTCCCTCCTTTGGCGCCTATTTCTAGGCGGAGCAGCATGGGAGACATTCTCATGCCTTTCCTCCAGCTGATGAGACATTAGAGGTGGGGGCTGGGGTCTATTCTGAGGCTCGCGTTATTGTTGCTGTTGCCCGTACCTCGATTCTGCGGGGCTAACTCTATCAAAGACGCTATTAGACCTCTTAGGTCTTTGTTCTGGCTCATATGCTGATGGAAAGTTGTCCTAGTTATGCCGAGTCTCGGTAGGTTGGCCAGCAGCATAATTGGAGGAAACATCAACTTCTACTTCCCTCTCCATAAGGCTCCTGCCTCGGTTGTATTCTACCGGTACAGCCCTTTGGCTTTGAACTTCCTCTTGGTCATAATATTTTTGGGATACATTGGGAGGAATGGGAAAACCTCCTTGGCTCTATATCTGGGCCTTGAGTTTTCTCATGGCCATGTTTTGGCTAGCAATATCCCTCATGTTCGCGCCATGGTGGCCATTTTCCTTGACAATTGAGCGGCCATCCACATGCCACCTCTTCTGTGGTGGTGGTGAGGCCAATGCTGAGCTGCTGGGACAACTGTCGGTAGGGACATTTCCATATTTTCTCTTACCCTCCTAGGGGGTACATCCTCGTTTGAGCTCATCCTCTTCTGTTCCAATCTCAGATTGTTGCTAAGTTGTGAGGCTTTCACTTGTTCTTTTGCAAGAACAAATTCCTTTTCAAGGGGGATGCCCAAATATTCTTTTTGATAAGCTTCTTCCACACGGTTGCTCGTGGTTATAGTATGATTTCCCACAGACGGTGCAAATCTGTTGACCCCAAAAAATGTTGCCAACAGATGTCAGACCCACCCGCGCACATGTAAGGGAAAGTCCAACACACAAAGACACGTGGATGGTCTAAAACGGACAGATTAAGGGCGTGGGAGTAGCTCAACAGTGCGGGAAGGGAATGTTCGAAATCTAACGAGACGTTCGTAGACCGATTGTACAATAATTATCAATCGATGTTTGTAAATGTGTATGTAAAAATGTGTAAACTTGTATTGTGTTTGCAAGATAATAAGAAGGAGTTGAGTAAAGTGTTGTTCCTTGTATTGAGTTTTTGCCTTTTTTTGTGAAAGATACATGGGGAGTATTTATAGTATTACTACTTAGATCGTGGCCCTTGATTGGGAGTACACGTGGCCTCATCTCGAAAGTTTACATGTCCAAATTATAGGTGTCACATTTGACTTCCTAGCATACTACATATTAATTAATTGGCGGCTCTACCACTTCGTTGACAAGACAAGGCACTTGCATTCTATGATGGGTGTCCCATCAATCACTCAGGAAGGATCCTTGTGTAAGACCGGATCTCTGGGGAGGAGTGCTGCTTAGAACCTCTGGACCTTAGGAGGAGATTGGGCCTCAGAAGAAAGGACCTCGGGGTACAAGGTCACTTCGACATATTAGCTTTGGCGTCAGCACTTGGGCCATGTCTGGCATGGGGCCTCGGAGCCTCAAATAAGATGTCACGTGGGTCGGAAGAGGTAGGCCATGGGCCCAGTGGGTCGGCCAAGTGTCAATACGTAACAGACCCCACCTACCTCGAAACTACACTCTACCCTACCTCGCTCTAACTTGTAAAAAAAATTAAAAAATTAAAAATCTTTTATGGAAATTACATCCACCCCGGAACCACCTCCATCCACACCCACCTCTGAACCGTCTCCATGGGATCACCTAGTTCTCCCCTTGATTTCTTGCCATTCGCCAATTGCTGCCATCATTCAAACATCAATAAACCCTAACCTCATCACTCATCTATAAATCCTTTCTCTGTACTATATTAACGAATCGCCTCTTCCTTTGCTTCGATTTAAACCTTTTTCTTCAATTTGATAAGTAAATTCTTTTTTTCTGAATCGATTTCGTCTGTGATGATAAATCCAAATGCTTGTTTCTCAAAACATTCGCAGTGGCCGCCTAAGAGCTTTCGCCTTCATCAGGCTTGAGAGCTTATGCTGCTTCTATCCTTCCTTGATGACTGAGACAGATTTTTCTAAATTTAAGTAGCCAAAATAAGTAGAAGTTTCTTTTAAAACAATTTTTAAAATAAGTTATTTAAAAAAAACCAACTAAAAAAGTTATTATCTTTTTGCTGCTCTCAACCATAATTCTACTTTTCTTTTCTTTTTAATTGTAATTTTGATCAATGAAAATCAATATATAGACCTACCCAATGTAGTAAGTCTTTGTGTGAACTTGTATTTCTGAGAAGTGTTATTGGGAAGAATGATAATTTTGAAGAACTTCTAGTTGAAAATTTGTGGAAAAAATGTAATTTGAAAAAAAAGGGTTTGAAATCAGGACTATTTGTTTATCAACTCTGTGTCAAAAAATGACCAAATTACTATATTTTCAAAAAATGGAGGACAAATTTGCAATTAGGGATTAGTAGGGTGACCAACTAACTATTTACTTATAGTTGGGATTGTGTTAAAAGATATTCGATTTTCAAGATAGTCAGTCAGATGACCAAATTTGACTTTAAATAAGTTGAAGGATGAAATTGCTGTTAATATAGTTGTATGATGAAACTTGACTTTCGAGAAAGCTGAAGGATGAAATTGCCGTAAAAAGATAGTTGGATGAACAAATTTGATTTTCAAATTTTTTTGGTTAAAAGTTGGTTGGATGATGAAATTTGATTTTCAAAAAAGTTGATGAATTTTTTGTTAAACGATAGTTCGATGATGAAATTTGACTTTTCAAAATGTTGGAGAAGGAAATGATTGTTAAAAGATAGCTGGATGACCGAAATTCACTTTTCTGAAAGATGAAATTGCCCTTCAAAGATAGATTGATGATGAAATTAGACTTTTGAGAAAGACAAAGGGCGAACGTTTGTTAAAAGATAGTCGAATGACAAAACTTTACTTTCCAGAAAGTTGAAGGATGAAATTATTGTTGAAGTATAGCTGGATGACCCAAATTGACTTTTCAAAAGATGAAGGATGAAATTGTTCGTAAACAATAGATGGATGACTGAAATTGATGTTCTGGAAAGATTGAGGATGAAATTGTGTTTACTAGATAGTAGGATGATCGAAATTGACTTTTTCAAAAGATGGAGGATGAAATTTTCGTTAATTGATAGATAGGTGACCAAATTTCACTTTGCATAAAACTTGAGGATGTAATCATCATTAAATGATAGTTGGATGACTGAAATTGATTTTCCGGAAAGATTGAGGATGAAATTGATGTTACTAGATAGTAGGATGACCAAAATTGACTTTTACAAAAGATGGAGGATGAAGTTGTTGTTAATTGATAGATAGGTGACCAAATTTCACTTTTGCAGTAAACTTGAGGATGTAATCATTGTTAAACGATAGTTGATAGATTGGTGACCAAATTTTGCTTTGTAGAAAATTGAGGATGTAATCATCGTTAAATGGTAGTTAGATGACTGAAATTGATTTTCCTTAAAGATTGAGGATGAAATTGTGGTTTCTTGATAGTAGGATGACCAAAATTTACTTTTACAAAAGATGGAGGATGATATTTCCGTTAATTGATAGATTGGTGACCAAAATTCACTTTGCAGAAACTTGAGGAGGTCTTCAATGTTAAACGATAGTTGGATGACCAAAATTGACTTTCTCGAAAGATTGAGGATGAAATTTGTCTTTGGTAGATAGATTGGTGATCAAATTTCAATTTCAGAAAGCTTGAGGATGCAATTGTCGTTAAACGATAGTTGGATGACCATATTTGCCTTTCCAGAAAATCGAAGGATGAAATTATCATTAAAGTATAGTTAGATGACCATAATTGCCGTTCCACAAAACTTAAGGATGAAATTATCGTTAAAGTATAGTTGGATGAGTGAAATCCACTTTCAAAAAGATGGAGGATGAAATTATCCATAAACAATATTTAGATGACCAAAATTGACTTTCTGGAAAATTTGAGGATGAAATTGTTGTTACCAAATAAGACATTACCGAAATATGGAACCCCAAATTGTAGTTAATAGATACTTTGGTGACCAAATTTGGCTTTACAGAAAGTTCGAGGATGTAATTTTTGTTAAACGATTGTTTAATGACCAAATTTGACTTCTAACTAAGTTGAAGGATGAAGTTGTGGTTAAAGCATAGTTGGATGACAAAACTTACTTTCTAGAAAACTGAAGGATGAAATAGTCGTGAAAGTATAGTTGGACGACCAAAATTGACTTTCCAGAAAATCGAAGGATGAAATTGTTGTTAAAGTATAGTAGGATGACCCAAATTGAGTTTTCAAAAGATGTAGGATGAAATTGTCGTGAGTAGATAGTTTGACCCGTCTCCAAAATAATTTACATTCCAAATAAGCCCAAACTAAAACCCAATCCAGTCCAAGCCCTGAATTAATTCTTAATCTACACCTCTGAATCCTACACAGCCGAACCAGAAGAACCTAACCCGCCCATCACCTTCAACCCGAATAGCTGTGCAATTCCATGGACAAAAAATTGGTGGGAATAGTGGCAATTGGCCTTTTGACCTGATTTAAAGTTTTTTTTTTTTTTTTTTCCTTTTACCCACCTTATCTACTTTAAAAGAAAATTTTTGTCCTTTGACCGACCTTATCTACTTTAAAAGAAAAAATGTTTTCATATTCTATTTATCATTTTTACCCTCAGCCCTAAAGAGAAGAAAACGGCTCCAAATTTCAAAGAGATCAAGCCAGCGAAGAAGAAGCAACGGGAAAAAGAAGAAGCTGTACCTTCAAGCTTTAAACCTTCAGAAATTGAATGGGCATTTGCAAACTTCAACTGTAGCAATCTAATTTTAACGACCACCACTATTTATGGCTTGAGGAACCATTCAAGGTTGCGAGGAAGGATTGAAATATTTTTTGCATATATTGAGGTAAATTTGAATAATTTTTTACATAAACTTTTAGGTCTTATGAGTATTATTTTTTTTTCCGTGAGTCATTTTAATAATTTGTTCCTTGAGTATTTCTTTTTTGTTACCATTCCGACATGTTGATTTATGGCTATGTCTTGAAGAAAATAAGTTATATATTTATTTTTGTTCAGCATTCAATTGCATAAAATACATAGATTTGATAGTTTTTTTTTTTGCCAGGTTTTGTAATTTTAATTATTGGTAATGTACAATTTTATGTTCTTGTTATGAGAAATTCTATCGTTTTTTGCATTCCTTGCGCTAATTCGTTTCCATTTTCTAAAAGATCCATTGTACGCTGCTTTTCATGATGAAGAGTGGAGAGTTCCTGTTCATGATGATAAGTATGTGACTCCTTCCAACTTTATTTACTTTTTTGAGTTTTTGGCTTCCAATTGTTAGACGACCCTATTTTATGGCTTCCTTAATCTTTTGACAATTTGCTGGAACCCTTTTGAATTGTTGAGCTTCTCCACGACATTGTCTGAACTAACATGGCCTGCCTTCTTAACAAAAGGGATATATTTAGGTATCTTAGTATTATATGTTATATTTTCAACAATCAGACAATGGTTGCAGAAATTTGATTATTACAATTTTCATGAGCTCTATTGTCGCTGATTACATATGTGCGTGTCTGAATGTAGAGAAGTCTTTCCGGACTTTGATCCTATTTCAATGTCAAAATTAAATGAGAAGAAAGTAGCAACACTAGGAACTCCTGCCAGCTCTCTTCTGTCGGAACTTAAGCTGGGAGCAATAATAAAAGATGCACCTCAAATCTTGAAGGTAAGTGATGATCGCATTGTTTATTGTAAATTTTACCACACTACAAGATTTACATTTTTCCTGATTAGTTTCAATGATGTTATTAGAATGTTCGTGATCTCTTTGTCAGTGTTATTATTGTTTTTCTTCTTAGGGATAGGCAAACATTGCCTTTTGAACCTTGAGCTGTAGTAAAAAGGCTTCAGATATTTATTAGATTGACAATGATGAAGTTAAGCCCCTGTTTGACAACCATTACTTGGGAAAAACAATGTTTTGTATAGTAATTTTTAGGAGAATATGTGGTTAAAAGTAGTAAAAATTTTGGATTTACAGCAAAATATTTTATTGTGTGATTAAAAATGAGTATGTAGAACACAAAATTTTCAAATAATGATTGTCAAACGGGCTAATATTAGTTTTTATGTTTCTCATAGTTTAGCTAACAAAATAGCTTCTAAGCACTCACTACTCAGGCTTGATACGAAAGCGAGTATCTCCTCGAAAAGGTTAAGTAACTACATGTTTTAGGCAATTATCCAGTATTTTCTTTGACCAGAATGATTGATAAATGACAGGCAAGTAGTATATTGGAGAATTTGAATCACTTTATTTCCTTTTGCATGTATAATTTGGCAACATAATAGAAATGGGTTTACAACTGGTACCTTGAACTTATGGTGCAGTTGGGTTCACCAAGAACCAATGCCAAATTTGTTAATCCAGCCATCACTCCTATTGAACAATAAAGAGGCTATAAAGAAGGTTGAAAAAAAAATTGTAGTTATGAATAATGAACTTGTATGTACAATTGGTCTCACGTTTGTACCTCTCATGATTCAGATAATAGATGACTAGGGTCTTTCGACAAATACACATGGGGTTTTGTTAACTACAAGCCTATAATTTGTAATTTCCACTATCCTCAACCAGTTCCTATTACGACGTCAAAAGAGAATACCATAAGCAAAGACTTGGTTAGAAGAGGGTTAAGAGGAGTTGGACCTACGGTTGTGTGCTCATTTATGCAAGCGGCTGGGATTACAAGTGACCATCTCATCAGTTGTTTCAGATATCAAGATTGTCAGTTGTTTCAGATATCAAGATTGTATAACACCAGATGATTTAAGAAATGAGGATGATGGCCTCAAGACGATAAACGAAGGCGAGACAGTCAAGAGATCACTGAAATGGAACTAGGTAGAGCTATTGATGATTTGGGTTTTACCATTTAGCGGTAATTATTTTAGATTCACTTTGAAAGCGTTGTTATCTATTATGTGAAGAGGTAGTTTAACACACTAGGATTGGCTCATGTATGCCATGAAGTTTAATTGTTATGAATTAATTATTCAATTCTAATGTATCCATACTGAGTAGTAGTATTTGATTTTCTAGGATGATATACTCCATGTCTAGGCTAATTTTTTGTGCATTTTCATCTTAATGACAGTATTCTTTTAAGAGTTTATATTTAAGTCTTTGAATCAGAGTATAGACGGAGTGGCCCCCTCCCTCTTCTCCTTCTAGATGTATGTGCATGCAAAGGCGCTAGGGCTGCTAGTATCATTGTCCATCCCGCTACTTCTAAAGAAAATCAACATCGATTTGGAGACAAATACTCTTGCTGTAGAAAGGATTACCAAAACGACTAAACTAGCCGTTTTGTATGTTTTTTATTACAATCAAATATTCACATGTTCATATTCATTTAGTTATTTCACTTTGTTTACCATTATTTATTATCTTTTAGGGGCGATTGTGGTATGTATGTAGTGAAATATATAGAATTCTTGAGCATCAACGATCCGATAGAACAAGTTAATGGTTTTATATGAATAGATGAAGAGAAAAGATGGTTGTTGATATTTTTGCCCTTGATTATGAGCCCTAGGAACTTTTGATGTATTTGTATGTTTATGAGTTAATGAGTGTGAATATAATTTTCAATTATGCTATAAGTACACCTATTTTTACATTATTTTTTACAGCCTCACACATAACACAAGTGGGCTCGCGATTAAAATAATCGCGGGACCCACTCATGTGAGTGGGCTGTCGAAGTGAGTTTCTATAATTTTATAGTATATGTTAAATGTGGTTTTTTTGTGTTATAAATAGTAGTTTATTTTTTCAGATTGATTTAGTCTATATTACAATGGAGATAATGTTGAATTTTTTCAAAAATGTCGGTTGTTTACTGTAATTGTTTAGGGAAAATGACTGCTGTCTTTTTCCCAAATTACTAGAGTCGTTGAAAAAACTCCAATCTTTTCCTAAAAGAACGACTTTAAGACGTTTAAAAATACCATAGTCGTTTTGTAAAAAGGACCACGAAACGACTATGGTCTTTTTAAACGACTACACTCGTTTTTACGAAACGACTATGGTCTTTTTAAACGACTGCAGTCGTTTCGTAAAGCACAACTATTGTCTTTTTAAACGACTTTAATCATTTTTATATAGAACTAGAGTTGTTTGAAAAGAATCCAATTGTTTAAAATGTAGACAAATTGCATTGTATACAATTTATTGTACTCCTTACACATTGTTCAAGTATATATTGTATTTGATTTCAAGTACACGATTTACAATTGATTTGAATTAGTTAAAAAAAATAAGAAAACAAACTTCATTATATACAATTTAACTTGCTCTGCTAACAATATTCAAGTATACCGTATTTAAATAATAAGTATGCGACTTACAATAATGTATAATGCAAGATGAGGTGAGAATCAAACTTCTAATATTATTAAATCGTGTTTGGTTTTGACCTATTAATTTAAAATGAATAAAAAGACGCACTTCATTACATAGAATTCATCGTGTTCCACTAACAAGTTTAAATAGAAATCAGTTTTGCATTGTTATCTAAACGATATGCTATTAACTAAACAAACAATATATTAATTCTACAATTAGAAGGTATCAGACTAATACATGTTAGTCGGTTGTGTCCCATTTGCGGCATACTTACTATATTTGTGTCTTTTGAAAAATTCTTCAATAGAAGGAATCCTTGTTGTTTTAGTACGTCCACCTCGTCGTAGTACTAACGGCAGCAACACATTGAGGAAGCCAAAATTTTAGGAATTTATCAATCAACTTCATTTGGCACAAGAAAAATAGTAAACTACTCTTAATTTTCAATAGTATAATACAGAGATCAAAACATGTAAATTGAATAGCCACTCGTCTTTGCCACAACTACTACATGCTCGCACGGTAAATGTTTTAATTGAAATCATCTACAAATACAAGTTTTTCATCCAAATTAACTGTAAAATTCATGGTGCCATTTCTAAAGTAATCTAAAGTGATTGTAGTCGTTTTTATGATCGTCTTAAACGATTAAACGTCTATAGCTGTTTAAAACGGCCACAGTTGTTTAAACAGCAATTGAGTCGTTTAAAACGACCAGAGTCGCTTGAAAACGATTATAATTTGAAAAATGGGCGTTATAGTCATTATATACTAAAGGCATATGAAATGTTTCAACAATATGTATAAGGATAATTTGGACATTTCAACCTAAAAAGGGCCTCAAAAACTTTTCTATAGTAAGTAAGGCCAAAAAAAGTTTTCACTGATATGCTTAGGCCTTTTATAAAAATACCCCAAAAATATGTCGTGTTCAAAGTGCCAAAGTTCAAAGATTTCTCACCAAAACTATTTCCAATTCCTTGCAAAATCCTTGTTTGGGCCAACAAGTTCTGTTTTATTTAAAGAAAACTGCAGAAATTCGCATTTTTCGAGGTAAGAAATCTGAAAATTTCAAAAATTTGCCTTTTCTTAGCTTTTGTTTAAACTTCTCTATCTAAGGTCGTTGAGAATTGTTAGATTTTTCTAATTTTCCCACAGATTTTTGCCTCGAGTTAACTTTTGCTTATTTTTGGCTAATAAATGTTTAAAACCTTTAGGAAAGCAGGTCAATGGGGGTGAGGTTCGTGTTGGATCAATCATACTCTGCAGATGGAATTGGTGTATGTATATATAGTTTTGCCTTTGTTCAGAGAGAGAGAGATGAAATAGTAAAGTAACCAACATGGATTTGTGTATTTTACTTGAATATAGAAATGTGCACTAATGGTAGTCCCAAGTTTTAGTTTCGGAGTGTTTATTATGTCTGCTTGTGCAAGCCTTGTCTGGCTTAAATTTCTTTTATTATGCCTAATCTTGGATACTTGTTATTGCATACAGATCTTCATTAAAAGCTCAAAAAGTTCAAACATGACAGATGAAAGAACTTGAAAACCCTATGCGGATTTCTCTTTTGGCTAGAGGTATGTGATTCTTTTCTTTTACATTTGTATCTTGTGATTACCATTTAGAGTGATGACTTTCAATTATGTTGTAATATTTGAATATGGTAACTAGATTTCTTACTTGATCATTTTTGTTTTATCAAACATGATGTCCATTTTGACCTGGATAGAGTTGTAATCACAAGTCCTTTACGTAATTTCTAGGATTTCAATTAAATTGAGGTTTAAACGTCACACACTCCTAGGTTTCTTTCCACCACTTCCTAACCTAAATGCAATTCTTTTCCAATCTTGGGTCTCAGATTGTTCTATAATTATAAATTTATGAGTGTATGGCGATTTTGTACATGGGCTACATTGCACAATAACTGTATAACTATGAGACGTGTGACAATTGCATGATCAAGATATAAAAGACACCTGTGAAGAGAGAGACACAAAGAAATGTTCATAAAAACACAGCCTAAAATTTTTTTTACTGGTGACTTCAAAATAACAGCCTAATGGCAAATGCTCCTACTTTAAGCCACTACATGGTAACATAACACAATATTCAAAGCCACAAATGGATAAACACGAGGAAATTTAGTAACGCCGAGCAAAAAATGAGGACGATAAGACCCAAGTCATGGACCTGCCGTAATTTTGGAGGTTGGAGCAAGAACGAGATATGAGAGCTTTGAAATAACAATTGTATAATAACATCATAATAATTTTCATTCGGCAAAAAATTACAAGTTGTCGTGAAGCAGTTACACATTTTCTGTAATTCAGAATAATGGCATGGATTTTAATCCAAAAATGATGTGTAGAATAACTCCAGCTGTACTTCTATATTGAATCTGCCCATGGCCAATGGAAATATGAAGGGTTGACTAGAGTTTCATGATCATGCATGATCTTATGTGTTAAATTAGTGATAAAACATCAACAAATAAACTCAAAGACGTTGTACCATCAGGATTCTTGACATGCTTCCAACGAATGATATTTTTGAAAGGAATATGCCTTCTAGAGCCAGAACTATCCGTTGCAAACAAGTCCTGTACAACATACGTGCTTCGATCATATGACCTCAGATCAATGGCCACTATGTTGGGGAGCCTTACTAGGTACATCTGCAATAGATGTACATAATATAATTACATCATAATCTTGAAGTACAAGAGGAATATGTGCTCCTCGTGTGGATCCCATGATAACTTTTGTGGATAAGTTGAACATCTTATTTTTTGGAGTTTCTTATCGCTGTATGAACCAAATATGATGCAATTGAACCAAATAGTAGAATTATAGGAGAATGATAGAAGGGGAAAGAAGACGACAAAGGAGGGGGAAAAGAGAAGAAGAGTGGGAGATAGAAGGAGGTAGAAGAATTAGACAAATGAAAGCATTTCATACTTGAAGTAGTGTAAATTATGATACATATGCTCCTTCATTAGGGTTTCAAAGAGCCTATTCAAAGTAGGAAATATCTAATAAAATTCATTAAATCAAATTCTAATTATGTTTCATAAAATAAATTTTAAAATTGGAAACTAGATGAAATAATATCTATAGTATGATTCCCATCAATAAGCTTTAGGGGAAAAAAATGTCTCCAATACCAATTCACGTAGGATGCTAAAAGAAAAATAGAGAAAGAAATGAGACAAGAATTTCGAGAGACAAACACCCAATAAAGCAACATGAAATAAAGTAATGTTTAATAGCAACTGTCTTTCAATGAATGTGCATGAAAGAACTTACTCAACATCTGTAGTTTGTTCCAAAATTAATCACACGTTGCCTCAGTTGTTTCTGTAGGATGATTTGTGAAGTTTGAGTTTAAAATACCAATTTGAATAATTAGCGGATAGGCTTGTTTATAATTTTAGAGAAATATTGGAGTAGTTTTTCATAGCACCTAATTATAAATCAAGATTTAAGGGGGGGAAAAAGAGATGTGCTGAAAAGTTATAGCTCAAGTAATATAAGCGATGAGACAAACATTAGTTGGATCAACAGGGAGGATGCGGCTAGAAATCGTTAGGCAACAATGACTGGACAACGGCCTTGTCCTCTGGTTTAGCCATAGAATCTTGTTTTTTAGGACAAAGTTCTTTCTCATAATATTTCTCCTTGTCCGCAACGGGTCTCTATATTAGAAGTAAATTTGTAAATGCTGCTTGTGCATAAATATATAAATGTAACAATTGCATCAAATAAGTAGAAAAAAGGAGTGATTATTTTTCATAACATCTTATACTGACAGTTTCCTCATCGTCAATCTGGTTCTGAACTGTATGCTTGGCCTGATTTGCACGTTGCCATTCAGTGATGGATTTGTTATCATTTGGCCTCTCATTGAAGTGCTGCTTGGGGATAGAGACCATCCAACACTTAATCACAAAGAGTAGTATATCTGACCACGTATAGCATCATTTTGTTGAACATATTTGAGATACCATATTAGTTCGATGAAGGAGTGCATAGAAGATGGAGATTTTCAAGTCAGGTAGTATACTGTGGCATATTGGTACTATCATTCCTATGTTGATCTTTTGATTTATATGGATTGCAAGGAATGATTCAGCACAACACTACAACAGAGTTTGCTTTTTATGGGATGTAATGTATGTCATAAAAAAATAGTTTACGGTATATAGACGCATGTCGTAAATATTCATATCTTTTTACGGCATTTTATGCATGCCATAAAAAATAAAAAAACACGCCATTAATGAACTAGTTACGGCATGCCTTGCATGCCATAAATGCTTAACCTTTTATGGCACGAGTCTGCATGCAGTAATAAAATAATATTTTTTAAGACAAGCATTTTTGCATGTCGTAATTGTTCGTCTCTTTTTTTACTACGTGCACGAGCATGCCATAAAAATGATGAAATTTTATATGACATTTTACTTTTTGTACGCCATAAAGGTTCAAATTTTAAAAATTTATTTTTTGATAACCATTAAACCTATAATAATTAAATAACATGATTCTTGATAGCAACACGTGTAATCATTTTTTCCATAATTTCAATAAATAAAACCGATACAATTGTTGAAATATAGAGTTAATTTTGACAATTACTAATTAAACCTATAATAATTAAAGAACATGATTCTTGATAGCAACACGTGTAATCATTTTTTCCATAATTTCAATAAATAAAACCGATACAATTGTTGAAATATAGAGTTAATTTTGACAATTACTAAGAACACCATTAGTCTACTCAAATAGTTGATTTCAATATCAAAAGTATAGACTACAACTCCAAAAGTAAGTAATTAAAATAGTACAAAAGAGGAAATTACCAAAATAATCAACTTTTGACTTTGCATATACAAAAATGTCACTTTTTAAAATCTTTCCAAGATTGTCAATTTTGGACATTTTTGTCTCTCTTAAAGATTCAAATACCCTACACTTCATTGAGTTGACAACATAAAAAGTTGTACAAAAAGTGGAGAAAATGTGACAATCAATCACCTCACAAATCACAATTGTACTTCAAAGTCCTTACAATATATATATATATATATATATATATATAAAACAAAATTTTTTAACCCATTCATTTTTCCCTCTCTAGTACTTTTTTTGCAAAATTTCTCCTTTGTTTTCTTCTTTTATATGTTTCCTCTCGTAATTCTTGGAAAACTATATGAAATGCAAGTTTTTCCATTGGGATCTCATTTATTACGTTAATACAAAAGGAAGAAAAAGAATATCTTAGATAAGGTTTCGAACATATGTGTTTTTTCGATCGATTGAAGGTTTTGTTTCAAGTTTTTTACTAATGCTCCTTTTTTTGTGTTTCTCTTAGATAGCACCATTAATTTTGAGATCCCTACATCTAGACTGTGAGTTAGATTGTTCTCCATTTTGGATTCGACTTTGCTTAAAGTGTACATTTACAGGTAATTTGGATTTCTCCATTTTTTTAGGGTTTATAATTTTTTGGGCATTTTGATTTTTTTAAAATATTTTTGGGTGTTATATATGAATTTTTTTTATATTTTTCTAAAAAAATATTTCACGTTCTATCAATTTTTTATTTCACATTTCTTTGAATTTGTTTGATTTGTGGAAATTGATTGTTGTATTATACTTGTCATTCTAACCTCCCTTGTTTATTATATTTTTTTAGGTTAGACATGGGTATTGAGTCTTCTAAGCGAATTGTTTAATTATGTCACAATGAAAGTTTGTACAGTTATGAATTCTCGACACACGAGAACTTCTCAAAAGATCAGTTATGTAACCCATGTGTCGAAATAAACTCTCGTTCCTGACAGTTCGTTTCAGTTATTCTCGGTAGATGAGTCATCTTTCAATATGAGTTGTCATTCTCAACAGTTAAAGACAATATTTCTTGAATATTATAGTTTGTTTTTTGATTTCTTATACGTGTGTTTAGTATTAATATCTGAAAAATTCAAAATTTTAAATACACTCGTCTCATTTCGTAATATGCAAACTAGAAATATTGAATTCATGTCCATTAGTATTGTAATGGTTTTTTTCAATTAGATGGAGGAGGTATAAACCCGTGCTCGGATAATCATGAAGGTCCATTGCCTAGAGGAAACCAAGAGGTGAATGGTATGTGCATTAATTATGAGAAATTCAAAATTTTAAATACTCTCACCTCATTCCGTAATTTGCAAACTAAAAATAATGAACTTATGTCGGTTAGTGTTGCAAATGTTTTTTTCAAATAGATGGAGGAGCCATAGAGCTCGAAGTGTCGTGCTCGGAAACCGAGAAAGTTCCTTCAGCTTGTAGCATGATGGAGGCGGCCACCATACCTATCAAAAGTAACGATATTGTTAACACAAATAGGCAATGATCGACACATATTCGATTTCCTTAAGCATCTATTAGGATTCCATACATCGAGAGGAGAAAGAGAGTAAAGAAATAGTGTGACGAAATTTGTTAATACCACATTAGAATTGATTTGTGTATTAAATAACCTCATTTTGTTTCCCTCCTAGAATGTGGTTATAAACATGATTTGGTGGTTGCATCCACATGTGGTTACACATTTTATCAATTCTCGTTTCTCATACTTGTTGGATTGTTCAATTAGCATGAGAAAAATTGTTGAGTTATGTATTATAGTTTTGTCATGAATAAATATAGTAACGTTTTTATCAAATGTTTTGTAACAACTTTTTCCTTATGCATCTTATTTGTAGTTTCATTTTCTGCTCAAAACCAAATGTCGATAGTTTAATTGTCAAACTAAATTTTCACTAAATATTTGAATTTATGCTGGACCACATGTTGAATTTAGACTTTGAATTGCTGAAGATTGTTTTAAGTTTCATGTTTTGTAGATCATATGTGTAACAATTTGACCTCTGCCTCCAAGTCGTTAACTTACATACTGCCACTCTGGGATAGCTTGATCACATTTTATCCCTCATGAATTTCTATGGCATCCCCAAAACTCAAACCCAAGTCCTTTGCCTATTGAAAGACTTAAGTTGAATCATGTACCAAGTTTATGTCTCTCATATGTAGAGGTCTTGAATTCAAATTTTGGAGGATGCGACACAAAATCTTAATAAGGCAGATGTCCTCCTAAAGTGAACAATACATAAGAGAATGTCTAGACATAAAGTTTGGATCGTTATAAAAAAATATATATGTGCATTTTTGGTAACGATCTTATTTTTATGTCCAAACTGTTAACTTATGTATTGTAGGTTTTGGGATAGCTTTAATGCAATTAGCACCAGGATTCTGCTTAAATCTTTCATGAGGTAGAAGTCTTGAATTCAAATCTTGGGGATACAATAGAAATCCTTGAAGGATAAAATAAGTTCAAGCTCTCTCAACGAAGACATTACATAAAAGAACGATCGGCCACGAGATTCGGGTCATTAAAAAATGCACATTTATGTAACAGCTCGAGTCTAATACTCAGTTGGTCTCTTATGTCCTATCCGTCTTGGAAGTGTTTGAGTCCATCTTACCCCTAATGGATTTCTATTACGTGATAGTACATAAGAGAACGTTTGGACACGAGACTCGAGTAATTATATTATTCTTTATCAATGTATTTTTTTATTTTTTATTTATTAGTATTCAATTCATCTCTTTGCTGTGGTAAAACCAACTGCTGGTGGTAGCAGGGCGACAAGATAGATGGTTGAAGGATTATATAGATTTAAGTTAAATGTTTCAATAGTCGCTAAACTTATAATTTTGTTACGCATTATTCATAGAATGTAAAAGTGCTTTCGAATGATTATCGAACATTAGCATGTTGTACTCCATCACTCAATTATAATGTTTCATTATTTACTGAATTAAAAAAAATATTTTCAAGTGGTCACTAAAATTTAATGTGTTAACTCCATCACTCACTCACCATATCATCAGTCACTGAACTTATATATTTGCCACGCTTTATTCCCTAAACTTTAAAATATTTTTAAGTGGTTAGTGAACATACTCACTAAATCCATCTGTTCAGAAATTGAAAAGTTTGAAATATAAAATACATACACAGAGATAGATCCCTTTTCCTCTTGAATTATCTTGTGACAACTTTAAAACTTATATTTTGTTAGTCTTGATTAATAATATTAACTCTAAATCAAAAATTTCACTACCTATTTGAGATATAATTTTTTTTCTTGATTTAGGTCTACTATCTAAATCAAAATAAATGAAAATTTTCTCTATTTTATTTTCTCGACGTAAAGAAAAATTATGATCTAGATTAAGATTTATGTCAATTTGAGACTAGCATTCTTTTTTCTCCTTGAACATAGATTTTGACAACTAGAGAAATTATGTCCTTTTGGCCTATATCAATATTGTCATCTTAGATTGAGAATCTCATTATCTAGTCAATAGTTATATTTTCTTGGTTTAAGTCGAATTTCATAGAAAATCAACTTTAATAAAAAAATATTATGAAAATCAATGACCACTCAAAAGCATTTTAAAATTTAATAAGTAAAATGTGACGATGGTATAACTTATGTGACTAATGAAAACACGGTGAGCGAGTGACAAAGTGCAAACTGTTAAAGTGTAATGATCACTTGAAAACACGGTGTTAAAGTTTAATGATCGCTTGAAAACATTTTAAAGTTTATTGACTTATCCAACATGGTTAGTGGGTGATGGAGTGCAACTATTTTAGTGATTGCTCGAAAGCATTTTAGTGAGTAAAGTATGACGAAAGTACAAGTTTTTCAACTCTTTAGATTTTCATTTGGTGTTCAATTTTCATGAGCTAGAACAAGACGAAGAAAGCTACTAGTTGAATTGCGCACCCTCAATATTTTATCATGTTTGATCACAACCCAATAGCGAAGAAAAATTTCATAACATTTGACAATAGTTATCGTTTCTTGGCTAGGTTTTATTCATCTAACGAAGAAGATGAGGACATTTTGGTCTTTTTCAAATGAATTTTCATTTTGTTTTTCTTTTACATTTAACTATTAATTATTTTAGGGAGAGAGATTTGTCTTTCTGAAAATCTTCTCTATAATATGAGGGATTACTTTTAATCTCTTAAAGACTGGGACAAAATAAAACAAAAAAATGGTTAGGAACAAGATTACTACTTTAGTGAAAGAATGAGCTACATTGTAATTTAGTGCTTGTTTGGTAGGAATTTTGTTAATTGATTTTTTTTACCGTTAAAGATAAAGTGGATCCTACCTGTGAGAGAAAAATTCAAAAGTGATTGTTGAAATAGTGAAATAACATTCAAAAAATTGATTTTAATTGTATTAAAATCCCTATCAAATATGCTCTTACTCTTAGAATAAAGTGCAGTCCATGCTTCAAATTTTTAGAATAAAGTGCAGTCCATGCTTCAAATTTGATGATCACTTCGGACGGGATGGAATCCAGTCAAAGTGACCATTCACGCCAAGATACAAAAGGTTTTGTCACATTTTCGCTATCTTCTAAAAGTGTGGACCAAGAAAGCAATATGGGCAAAGGTTTAGACCACCAATTTCCCTTCGCCAGACAATACCAATTTCCCTGGAGAATAAATAAAGAAAAATGAAATAGCGGACAAGTTAGGGTTTCAGATCTCCATTTGCAGCAATTTCATCAGCATCACGCATCAGGGAGAGGGTAAAAAAAGGATAATGGCGAAGAATTTCTACAACGGGATAAAGGGGATGAAAGTGAAGGAGGTGCCGGAGCATGTGAAGCCGATGCTCTCCTTGAATTACCTGAAGAGTACCATAAAGAGGGGACTGGACAATTACCACGCCAAGTATATACAGACCAGCTCCATTGATCCGCTTTATCACGTCTGCTTTGGTGGCATGGCCTTCTCTTACCTCGTCGCCCTGCCCGAGGAGCGGCGCCACCTCGAGCACCAGCAGCACGCCAAAGAACACGGTGGCCATTGATCTGACGATGTTTTTAGGTATTTTGGAACCTCCCCATTTGAATTCGGTTTTTAATTACTTATGCTGGATGTCGATTAATTTGGGTAAAATTGACGTGGGGCAGCGGTCCCCCCCCCCCCCCCCCCCGTGATTTGTAGTTTTGTTGATTCCTGTTGGGATCCATGAATTGGTCCTGTTGAAAGTGTTGTCATTGTGGATTTAAATTCAAACGTGGTTATGTTCGCCTGTATTTTTGAATTATTCTAACTGTCTTGTTATTTGGTTTCCAGGTTTTTTTGAATATATTTTTGTCAATCATTCATAACATTGTGTGTCCAGTAGTATGCCAGTCAGAATGTGATTTATTTTTTAATATGTTCGAATCACAAAACCCTAATTCTTTGTTGGCATTGAGTTCCCTTGAAAAGCTTGAAATGGAAAACTATTTGCTGAATGGGAAAAGGGTTGTGGTGGGTGATTCATCTTGTTAATTTTCCATCCCTAGTAGGTTTGTTTGTCATTTTGGCAATATCTTTGTCCTCACATTGTTGATATTTTGTTGACAATTCCATGGATTTCAAGTGTGATATAGGGAAGTGCAGTATGTTTTGTAGGATATGATACTTAGAAGAGCTATTTTTGGAGTTTCAGCACATTATTACATCCCTTACAATGTGCTTCACATAGCTTAAGATTACAGGTTAAATTAATCCCCTATTTGTCATTCTTTACTTTACATTCTTTCCCATCATTTTTTCTACAACACTCATTTTTAACCACACATTTTTCATTAAAATAATATTACACGCAAATCAAAAGTTTTTCCTTCTTTTTTAATTACACATTCCCCATCAGTCACTATTCCATAATACATTTCTTCAAATTAATAGGTCTCAAACAAGGCCTAAGGGACTTCTTGGACAGTGTGTTGGAAAGTTTTCACCACTACCACACCTCATCTTATACACTGTATTGTGGTTATGCCTGAGTTTGTTGTGCAGTGCACTGTGATTTTTCCAACTTTTGTGGCCCTGCGGTCGTTCCCTATTCCCCTCATCTTGGTTTACCTCTTAATGCAGTTCTTAAGCATCAGTGGTTTGAGTTGTAAAGAAATTAATCCCCTGTTTGGCCCCCATTTTAGGAAAATGAAAATGGGTGGAATAGTATTTTTTTGAAAAATGAGTGGTTGAAAAAGAAGGAAAATTTTTCGATTTATGTGTAATATTATTTTATAAAAGATTGTGTGGTTAAAAATAGAAGAGAGAAAAATGAAATGTAATGGAATTTAAATTAATGGGGGCCAAACAGGGGCTAAGCAACAACTGTAATTTTTCTTCAATCAACTATGAAAGTTTTGATGGTCACAATGACCAATTGTTGGTTTCAAAAACCAAATCCATTCTTGGAACCGAAAATCGAAAACAAAGCGGAATGGGAGGTTTAAAATTTGTTTCAGATTTCTCATTCAAGAACAATGGCCAAAATCAAACTCATGGTGTTTATGTGAAAATCAAAAAAATGCATAAATAAAAGGAACACATCTCATAGCGTGATTTCTTTCTCTACTCGTTCAAGCAGATAAATAATGGACACAAACCATTACTTCCAACCATGAAATCTTCCCAAGTATCCTCCAAGGCAGTTATTCGAGTGTAGACTCCTTTTGGATTGGGAATTACAAATGGCAAGACAACGGAAAGAACCACTGCACACCTCCACATGGGGCCTAGTGATGGTGGCTCCTCCTTTATACTAACTGCTTGTCTTCTCTCTATTGGATAATGGAGGCTCCTGGCTAGTAGGGGTTTATATAGCCCCTATTCATTGTATTGCTGTAATTTTTAAGTTTCCATTAATTGCAGTGTAGTCCCTGATCAGATTATCCATACTGCCCTTATGGAGCTACGTAGGCACCATAGCTTGGATTTCAAGGTCCATTGAGTCTCCTAAATAGCTCCATAATTATAAAAGCAGTACTAACATACTTTTGGCTGACTAGGGACCTTACTGCAAATGAGATGGGATTTTGTCAAATTAGAGCAGGGCACATACGGGCTACAAATACCCCTTATAGTTGTGAGTCTCCATCACCTTTTGAGAGAGAAGGCACATAGTGATGTAGAGTTATGAGAGGCTTCCATCGCTGCATGGTGGTTCTCCTCCTTTGTGTTTCTTCTATTTTTGACTTCCAATTCAAAAGAAGGTGCTCACACACTTGTGTAGTTTCCCATGGAGAATATATGAGAAAATCACTTTACAAGAGGTATTCTTTGTTTTCGGGGATTCAGACTCATGCATACTACATGAATATGATTCGTGGCTTTTTGTTTTTTGAAAGAAAGTCTGAAATATTTTGTAAAAACTATACCCAGTTGCATTTTTCCAAAATGACCTGCGAGACAAGAAGATTGGATGAGATTAATTAAGTTGGACAGAGTCCTTTAGGGTAGGATGAAGAGCATAGCTATCAAGTGGTATGGGGATAGGGCAGATGGGAGTTAGGCATTTTGTTGTATTTCTTTGATAGCGACATCTAGGATCAACTGGCATTTAAGATGATCATCTGATCGTGTCCAATCCTGTGTATAGTCGATGCATGTCAAGTACACACCAAATGTTTTCCTTGGTACTGGTAAAATGGTGCTTCTTCGAATCTCCTTGTCTTTCATATGAAGAATCGAGTCTTTGAAAGGGAATGTAAATGTTTTCTCTTGTTAAGTAGCTGGAGAAAGTAACTTTAAAAAAAATGGAGTTTTTTTCTCTCTAATTCCACGGTTAAAGTGAGTTTTTTTGGTTGTTAACTGTTAAATTTCTTTTTGGTCACACCTCTCATGAAATGCGTGACGTGCAACATATAGGAAATATCTCTGTGCGCAGTCTCTTCTTAAAATGATTAAGGTAAAATCTTATGTGAATGCTAATGACATCAGATAATTTGTTTTGACCTTTCATACAATTATGCAGCAAATAGGAACTTTTCCAGGTAGAGGGAGGGATAGAGAATGAAAAAGGAAGCAAATAGCGTGCCCAAATTCAAGTAGATTGCTATTTTGATTTTTGTTTCCCATGCTTTGGCTTATAAAGTGGGCTTTGATGTTTATGACCTATATTTTCTCTCACATAAGATCAACTTTTTAGGAGATAACCATTTATTCTCAACTACAATTGACATACAAACTCTTCAAAATTCTCATAAAAGTTTATTTATAACTTTATGAATGCACCATGGTAAAAGCAGTAAGGCATTCACCACTCACCAAGGGTATTTGGGAACGTATGGAATTTACACCATTGAGAGGCCAATGAGACCACATATTCTTATTTAGTGCCTGTTTGACACACATTATTTTATTTCGTGGTTTACTACATGATCATTTTCAACCATACATTCACACAATAAAATATTTTACACGTATACTAAAAACTATTTTAACCACACATTCTACTAAAAATCACTATTCAAAACTCTTTTTTCTACAATAATGGTTGTCAAACAGGCTCTTATAAAGACGATGTTTGTTTTTTGTTTATATCTAGCATCGATTGGTATTAATATAAAATAACTCTGCCTTTTTTGTCTTTCGAAATTGAAAGAGCAGGCTAAGAAGCATAGAACCTTGGTTGGGAACTCGAAGGTCCACGTAATGCCTTGTATAAGCTACAGTCTACAATCCTTTAGAAGCATCAAATTTATGGAAGTGATGGATCTATGGGAATGCTTTTATATGTTTCTATTCGTGCTAATGCTATACGAAAATTTGATCCCAAAGCACTAATTTGTAGTTCCTGGTTATAGGAAAAATGCTTCTTATACGAAGATTTTGTTTAGACAAACTTCTTAAGCCCCACAAAACATTGTTTTCATAATGGCCAATTCTTCTTGTGCAATGACTTAGTGTACCATTTTATTTTATTTTAGTTTTTTTTTTTTTTTTTAGTACATGAATGAATTTCTTGTGTGGTTTGCAAACATCTGCTGAACAAATATTTACTATCATCATCTCTTATAGCAGCCCAAGTTTTACTAATCCAGGCATTTTACCTTGTGACTGCAGCTTTCTGCCGAAACCATGGGTGTTTCATATGGTGAAGGAAGCTTTGGAGTTTCTTGATTGCTTTCATTTCTATTTGCATTGAATACTCAAATGTAGTGCAGAATTGCACAGATAAAGTAATAAATTTGTCACAAAACCATTATTATGGTTTACCTTTTGACCCATTGGATTGAAATTTGGTGGTGTTATGATTGACTTTAAGCATAGTTTCCCAATTTCAGTTTTCAATGTCTGGGCATAGCACTGCCTGTGTTTTTAGCCTGGCAAATTCCACACTATAGGAGCATATTTAGTACATAAACACAAATTGCATACTTTGTAGAATGTCCCTGGAAGCTACTTTTATATATCTCCCATAGTTCCCACAATGCATCATTTTGATGAACTAACAAATCCCATAGTATTCTACATGATGACCAGACAATATTCTCTTCACTTTACAGTTTCTTCTGCAAATTCTACTGCAGATCTTGCGGTATCTTGTACTGTTTCCTCACCCTTGTCCATGTTTTTCACATCAGCCTCTTTCACCTTCGTTCCCCCTCTTTGCTGTTTTTTGAAATTAAGAAGCTACTATTGAGTTTGATCGGATAATTTTTTTAAATTGTCATGTCTAATTAAATTTTTTTTATCCATACGCTTGAAATTTTCAGAAAAGCTGACTTAATGTGATTTCTTCAAAACCTCTCCTACAAAAAGATCGGAGTAGAAACTATCTCGAACAAGCTACAGATGGCGTTTTCTTGCATGTAATGCTCTTCCTTCTCATCTTCATCCGCCACCACTTCCGTGGCTATGGCAGTGATGAGGAATAAGAAGGTGATGGACAAGAAGAGAATGAATATGACGTATCTTTGAAGCCTGTTTTCATCAATGAAAATGACGTAGAATCCACCAAGTAGAGGTAGTGTATGATTATATGAAATTGATGAGCTTTGGCATTAATAATTTATCTTGAAAATGAAGTTGCTAGCTTTTTGAGGAAAAGAAATTGGGTACACGTTTACACTTGAAGAAACCTGGGGTGGACGGGGGTGGGGTGGGGTGGGGTACAAGTGTAACCAGCTTTTTCCGTAGGGCCAAAAGATGACATCTAGCAAAATATTAGTTGTGCTATGGGCTCGTCACTTTGATTAGTCTCCATTGCTGCTGTTGATGTTCATAAATTTCAGTACAGAAACCATCGGTTTATTTTTAGATGATTAGACAGGTTGATTAATATGATATTAAAATTTAGTAAAATTTATGGGTTTGAGTCTTTATCATTAAAGTCGTTCATTTACAAAAGTTGTACCGTATGAGGTATTCGAATGAATCTAGCTCACAACTGTAAAGACATTTGAAAATGTCAAATAAATAAGTACCAATTATGTTTCTAGAAAGTGGGTGACATTTTTCTTGTGTTCATGTATTGGTTTACTCGATTTGTTTGGCTGAAAGAAGTTTGCTTATTTTTTTCTAGTTAAAATTCAAGCAACATTACCTAAACTCTATCATGAGTTAGTACCAACAATGTACTAAATTCCACACCCTGAAATAAAAAATAATAATAATAATAATAAGTTTAAAGAAAATATTTAATAAATTATTTGACCAATAAGGAGACTTTCTAAATAAAAAATTAATAAATGGATCATTTTCTACTTTGACAATCAAAGCATGACTTTTTGGAAAATTGCACATGTCCCTTTGTACTTATTAATGTATATCAATAAGTAAATAGAAAGAAATGCTCTTTGCTAGCTGTGATGAAGCTTCCGAAGGTATCATGATGCATAAAATTCTCAATTTCTTTCAATTTTGTCCCTTCTTATTATTTTCTTTTTAAATTTTTAAGTATATTTTGATAATGTATAGCACAATACAAAATAGATGTTTTGATTAATTTTCCTTTTTTTTTGTAACATCAATTAAATAGATAGGGCATAAATCAGCTTGCTCGACAAGATGCCAGAATTAAAACGATAAGAAAAATATAATCTTTTATAGTTTTTTTTTAATCAAAAGTCATTGTTTTCTTGTCGTAATTTAGCACCTATTTGATAAATATTAAAACAAAATTCCCTTTTTTTTCTCAGCCAAGCATTCTACCAATAAAATATTTTACACGTAATTCTAAAAAAATTCTACCTTTTAAACACACATTCTTCAAAAAATCTCAAGGAAAATTCTCGTCATAGCCCTATCCAAATAGCAGAGCCCAAATCCCAATTCCAAAATTCATTTTCGCCCAAAAAAAATAATAATAATCATTTTAAAGGTTGTCAAATAGTGGCTTAATTGCAAATATTGTTAGATCATAAATAACTATTTATTATTAAGTTTACTTGTATAATGCATGTTCTATATCTCTATGAATAAAGTATAAGTATTGCTTCAAAACAGAAAAAGAATAAAATATATTTTTACATGTTATGCACTCCAAATCCACGTGTACGTCATTTTCAACGCATTTATCGGAGTGTTCTTGTTACATCTTATAATTCTTCTTTATATAATTTTTTTATTATGAATTATTCTATTTGCCTTTTATTATTTGGAAAATAAATTAGTGTTTTGAAGCTTAAGAATTCAATTTATTTTTATCTATAAATAAAACGGAAGGTTCTCGATGTTTCATATTGGTCGACTTGGTCAAACATTCGTGGAATTAAAGGATCTTTAAAGGCTAAATTTTCTTTTTCTTGGTCTTAGGCCTCGTCTTCATACTTGACACGAGGATGTCGTTTCAGGTGCTCTTTGTCGAGGAAATTTGGATTAAATTATATTCATTTAAGTTGAAAATTGCATAGACGTGGACAATCCTAATTCGTTAGTCCCGGTCAAGAGGAAGATGACACAAGAGATCTAACAAAAATTGGCTTGTTTGAAATGAAACGAGAAAATATTACGAAATAAAAAGAAATTAACTAACATCTAACTAAAGATCACCATTTTCAGTAAATTGAGCATTTAAACGCGATGATTAATATTAAAATTTAGTAGAAGACGTGGGGCTCAAGTCTTATACACTGTATTTATGAAAATTGTACCATGTTAGGTATTTGAACCAAGCTAGCTCGTACAGGCAGATGCATTTGAAAATGTTATTTAAATAAATATAGAAATCTTGACAAACTAGGTAACATTTTTCTTGCCCTCACGTATAAAATAACTTGTATATTATTTGTTGATTTACCAGGTTTGTTTCGTCAAAGAAAGTTTGCCTATTGTTTCTTGAAATTGTGAGCCATTTTCTCTCGTAAAAATTTCGTTGGCAGAAACGATCCAATCCGAAACACGAAAACGAAACAAAGTTCATTCCCTTTCGTCAACTCAACATAAGCCCTCTCATTAGCTGGTATCAACGAGTGTGTATTAAAGTTCCTCATCTTGACCCAATTACTCAAGTTGAATATTCATTTATGGAAATAACAAAAATAAATTAGAGTAAAATTTTAATAATTTGACCAATAAGGAGGCTTACTATGACAATTAAAACATGACTTTTTGAAAAATTGACCATGAGCCTCTATATTTAATATATCACAATTGAACAAATATTGAAAATTGACATGCATGAACTCAACTTTGCCTACCGGTGATGAAGCTACAAATGTCATCATACAGCTGTGTTTCTTATCCCATTTTGATAATAACGTAAGGGTCACGATTTTATGCATAAAATTTTCATTTTCTTTCAATTTTGTCCTCTTTTTCTTTTTCATTTCTTCAATTTTGAGTTTATCTTGATATATTATAAGTAGGGTAGGCAAAAGTTATTAAAATTATTGGACCTCAAAACCGAACTAGGATCGATTGATTTAGTCTGATTCTACTCAAGTTATAATAAATTCCGAGTATTAAAATCAAGAAATCGATCAATTTTGGTTCGATCCGGTTCGTTGTTCTAATACCAAATATCAAAAATAAAAAAATAAAATCAGATTTAACTTGAAATATTTACTTTTATTGATCAAATTTGTATATGGATGAAATGGAAGGTTCTCGACGTTTCATACTGATCGAATTTGTCAAAATATTGATATTGATTATTTTTTAAATTATATTCACTCCAAGAAATTGATAATTGCATTGACGTGGACAATCCCAATAAGCTAGTCTCTAGAGGGAGACGACTGGAAAATCTCAACACTATCTAACTTGATTGAAGGGAAACGAGATAATATTAAAGAATAAAAGGAAACTAATTAAAAATCATGTTAATTGTATTACTTATTCGATATACTAAGCTCTTGTTAAATTTGAATAAAAATTAAATTTTTAGTAGATTTTGATAAAAAAAAAAAAAAAAAAATTGTGGGTCCTATGAAATATGTTTTTAATAGGTTGGTAAAAATTGTGAATACATAAAATGTGTGATTAAAATGAATTTGAAGAAAATGAAAGCCAAAGTGGAACTTTGTGTGCAATGGAATTCAAATGTCATTACTTTGGTGCTTGGATGTAGACAAGGGTTTGGCCATGTGCTTGCCTTTCAATATTACCTTTCAATAGTGAAAGCTCATCGGATTTAAATAATTGTTCGATAACGTACCACTAATAAACAAAATTACGAATTGATTGATAGAATTGTAACATTTGAAAGTTCATCAAATATAGATCATTGTTGGATAATGTACCATAATAAGGTCAAAGTATATCTTCCCACAAGTCAAAGAAAAAAAGACATTTCTAATATTTTTCTTTGGTGCTACTCGAGTTCTGAACCCATTTTCTAGCATGCAATCGGAACATTTCATGTTAAATAATTTCTCCATATTTATGTGATTGTAACGTTATTAACGAATTATTGCTATGAAAAAAGATCTTTCGCATACTTTATTTTTTATTATCAATTAATAATATTCTTGTCTGATTGAATATAAAATCTCACAAAAAAAGTATATATATATATATATATTGCACATTAAAAATACGTGTTTTCATATTAAAAATTCGAAAAATCAAAAGAACGTACTATGAACTAAGGTTAAAAACAAGTTTGAGTAAAAGTTGAATTTTTACACATGAGGATTGATCCTCGAGAGATCATTGATCAACTGTAAAGTAACACATACAATGATCAACAATAATATTTTGTGAAAAATGAGATTTTCTTTTCTTATATAATAAAGTTAAATATTAAGTTGATTTTAGTTAATAAAGTTTATACACGTAGCGTGTTTCAAACTTCAAAGATGCGCAATATGTATCACTTTATATCGTCCTTTCAAGTATGCGAACATGTAGAAAATACACATTTATGAGAGACGTTGCATCTAATAAATATAGTTTCACTGCTAGAGTTGCCAAATAATACATCTTGTATGTTTATATTATTAGCATTGGTAAAGGCTGGATTGTACATGCAATATTCTAAATATAGAGTTTGTAAAAAAGTAATTCCGTGTTTTGTGGTATAGGTAACAATAATACGTACCATGATAACGTTCTATGCATTCATAGATCAACAAAAAAGAAAGAAAAGAAAAGAAAACCCGACTTATGAGTTGATTAATAGAAATGCATATGGACTACACATTGTGAGTATAATATAGACGATACCTATATACGATTAATTTGTGATAAGTAATAAAATATTTTAATAAAAAAAATTAGTGGCAAGCCACTTGAGAGTTGAACTCATTTTCATAATTTGTAACTCGTAAAATTTTACATTAACGTCACTTACAAGATTCTAACAATAATATCAAATCATTGACATAGAAAGCATTTTAACAAATCGCAAGAATATATTTTACTATAAATAACTTTAAAATTTGGTCTTTTGCATGATTTAATTATTATTCTCGATTAATATTATTCTTTCAAATTGAATTCAAGATCTTGCATGTAAGTTGCATTTTTATATCTTTGTGTGCTTCATTTAATCCAACATTTAATTTTTATACTCATTATGAGTGAGTAGTGACCGAATAATTTTTTTATAACACAAAAATTTAAGAAAATTAAAGCATTGACAACAAATGTTGCAAAAATTTAATATGAATTATTTCACCCATTGCTGAATTTTATCATCAATTTATCTCATTTTTAATGATGATCTCGTGCTTAGTTATTTTACATACAAGGATTGATCCGTGTATGATCATCAACTTACTATAAAATGACATGTGAAACGATCAATAATAATATTTTGTAAAACATAAGAATTTGTATCATATACGATAAAGTCAAATGTTAAATAGATTTACTTTATAAATACATGAAGCTATATACCATACGACAAGATGTTGCATTTTCATTGCTAGAGCCAAATAACACATTTTCTAATCTGTATTATTAGCATTGGTAAATGTCAAATGTAGTGAATGCAATATTCTTAATATAGAGTTCAAAGTACTACCATAATTTAATGTATAATTAACATAATCAACACATTTTAATCACTTAACATGTAATAATAGATTTTGCGTCACCAATAAAGTCACGAGTACAGGAAAATATGTTAACAGAACTTGTACAGACACTGATGTGGCAAAATATAATTGACTATTTTTTTCTTTTCTTTTTTTCATCTTTCAATAATATCGCACCATGTGTTGTTTGTAGGATTTTTCTGTTAAAAAATTCTGTACCCATAGCATTGTTCTTGCGTCACAATATAATTCAACGCCCTATTCCATTATTCACATGAGTGAATAGTAAATTATAAGTTTGTGATGAGTCGAGCATGCCCACCCCAAAATAACACTTCACCACGCACAACTAGGAATGTTAAAGAGTCGAGCTAAGTCGGCCCATTAGCCAAAACTCGAAGCTCGAGCTCGATTCGAGCAAAACTCATTAGACATTTTTGGCCCAAGCCAAGTCCGGTTGAGCTTTTACTCAACCAAAAAATCAAAACTTGACCCGAGCTTTCAACTCTAGCTTTAACGAGCCAGCTTGATATATTTTTTTTTAATTTGCCTTAACAGGCTAGCCAGGTAATGGCAACAATATAGCTGTCAGTTAAGGCTGCTAGGCTTGATCCAGGAAAAGTCCAAGCAAACCCTGCTCGTGGTTCCGACCAAGCCCTAGTTAAAGCAGCAGGCGTAGCTAGCAAATTGAGCCACGAGTCAAAATTTACATTCCGATCCACAACCATTTCAAAGTAACTCATTTTTCACAAATTTGAACAACTTGCCCATCACGACCACCTCATAGTAACTTTTAAGTTGTTTGGTCTCCATTATTTTCAAAATACATTTTTCTCTATCTTATTTTCAGTCACATATTTTTCAATAAATAATATTACAAGCAAAACCCAAAAAAAAATTATTTTTTAATCACACATTATCAATCAAAATACTATTTCAAAATGAATTTTGTGAAAAATAAAAAAAAAAAAAAGAAAAGAAAAAGGAGTTCAAACGGACTATAAATTTTACTCAATGAAAGATGGAAAAAATCATTTGTACAGAAAATGTTTGTACAAAACTTATATAGATACTCACATGAAAAGTGGGATCCATGTAAATTAAATATTGCAAAAAAAAATCGGGCCCCACATGTTTGTGTGTATTCTGGAGGGCTTCTTCCTTCTGTACCTCAATCAACACTCATGAAAGATAGAGCAAATAACAGCATTTTATCTACAAGGTCAATCCATCTCTAGAGGACTATTGAGTTGCGTTTACATTTTCACAAGATTGATTCTTATTTTTGCAGCTAAAAAATTAGAAAAAGCAATAACTCATATTGACAAAATAACAAACGAGAATTTTACCCGTAAATTTATTTATAAAAAGTTATCACTCCCAACCAAAAGGAAGCCCAATTCAAATGTCTCGAGTTTTGATCCATCGAAAATATTTTCTTATAGCGCAGACATTTTCTTGTTAGAAGCATCCGAAACAATCTTCTCAATTTTATTCAACTAGTATCGTCGGCAACAAACAACATTAAATTAGGAGTTCGTAAAAACGTGAAGAATCTAACAATTTATCTGGGCTCGAATAAACAAGTTCATTTAACTTAGAAACATGCTAACATACAAACGTAAATAGTTACGACATTCATATATTTATATTTTGAGAAAATGCCAAAATCAATTGTGGTCAAATTTATATTGGAAAAAAGTTTCAGGACTAAATTACAAGAAAAAATATTTCTATCCACAGTAAAGAGACAAAGAGTGGAGGTGGGTTTTTCACCTTTTCATTTAAAAATTGTAAGTTGATATCATTATTACTCGCACGCAGAAAAGTAATTTATTTATTTATTTATAATTAATTTTCTGTTGCAATTTTAATTGGGAGAGGTTTTATTGCCAGACCAGACAATCCACCAGTCATTGCGGCTCCCTCAAGGCTCTCTGGCCAAGAATTTAGAGAGAGAAACCAAAATGTTTTAGAGAGAGAGTAGAACAAAGCGGTAGAAATATAGTGATGGGATCACACCAAAATCTTGTTTAACAACGACCCTTCTTGTAATACACACATATACTTACACTGCTACCATATATATTAATATGAACATGTTCCCAAATCTCTTTCAGATTTCAACTTCAGGTACTGCTACTGCACTACACATGTATGTTCAAGAAACAAACCTTCAGTTTTTAACTCTTTTCTTCTTATGCTGCCCTTTTTTACATCTTTTCTTTTTATTCTGCCCCTTTTGCCCTTTACATTCTGTTTATGTCCTGCTATAATGTAAGGGCTACTCCCAAATGGCTGTTTTTTAATGTTCACCCTTTTTTGTGCTAGAAATGGTGAAATGGATAACCCCTTTTTTAATTTTCCTTTTGTTCGTTGATAATTAGTTTTTGGATTTTGTTCTTTTTAGGCGCTTGTTTAGTAAAGTTAGACAAAGTGGGTATCTGTTTAAAGATTGACGTTCCGATTCCATCAAAAGAAACTGAAATCATTGTTCAAATTTCTTGATTTCCAGTGTTGAAAAACAATAGAGTCTGAGATAAATTCTTGTTCAAAGATTTGTGATTTCTGAAAATTAGCGAATTTGTACTCTTTTAGGCATTTTTGCAGTTAAATTGTGCTTTATAAGTGTATTTCATATTTACTTTTATTCCTTATTTTTTGGGAAAAGTCTTCTGGTTTTTTCCTTAATGAGTTGTCAGAGAAAATGAATATGTTCGTATTAAATTCTGTTGTTTTTCCCTGGTTATTGAGGAACAGCCCATGTGCAGCTCACATAGTTAATTACTTGTATTTATTGATATATCATCAGTTTTTGGAACATTCTTGGTATACATGAAGTCGTAGGAGGCAGTTTTTATCTACCTGTCTGAAAGGACTTCGTTCTAGAACTTTTCTTTCAACTATTTGTAATGATATCACAATACAGAGGGAAGTGTTGTTGATACTACTTCGTAATCAGTGATCTTCCGTTGTATCTCTCTCCCCTGTTTTTCAGTAAATCCAGATTCCTTCAATATGACTTCGTGTATTTAGGAATTTTGTATGTTAATGGTGTTTGTAATTTGTGTCTTCATATGTTTCGATTAGCCCCACATTCCCCTCGCACTCATACAATCTCTCTCTCTCTCTCTCTCTCTCTCTCTCTCTCTCTCTCTCTCTCTCTCTCTCTCTCTCTCTCTCTCTCTCTCTCTCTCTCTCTCTCTCTCTCTCTCTCTCTCTCTCTCTCTCTCTCTCTCTCTCTCTCTCTCTCTCTCTCTCTCTCTCTCTCACGCACGCACACTCAGTAAATCAATTCCTTTTGCATTCCATCTCTGTTATCTTGGCCTTTTTTGGGTGATAATTGGTGTTAAAAAATTGATCTTTTGAAATGCTTTGATAAAAATTCTTTTGTTATTGACCTTGTTTTGGCTCATTGTGGCATTTCAAATTTGATATTTTAGGGTCAAGGAAATGATTTTTAGTTTCATCTAGTTTGGTTGGCACATAAGTATAACCTAGAATATGCTCCGTGGTTTTGAAGTGAATCCTTTCAAAAGATCATCAGTGCTTAGTTTGTTCTTTCTTCTCGGTTTATTCAATTCGTTTGAAGGTTGTTAAAATTTTTCCATACATATAATGGTAACTTCATATAATTCTTTGGTCCAACCTTTATCTGTAATGCGAATGAATTCAGCTTGTTAATCCACTTAGTAATACAGCACTGCTCGCGTTTTTCTCTGTCGATAGTTAGCTATGCTTTTTCCTGTTCTAGATATTATTACAAGAGATTTGAATTTATTTTTTGGCATTATCGAACGCATTTTTAATTACAGTATTTGTTTTGCTCTTAGAGGCATAGTAATTCGACGATATAACAGAAATAGCATCTATTGCGTGTGCTTCTACAATTGATTTATAAAAACCCAATGGGTTCTCGATTCCCATCTCATCAGCTCAGCAATGGACTTTATGTATCGGGCCGACCGGAGCAGCCAAAAGAAAGAACGCCGACAATGAGCTCAGTGGCCATGCCCTACACCGGTGGGGACATCAAGAAGTCGGGTGAGCTCGGAAAGATGTTTGATATTCCTGTTGATGGCTCAAAGTCTAGGAAGTCAGGACCTATATCCAGTGCTTCATCGAGGACGGGATCTTTCGCCGGAGCTGCTTCACATTCTGGACCTATTAACTCCAATGCTGCAGCCAGGCCCAGCTATTCTACCTCGGGTCCTGTACCTTCCATGGGGGTAACCGGTTCAACATCAATGAAGAAATCAAATTCTGGGCCACTTAATAAACATGGAGAACCTATTAAAAAGTCATCTGGACCTCAATCTGGGGGAGTGACACCTAATGCCCGCCAAAACTCAGGTCCTCAACCTCCAAATCTTCCTGCAACAGGTCTCATCACATCTGGACCCATTACATCTGGTCCACTGAACTCATTTGGGGCCCAAAAAAAGGTTTCTGGTCCTTTAGACTCAACGGGGTCAGTCAAAGTACATGGTTCCTCAGTTGCAAACAATCAGGCTGTGACGACTCTTGGTCAAGATGATGACTATTCCTTCAAAAGGAACATCCCGAAACCTATATTGTGGGCAATTATTTTACTTTTCTTAATGGGATTCATCGCTGGGGGATTTATTATTGGGGCTGTGCACAATCCTATTCTCCTCATTGTGGTTGTAATTCTGTTCTGCATTGTTGTTGCCGTATTTGTATGGAATTCTTGTTGGGGAAGAAAAGCTATCCTTGGATACATTTCCCGTTATCCAGATGCTGAATTGAGAACTGCCAAAAATGGGCAATACGTCAAGGTCTCCGGGGTATGTACTTTTTAGAATATGTGGTGCCATATATTTTATTGATTTTTGTCCAGTAAAATGGTTTTAATTCCTAACTATAATCCTCAAAACTTGAATACTGTAGTTGTCGGATGCTGATGTTGTGGTTGACTGATTTGTTACACGTGTCCATTAACGAGAACGTTCACCTGTTAAAGAAGAAGAGTTTTTGAACTTTTCAAAACTTCTATCTATAACTTGCTCTTGGAAGCAGTGTATTAAATCTATATGGTCATGTAATCTTGTGAAATACGGCACCTCAGCCAGTAAGGCATGGTCTTTTTTCCCTCAGATTTTTGTTATTGTTATTCTACTTCCTTTTAGTTGTTAGAAGGCATGTTAACCCCATGAGGTTTCATGAAGTTGCTGATTACCCTATGGCAAAAGGTTTGCATGTAGAGGGGTGCTTGTATCATTTTACGTCAAAATTTAGCCTGTTAGCTGGATAACTTGACTAACCGGATGGAATCTGTAAATTATAAGGGAGTTAATAGCCTATTTCCTCATAAGTTACCGGGGATTATTTGATATTTACCCTTTCTTTCTCACTGTGTATTTTTTTCTTAAAAAAAAAAATTTTGGGATGAGAGAACATTGTGATTTAGAAAGTCAGCCCGAGGAAAAGATCCGCTTCAGCTAAGTTACTTAAAAATGTATATTTGCGAGGTGTTTATTGTATATTATATAGGGATGGAACATTTCAGTAACTGGTGGCAAATTAATCTAGATGAATTTTGAACTTGCTGCATTACTGTATAGCTGGTGTGTGCTTTGCAAGTTTTGTTGCAGTAAATTTTGCATTTTATATTCTCATATACTCAAATTTTCTTATCTGATGATTGGTTGTATTGTGGAAGGTGGTGACTTGTGGAAATGTGCCCCTTGAATCATCGTTCCAAAGGGTTTCTAGATGTGTCTACACGTCTACCAGTTTATATGAATATCGAGGATGGGATTCTAAGGCTGCAAATCCTACACACCGTTGTTTTACCTGGGGACTTAGATCATCAGAAGTGAGTACAAAATTTTATTACTCGTGCATCCATTTTAAAATTGTTGTCGGCGAAACACTGATTTTTTAAAAAGTTGCTGAAAACAAAGTATTCTTTAAGAACCTGCATTTTGCTTCAGTTCAGAATTTTCCATATGCAAGAAAGATTCGCAATTATATTATCAGTAATCCTTCTAAAAAAATATTAAAAGGGGAGTAAAAAAGATAAGGGAATATGCAAAAGTGAATAACAAAATTGCTAATCTCTGTAATTTTCGTTACCCCTTTAATCTTTATCATATGTTCTACACTTGAGGTAAGAGCAAATCTTTCCGGGATTTGTGAATTATTTTAAAATGCTGTCATTTTATGGTGCTTGACAAGAGTGCTTCTTTTGTTTTTTTTTTTTTTTTCTCCCTAATACTCCATGCAGAGACATGCTGTCGACTTCTACATATCTGATTTTCAGTCAGGACTAAGAGCATTGGTTAAAACTGGCTATGGTGCTCGGGTGACTCCATATGTCGACGAATCCGTTGTCATTGAAGTCGATCCGCTAAATAAAGAGTTGTCACCAGAATTTGTCCGGTGGTTGGGAGAGCGGAATCTTTCTAGTGATGACCGTATGATGCAATTGAAGGAAGGGTAGGTTTTTATTTGCCCCTCCCCGCTTTTACATGTTAAAGCATGTATGGCTAAGCTTAAAAGTGACTTTTAAGTGCTTTCTTTGCCAAACACATTTGAGCTTTTCTATAAGTTGTCACCGGAAGTGTTTATAAACGGTTTAATTTAAAAATAGGTCTATGTGGGTGTGATTTTTTAAAATCACTTTTCCCCACTCTCATTTCAACCACATTCTCCATAAAAAATCATTTTTTATGTTTTCCCCATTACTTTTCCTTTCTTTTTTTTTTTTTTTTTTATTCACATGATCTCCAAACAAATCACTTTTCAATCAGTTATCTAAAAATATCTCCCACACAAGCATTAGATAGAAATAGGCACTGGATAAGTGAGTAGTATTTATGAGTGCTATAAAAAAAGTGGATAAAAATAGATTTGACCGATTGTGAAATATTTTTGAGTCCCTTCCATGGATTCGGAGTCAAGACCCATGTTGCCTGCACTTTGAGACTTGGATGGTTGAATTCTCGCTGGTCAAACTCTTCAAGAAGCCAATTCAAGCATGCCCTGTAAGCTGCAAAAAGCCACTCCAGGTAAAAATTGTGGCACCGCTGATAGATAAATAGCACGTCAATTTGGAAAGAAGAAGCGGCTCTAATCTCCTCTAACTAATGGATATGCATAAGAATGAATGAGACAGGCCATCTACAACACAAGCTGTCTACTGGCCTTTGGCCGGGGAAGTCACTCACAATGGAGAAGGGAACCCCGTCCCAGTTCAAGGAAAAAGCTGATAATTTATATGGCAACACGATTCATTCACCTGGAAGCGTCAGATTATCCCTTGCACCTGCAAGAAGGGATTTTCTTGGTCTCCAAGAAAGTTCGAAGCTGTCTCTGTCTTTTCTGTTGCGGCATGCTGCTATTTGGCAATATGCAGGACTTCTTGTGGCTCACTCTTTGTTGTCGTAAAGGGAAGGAGCATTTTTGTCTAAAACAATGTTTCCGCTGGCACACATTTATTATCTCGATTGGTAGTCTTAATCTTGATTCACTCCTCATTAAGGAGTCAGGAATAGCTTCTTATAAATTAAATAGGTGCCAACAAGTGCTGGCCCATAGGTTGATTATAAACCTGAACTTTCTGCAAATCTGCCTGCATAATTAGATTGGAGATTTGTTCTGACTTTCTGAATTTGATTTTTGGTATGATAGGTATATCAAAGAAGGAAGCACAGTTAGCGTAATGGGAGTTGTTCAGAGAAACGAAAACGTGCTTATGATAGTTCCTCCTGCAGAGCCATTCACAACGGGATGCCAGTGGACTAAATGTATATTTCCCACTAGTCTCGATGGAATTGTTCTGAGGTGCGAAGATTCATCTAAGATGGATGTTATACCAGTGTAATAGCTTGTCGTGTTCGACTTGTCTCCATGTTTGTGCATTGTAAAAGTTTGTTCTTTTCATTATTGAAAACTAATTATCGTGGAGATTCTAATGTAGTTTTTAATCAAAGTTGTTTATTTGTTAGATTATGAAAGAATTTGTAATGTTAATGGTTTGTATTGTAGAAATGAGCAAGTATACAAGTTTGTGTTCTGCTTCAGCCTTGTCTGGGAAAGACAAAAAAGGCAGATTCTGCAAAAGCTGTGCCTTTATCCTTCTGGTTCTTACTCATGTGTTGGCTAACTTGAAAAGTTATAAATGAGCAAGTTTTAGAATAAATCACTTTCATTTATCAAAGTTGAAAATGAGTCGGTTAATTATTTTGATAGTAAGTTAAAAGTTACTTTTAGAAATATGTAAATTTAAGGGATTAATTTATTTATATATATGGCGTAAAGCAAATCGCACTAAACATACCTTCGCGAAGTAGATGAACATCCAAATTTCATTGTAAACTCTCAAATTTTGTATATTTCTAAAAACGAAATGGTTGCTATATCGGGTTTCAACATATGAAGTGGATTAAAGGAAATTTTCTTTTTCTTATCCACCACTTGTTCTATCAGATCGATTCATAAACACGATATACTTAACCCTTAAGCACGACAAAATGCGATTTCCCTTGAACCAGACATACACTTTTCAAGATATAAAAATGCGACTTTTCGTGCCCCATACATGAATAAGAAAATATAAAAAAATCCCGCGGAATTTAGGCCGGTGGGTTGCGTGTATTTATATCTGTATTTCTACTCAATTATGCACTGTAAATCGCTATAATTGATCTCTATCACACACACAGACACACACGGTAATGTGGTGTAATTGCAGCTGAATTTTGAGAGGTAATAAATGGAGTGAGAGATGGCGAGGGCGAAGCACAAAACTACCAAATTTGTGTTTATATTGGTTGCCATTTTGGGAGCCTTTTTTATTGTAGATCTTCTCTGGGCTTCCTCTTCCTCCGCATCCCAATCAGTAGCATCCAATTGGGCTTTTCAAAATTCTCACGCTTTTATCGTTCCGAACGTTGTTTCTCCCAACAATAACACTATTTCCTCCCTAATTAAGGTGAGTTAATTAATTACTTCGTGCTTAGTGGAATGTGATCTCAATTCTTGAAATTCTAGCATTTGGATAACTGTAATTTTGGAAGAGTCGATTATGTGTTTTAATTGTTTAATTTCTGTCTGTGGATTTATATTTGTTTGACTTTATTAGTTGCATACAAATTTGATTTTAATGTGAGGATCCATAGGTAGCATATTGAAGTCGTAAGAATGTTGTTCCCAGTTTAAAATTTTAATGTGTAAACACGAAATTAGAGTTTCTTGTGGATACTGTGAGTTCTTAAAGACATTAGATATTGGATCTTAATTTATTATTATTTTATTTTATTTTTAGATTGTTATTTCCTTGTATCTATCTATTAATCTTATTACTATCAAGTTTAGGGGGTGTGAGCACGTCTATATACATGAGTAAATACTTCATCTGAGTTGTTCCTCTGTTCCTGATGTGAACTTGAATTTATGGTGCCAATTCTCTTTCTAACAGGAGAAATCTAAGCAAGATAAAAAAGGAGTGGTTCCTGAGAGGGTCTTATCGGCAACTTTTGCTGATTTGCCTGGCCCAGAGTTAAAATGGGAAAAAATGTCAACAGCACCAGTGCCTCGTCTTGATGGTGCAGCGATTCAAATCAAGAATCTTCTTTATGTATTTGCTGGATATGGAACCATTGATTATGTGAGGATTCTAACATGCACACTGATCTTATGAATGGTTGATTGATGAAACATGCTGCTGCTTATGTTAGATTTTCCATTTTCCTGAACTATAACTTTGACAAGAATTAAATATCCTTATAGCAAAATCTCTCCTCTAACAAGTATTGGAACTGCCTGTTGCAAATTTGAAGCGTATGAAGAATTAGAAATGGAAAATGGATAAACTGTTTTTGGAAACAGGCAGGAACTGATTTCTCATATTTACAATTGTACCTCTTGTTTCACAACTTGAGTTAAGGTATTTGAGATTTGATATACCCATGGAAATTAAGCTAAACTCTTGACAGAGACTACCTGTTTTTCATGATATAGTGACTCTGCTTGTCATTTCAGTGATGCATGAGTCCTGGGATATTTATGTAATGTAATAATTTCTTCACTCTGCCAAAGTTTTGTGCTTGATATAAGTTTTGTGCTTGATATAATCCTGTAACTGTCGAGGGTTCAAGGCAATAAGGACTTACACATATGTTTCTTAAATCCATTTTAATATTACTTCCAATTTTGAATAAAATCAATCTCAATTTATAGGCGTGATGATGTTTTATTTTTTTTTTCTTAAAGGTTCATTCTCATGTTGATATTTACAATTTCACGGATAACACATGGGGAGAAAGGTTTGATATGCCAAAAGAAATGGCGCATTCACATTTAGGTATGGTGACAGATGGGAGATATATTTACGTAGTTACAGGACAATATGGTCCTCAATGTAGAGGACCTACTGCAAGCACATTCGTATTGGACACATCGACAAAGCAATGGCAGGACTTTCCTTCTCTGCCCGTTCCAAGGTAGGAATTCCATATGTGCTTCTACACGCTGGTTTCTCTTAATTATACAGTTATAAAACACTTCTTCTTTTTCCCATGTTTTTCTAATGATAATTCATTATGACTGTGATCGGGCAATTTCTAGGAAGAACTGGCATTTATTATTCTCCTCTGAAAGTGATAGTTATTTGATTACTTAATACCAATATATTTGAATAAATAATGCTATCCTCAATCATTAGGTTCTAGCATTCTTTCTTACTGATTGCTATGAAGTGAATATTTGTTCTGTTGAACCACTTGATGTAAAAGATTAAGCTTTAGATTGGGCCAACTGTATATAATTTAGATATTGTCATCAAAACATTCTTGTCTTTCCCTATCTAAGACTGGTTCCTGATGGACACACTTTAATAGTTCTTGTTAGGGTGATTTTCATAAAATTGAGTGTAGTACTAAATTTCCAATATTCATGTATTTTAAGATCATCTATAATAAATGCAGGCATGATTCGCAAGCTATCACTTGATTGATTCATCCGAACCTTTAGCTAGAAAATTTTGTGCCGTGCCAAATTTGTGCAGAAGTTTTTCTGTTTCTCTCATTAACTAAGGAATATTAACTTGGGAGGAGGGGCAACTTGAAATTTTGATAGCTTTTCAGAACATCTTCTGAGTTCTTACAAATGCCCTGATGCATGTTATCCACTCTCTGTTTGATATAATTTGAGTTGGAAGGACTGAATATTGTTTCCCACATGATAAATCCCTGGTACATGAGAATTCTGGATAGCCTTTACAAGATAGAGGAGCATTTTATCAACTGGAGCAATTAAACTTCATTTCCCATTTCAATCCCATGCTACTGTTGCTAATTCTGATAAAATCTTATAATATAGTGCTCAATCCTCTGCCATATAAATATTTTATCTTGTATTTGGTTCTTAAAATGCTCAGATGATTTTGATATCCCAAGACTCAGTTGAGGAACAATATCATTATCAGCTGATAAATATTCCTTGTTGAAACTCTCTGAGAATTTTACTGTGGCCCAATTCATGTTCACTGTATATTTTGATATTAAATAGAATTTCAGTTAGATAGCAGTTCCATTTTAGTGAAATTTATGAACATTGTTATTTCAGATATGCGCCTGCAACCCAGCTTTGGCGAGGCAGACTCCATGTGATGGGTGGCAGCACAGAGAACCGCCATACACCTGGATTAGAGCACTGGAGTATTGCTGTGAAAGATGGCCAAGCTTTAGAAAAAGATTGGAGAACAGAGATCCCCATACCCCGTGGAGGACCGCACAGGTTTTCCTTCCATTCTTTCTTTAAAGTGATTAAATTGCAAAAGGAAAGGGTGTCGTTAAGGGGGATTTTAATGGAGTTTAGAAGTCCTTGTAAATTCAGGTTTGCAAAATTGAGATTTTAATGGATTCTATTAAAAACCATTAACTCTAGGTGTCCCCAGTTGAAGTTTTAATGGATTTCATTAAAATCCACTAAAATTTAGATGTCCCCCAATAACTCATGGTTCTGAAGTGAGAAGAAAGGAAAAAGTTTTGTATTCGAGATTTGTTCATTGTATACTCTGCTGAGACTCATTAATGGAACTAGTAACAGGCTATGTGTATTCTAGGTATCATTAGAGTTTCTAAGCTTAGTCCTAGATCAGTGAGTTCTATTTCTGATACTTTCATCTTATCAACCTATAGGGTATGATCGAGTATGTGAATGAGAAAAATCCATCAGAACGCATGGATTAGTTTTGAACTACTAAACTTGAATATATCCATGAGGAGGGTTTTGTCTGAAACTTCTAGAATGTTGATGTCCCAGAGGACAAAAAAAATTCTTCAATGAGAAGAATTCATTTATCTGTGCTTTTTTCCAGGAAACACTTGGGCTTAGCTTGAAATAAATATAGCTCAGCTTGTTTTTCTTGGCTTGCACAATATCTAATGTTTCCTGCTCTTAATTTTTTTTATGTAGGGCTTGTGTTGTGGCTAATGATCGTTTGTATGTTATTGGCGGTCAAGAGGGCGATTTCATGGCTAAACCAGGATCTCCCATTTTTAAGTGCTCCCGTAGAAATGAGGTTATAACTTATATGCTTTTTAACAGAAATGTAGATAGTTGATTGAACAGGTTAAAGATTTATGAATACTGATGCTATGATAGATTTCCTATTTATCTTCTTACTTCCCGAGAGACAGATAAGGTCTGCTATGTACTGTCATTATGTTTGTTATATACTCTTTGATAGCATTTTGTTTCATCTAAACTTGATAAGCTTTATAAGATAGTGTTGCCAACAGAGGATGGGAGGGATTTACATTCCCCACCCCCACCCCCCAAAAAACAAAGAAGTGGTAAAATTAAATAAATATGCCGCAGTAAATTAATTCCTCCCCCCCACCTTTCTTTTTCATTGTTTGTTGAAACGTTTTGAGATTCCTCATGATTTCATCTTATGTCTGCAGGTTGTATATGATGATGTTTACATGCTAGATGATGATATGAAATGGAAAGTGCTGCCTCATATGCCAAAGCCTGATTCTCACATTGAGTTTGCCTGGGCTATTGTTAACAATTCTATTGTTATTGTTGGAGGCACCACAGAGAAGCATCCTTTAACAAAAAAGATGACACTTGTTGGAGAAATTTTCCAGTTCCAATTAGATACCGAGGTAATTGTCTTCTTATCTTCAAAAAAATCCGAAACAACTAATATTTTATGGTACTTGTTATGATTGGGATTGATGTCCTTCGCTTGTTTTACATCCGTTTACTTAGTTTTCAATCTCCAAATAAAAATTGTTCTCCTTAATATGTTTCTTGGTTACCTCTCTGATTTTCTTGTATTATTTTCACTGGAGGAACCTCTAGTTTGTGCAGATACACTTGGGCATCATAACCATTTGATGCACTAATAGGTCTTATTGTTCCAGAAACAGAAAGTTCCCTGTTAGATAGAATATTTTGTTCCTTTCTCGCCTAGATAACAGTCTCAGGGGTTCTAGGGGTTCTATTATCCTCCTCGAGGTTATGGAACTAAGATTAAACTTGTGAATTACAGCATTGTACCAGTATCTTGTCTCTTGATTTTGTGGAAGAGGTGTCCTAGTGCAACTTGGGTTCACTGTCCAGGATAGCATAGTAGAACTCAACCCCGTTAGCATCCAATTAGTGAACAGCAACTGACTTTTTATCTTTGTCTCACTCATTGATGTCAACTCCCTATATTCCACCATAGTTGTTAGCTTAATGAAATATATGCCAGAAAAAAATTCTAAAGATTGGGATTGATGTCCTTCGCTTGTTTTACATCCGTTTACTTAGTTTTCAATCTCCAAATAAAAATTGTTCTCCTTAATATGTTTCTTGGTTACCTCTCTGATTTTCTTGTATTATTTTCACTGGAGGAACCTCTAGTTTGTGCAGATACACTTGGGCATCATAACCATTTGATGCACTAATAGGTCTTATTGTTCCAGAAACAGAAAGTTCCCTGTTAGATAGAATATTTTGTTCCTTTCTCGCCTAGATAACAGTCTCAGGGGCTCTATTATCCTCCTGGAGGCTATGGAACTAAGATTAAAATTGTGAATTACAGCATTGTACCAGTATCTTGTCTCTTGATTTTGTGGAAGAGGTGTCCTTGTGCAACTTGGGTTCACTGTCCAGGATAGCATAGTAGAACTCAACCCCGTTAGCATCCAATTAGTGAACAGCAACTGACTTTTTATCTTTGTCTCACTCATTGATGTCAACTCCCTATATTCCACCATAGTTGTTAGCTTAATGAAATATATGCCAGAAAAAAATTCTAAAGAATCACTTATCTATTGTGAATAGTAATTTCCCTGTGGAACGTAACAATGCTATTACTGCATGGCAAGCCTTGCCCTTGTTCAGGTAAGCTTATTAGTAACTTTTTAGGAGGAATAGTTTTGGATCCCACGAAATTTGTGGATAATAAATGGGTTGTAGTTATGAATGTTTGGTTGGAAATGTTTTATCAAATAATAAAAGGGAACGTATAAGTAACTTTTTAGCTTAGCGGAATAGAAGCCTTGAATTTTTGTTGGCTACCATTGTTTACGCGGTTTGCTTTTGCCAGTAAGTCGTTCAGTTTACTTAAGTTATGGCTTATTACACATGCCATTTACACACCTTTCAGATTTCGTGTAGGAACTCCTAAAAATCGTATGGTAAGTCGGATAATTTTTCAAAATTGGCTCCACGGTATGATTAAAGTGTTGGTTGTGTTACCCTGACCAATGTGCATCATTTATTTCATGTCTCTTGTCTAATTTTTCTCTTCTTAAACCGGCAGAAATGGTCAGTGATTGGAAAACTGCCATATCGGGTGAAAACCACTCTCGTTGGATTTTGGAACGGAATGTTGTATTTTACATCAGGGCAACGAGATAAAGGACCCAATGACCCGGCACCAAGAAAGGTCGTCGGAGATATGTGGAGAACAAAACTGAATTTATGAGCAATTTTTTCATTTTTTATTTTTTTATTTTCTTGTGTACTAATACAGATGATAGATAGGATTGTTGTGTAATTTCATTTTTTATATTATTTAATATTGCAATATTGGAAGTCATGATGATTTCTTTTTGTATTGGAATGATTCAGATCGGTCTGCAAGAAGGCAATAGAGAGAGATTTATGTAACTGTTTTCTTGTACAAACAAGAGGACAAATTAAAGATCTTATTTATTTACGGGTTAATTCTTTAAATAGTCATTGAACTTTGTCAAAAAGTTTCCAAGAGATCACCGAACTTTAAAACTTTCCTAAATAGTCACTGAACTTTACAAAAAGTTCCTAAGAAGTCAATAAACTTCAAAACTTTCCTAAATAATCATTGAACTTTTCAAAAAGTTCCTAAGAGGTCACTCAATTTTGCAAATTGAGACTCCATACATCACTGATTTAGTGATTTTCTAAGAACTTTTTGTAAAGTTCAATAATTATTTAGAGAAGTTTTGAAGTTCAATGACTTTCTGGAAACTTTTTGCAAATTTCAGTGTCTATTTAGAAAAATTTTGAAGTTTGATGACCTCCTGAAATTTTTTGGCAATTTTCAGTGACTATTTGGGGGTATTAACTCATTTATTTACTTATAAGTCAACTTTCTAAGCTTAGGCAAACAATGCTATCAGTCTTGTATTTTTCGCTTTATGAACGTATTTCATTTGTCACCTTTAAGCTCGAAAGGATCTTTTCACCAGCTCGAAAACTGATAGTGTGGCCATAAAGCATCCTATTAGTTTAAACAGATTTGGCAGGATGAATATATTAGACGCGATACAATGAGATGAGTGAAGTTATTCAAGTGTGCTTGAGATGACTTATGTTTTTATTTCTTGTACAAGAGTTTTTTTTAGAAATTTATCTTAAATCAATTTTCCCTAAAAATTCTTCTAGATAGACATAATACTTTTAGAAAATTATTCAGACATATTCAAAAGTAGCTTTTTAATCTCAAAAATAATTTTTTACTTTTCAAAAATCCTATTAAATGGACCCCTTATCTAGAGTCTAGATAATTATGGGTATATGTGACAATAGCCACATTGTCCAACGAAGTTCGAATGCATTTTTCATATATTGGGTAGCATAGCACCATTGCCACATCGAGCGATGATCATCTAAAACTCTACTAAACAAATTAACTCAAACTTGTCTTTAATGTTGATCAATTTTGCTCAATCTAGCATATTGAACATGTCAATTAGGTTTACTATAAAGGTAGAAGTACACAAGTAACTTAAACTGTGCATCCGTCGTCTCTCAAATCCTTCAGAAAAAGTTAATGCGTAGAAATTTCCAAATGTAAGGTCAATGTCAAGTACAAGATGAAGGTAAATGGGAAGACGGTTCGATTTCATTATATTCATGCAGCCACAATGGCAGAAACTATCTTAAAACTTAATTTACATCAAACAGAGATGAAAAATTACCAGTGAATTCAATTACTTCCACCCTAGAGTTGTTCATATCTTAATCCATAACAAGATGCTTTTCAATTTACAGAACTTGCAGCACCAAGTCTGGGCTGTAAGTTTCAACATCTTCAGGTCGCCAATGCTCAAGGACTTGTTCGACTTTAGCTCATTGAATGCTGCCTTTTCACGGGCATAGGTGAACGTGGAGACAAGCACCTTCCCTTCTTATTTTTTCATGTTTTATAGTTCCGAAATATCTTTTATGATATTAGACAATACTTCCATTCTTGTCACTGATATCTCCATCAAGATTGCCCTCTTCAAAATATACTTCGTCCAAGGGTATTTTAGGCAAGACAAAAGAGCTACTGATTCAGTCACCCAATCAACACCCTCAATAAACCACCTCTCTAAGACTGCAGCACAAGCTCCACAAGGAAAATTCCTCCATCAAACCTCAAACCAGACGATTCGGAAGGCTGAGGTAACCCATCTACCATCCCACCAAAGACGTACAAGTAACGCCCTGAATGATCAACACAAGCTCGATGAAAGGATCTGCAGTTAGGTTTTTGGCCAATGGATCCAAGTCGTCTCCACATTTTTCTTAATAATCCTTTTGAGTTCAGATTACCATGCTGCAATTTAATTGAAGGCAACAAATTAACGTCTAAAACCCAAAAGTCATCTTTCCTGTGCCTGTATGAATCTTCGCCTCCATAAATAAGTAGTCGATTTCCTAATATAAGGTTGGCCGAGTGACCTACTCGTGCGAGGGTAAACCCTTGGGGTATGTCACGTTGTTCAAATAGTTGTTGCATCCATCTCCAATGGCCTTCGAATGCACTCAAGAGCCACACATCATTAAGCACTTCATATCCTGATCCCCTACCTCCAAATAAAATTGTTTGTGTTCCTCCAATATGAGTTAATGTGTGCCCCGAGCGGGATGGGGGACATGGATGAGTCAAAATTTCTCGCCATGTTCCAAAACAAAGATTTTCTGAGAGATCTAGAATCCAAGTGTCGCCTAGTCTAAGTCCGGATAACCCTATCCCTCCATGGATAAGCATCATCTTGTTATCAAGGCAACATCCGGCATGAGCTCCACGCGGGGGAGGGGCAACAGCACCAACATCAAGTAGCCTCCAAGACAAAGTAACCCCAAGTGTTTCTTTCAATATAACTTGTCCTACCCAAGTATCATTTTGGCGAATCCCGTGGTCATTGATCCCTCCAAATAGGATAAGTGAATCGCCAATTACGACACATGAGTGCCCAAACCGCCCGCTTGGAATGCCTGAGTATGTCTTTTGCCACTTCAATGTCCTCCTAAAGTCATCACCTATATATGCTATCCATGTATCATCAAGATGCCTCCCTAGAGGAAAAGAACAAAAAATGACAATACCAAAATAATAAGAAAATTAAGTTAGTTTGAGCCAGATAAACTTATATCAAATGATACTACATGAAAGAGAAATCATTTACTAAAATAATCATCAGAAGTGATAGACAATGGTTCATTTGATGACAGTGGAGGATGTAATTCATTTGTTGTAATTTTTACCTATACAATTTTTTATGGAACTTATCAAAGCCAAAAGATTATTGATGATCATTATTAATTAACGCACAAAGACATTCATTGGATAATTAAATTGAGACAGCATATGTTTACCCAGCTAATAAACCACCTTTAGTTGGAATGGATATTCAGGGACCCTTCTCCCTTTCCTCGTAGCTAATATTTTTCACTTCCACTAGAAGTACAAGTCCTATTTATGCTTTTTCCAAAGCAGAAAATATAATATATGAGGTGCTATCACAGTTCTGGACTATTAGACTTCACAATAATTAAAATGAAGTCTATTGTTTGCGTGATGATTATATGCAGATTAATTAAAGCAACCCTGGATAGTGAAGCCATTTATTTGAATTGCGGGAGGGAGGGACCTAGCTAAGACGGGGTGCCAACAAGATGAAATGCTTGTTGTCACAGGGTAAGGACTATAGCAAATTTTCACCCACTGATGGACTGAGGAATTCAAAGGCACACAACCAAAGGCACTAGGAACAGAACATGGCAATTATGGGAATCACCCAACTGTATCTCTCAAACAAATGAATCTCAGGGAAAACTTAGCTAGCACAACACTTCTCTTGTTTAGTGCCTCAGCAGCTTAACACTATGTATAGAAAATAGGTGTAAGTTGGCACCCCAACTGGTGTCCTAACCAATTCTAGCATTGGCCACTAGCCATGTCCTATGTCACTCAGAAACTGCTTTATTACTCAATTCCCACAACCGCCAAAACATGGTGAGTTTAGAGTCATCAGGTGCAACCGTTACTTGACTTTGCACACTAACTAAGAGTCCACATCACCTTCCTCCAACTTGCCTCTATGCACACTGAAACTTGAGTCCCTCTATCATGTGCAAGAATGCTGCCTGCATGTCATGCTTGCAGCTCTGATAGCCTATAGGGCAATCTACCCATCCCATGCACTGTCATCAGATTGTCACACGCAACACAACTCCATTGCCTCTCTTCTGTTTGATTGTGATGCAGCCATTACAGGCACACCCTCACTTAGACATTGGCATGAGGTAAAGAAACGTGCTTGTCATAGCCACTGCTCATTTCAATGGGTTAACACTTAGACACATTAACACAAGCTTGACTTAATGGAAACACAATGTGCACAACTGATGCAAGTATGGATTATTAATCTGTTGATTTGTCATCACACCTAGAAATTCCTACAAAAATAAAAAAAATATATATATATATAGTTGGAAATGATGATCAAGTCGATCGGGACAGAATGAGGAAGCTTGCATGGAACCTCTATTTTCGAGCATGGATCGACAAGATCAAAGGACCAATTTTTTCTTCATAAATAAGGAAAAATCTTTATTGAAGCATGGGAAAAAATCCCACTACTGCACATCAGAGAAGAAGAATTTTCTTCCAGCATACTTTTGAAGACTACAATTGAATTGCTCCTTTCTTGGTTATAACAATCTGTTAGTAAATCAGCTGTCAGTAATCATGACAAAAGTTAACATGTTACTATCGTTTATGCTCCCTGGACAACGGATATTCTTTCCCTTCTCAAGAAACACTTTACGCATCATCTCTCATGCTTCTTATCTTACATTGAAGTTATTGTTTATTTAAATTTTCAGGCATTTTCAGTGTCCCCTTCTTTACTTTTTCTTTTTGGTGTGCAGGATGAGGTAGCTGGTTGGATCAACTCTGGAAAGCAAAGACTGGAATTTGAACTGCTGGGGCAACTGGAAGCTCTTCGTGTTACATCTAAAACTCCAGCTTGGACATGATGTAGATGACACCAACACAATGTTTACAGTGTACTAGTAATCTTAAAATACTAACTGAATGAATCACTTGAGGGCATCTTTACATCTCTAAAATACATAAATCCTATAAAGTTCTTCTTGCTATTTTATCTTTGGGACATGAACTAGTAATTGTTTGCACAATTCCAAGAGTATTTGCCTAAGAACTAGCAGCTGGAACGTATACTGTCCATTTTTCCTTCATTTGTCCACAGAAGCAACCAGAAATTTCATATTCGAAACCTCAATCCCTTTTCAATCAAATAAAATTTAGCAAATGACTTCAATTCAGGCAATAAAACACTTCCAACTGCATGATGTTTAAAACAATTAACACGAGGGTCCATCGAAAAGATGAATATAATCAGAATAAAGATTAGGGTGCCAAGCATAAAGTATACTGAGAAAGAGAATCGAAAACTATATATATAATTCAACAAGCATAACAAATAAAATAAATAAAAAGTGACTGACCTCCTTCACATCCCCCACCAAACAGAACAAGGCATCCATTCACAAAATTGAGGGAATGAGAAGCTCTAGGACTCGGAAGAACCTCATCGCCATCTGGGGTTTCAAACAATAGTTTATGGCAACAAACAGAGTCTAACTGATGAACCTGCTGGTACAACTTCTTCCATTGAATTCCCTGCACGGAACTTGATGCTTTCAGTGCATCAATAGCGGAATTACCCCAATCCAAGACAAAGTAACCCCAAGTGTTTCTTTCAATATAACTTGTCCTACCCAAGTATCATTCTGGCGAATCCCGTGGTCATTGATCCCTCCAAATAGGATAAGTGAATCGCCAATTACGACACATGAGTGCCCAAACCGCCCGCTTGGAATGCCTGAGTATGTCTTTTGCCACTTCAATGTCCTCCTAAAGTCATCACCTATATATGCTATCCATGTATCATCAAGATGCCTCCCTAGAGGAAAAGAACAAAAAATGACAATACCAAAATAATAAGAAAATTAAGTTAGTTTGAGCCAGATAAACTTATATCAAATGATACTACATGAAAGAGAAATCATTTACTAAAATAATCATCAGAAGTGATAGACAATGGTTCATTTGATGACAGTGGAGGATGTAATTCATTTGTTGTAATTTTTACCTATACAATTTTTTATGGAACTTATCAAAGCCAAAAGATTATTGATGATCATTATTAATTAACGCACAAAGACATTCATTGGATAATTAAATTGAGACAGCATATGTTTACCCAGCTAATAAACCACCTTTAGTTGGAATGGATATTCAGGGACCCTTCTCCCTTTCCTCGTAGCTAATATTTTTCACTTCCACTAGAAGTACAAGTCCTATTTATGCTTTTTCCAAAGCAGAAAATATAATATATGAGGTGCTATCACAGTTCTGGACTATTAGACTTCACAATAATTAAAATGAAGTCTATTGTTTGCGTGATGATTATATGCAGATTAATTAAAGCAACCCTGGATAGTGAAGCCATTTATTTGAATTGCGGGAGGGAGGGACCTAGCTAAGACGGGGTGCCAACAAGATGAAATGCTTGTTGTCACAGGGTAAGGACTATAGCAAATTTTCACCCACTGATGGACTGAGGAATTCAAAGGCACACAACCAAAGGCACTAGGAACAGAACATGGCAATTATGGGAATCAACCAACTGTATCTCTCAAACAAATGAATCTCAGGGAAAACTTAGCTAGCACAACACTTCTCTTGTTTAGTGCCTCAGCAGCTTAACACTATGTATAGAAAATGGGTGTAAGTTGGCACCCCAGCTGGTGTCCTAACCAATTCTAGCATTGGCCACTAGCCATGTCCCTGCAAAAGCTCCCTATGTCACTCAGAAACTGCTTTATTACTCAATTCCCACAACCGCCACAACATGGTGAGTTTCGAGTCATCAGGTGCAACCGTTACTTGACTTTGCACACTAACTAAGATTCCACATCACCTTCCTCCAACTTGCCTCTATGCACACTGAAACTTGAGTCCCTCTATCATGTGCAAGAATGCTGCCTGCATGTCATGCTTGCAGCTCTGATAGCCCATAGGGCAATCTACCCATCCCATGCACTGTCATCAGATTGTCACACGCAACACAACTCCATTGCCTCTCTTCTGTTTGATTGTGATGCAGCCATTACAGGCACGCCCTCACTTAGACATTGGCATGAGGTAAAGAAACGTGCTTGTCATAGCCACTACTCATTTCAATGGGTTAACACTTAGACACATTAACACAAGCTTGACTTAATGGAAACACAATGTGCACAACTGATGCAAGTATGGATTATTAATCTGTTGATTTGTCATCACACCTAGAAATTCCTACACAAATAAAAATATATATATATATATATATATATAGTTGGAAATGATGATCAAGTCGATCGGGACAGAATGAGGAAGCTTGCATGGAACCTCTATTTTCGAGCATGGATCGACAAGATCAAAGGACAAATTTTTTCTTCATAAATAAGGAAAAATCTTTATTGAAGCATGGGAAAAAATCCCACTACTGCACATCAGAGAAGAAGAATTTTCTTCCAGCATACTTTTGAAGACTACAATTGAATTGCTCCTTTCTTGGTTATAACAATCTGTTAGTAAATCAGCTGTCAGTAATCATGACAAAAGTTAACATGTTACTATCGTTTATGCTCCCTGGACAACGGATATTCTTTCCCTTCTCAAGAAACACTTTACGCATCATCTCTCATGCTTCTTATCTTACATTGAAGTTATTGTTTATTTAAATTTTCAGGCATTTTCAGTGTCCCCTTCTTTACTTTTTCTTTTTGGTGTGCAGGATGAGGTAGCTGGTTGGATCAACTCTGGAAAGCAAAGACTGGAATTTGAACTGCTGGGGCAACTGGAAGCTCTTCATGTTACATCTAAAACTCCAGCTTGGACATGATGTAGATGACACCAACACAATGTTTACAGTGTACTAGTAATCTTAAAATACTAACTGAATGAATCACTTGAGGGCATCTTTACATCTCTAAAATACATAAATCCTATAAAGTTCTTCTTGCTATTTTATCTTTGGGACATGAACTAGTAATTGTTTGCACAATTCCAAGAGTATTTGCCTAAGAACTAGCAGCTGGAACGTATACTGTCCATTTTTCCTTCATTTGTCCACAGAAGCAACCAGAAATTTCATATTCGAAACCTCAATCCCTTTTCAATCAAATAAAATTTAGCAAATGACTTCAATTCAGGCAATAAAACACTTCCAACTGCATGATGTTTAAAACAATTAACACGAGGGTCCATCGAAAAGATGAATATAATCAGAATAAAGATTAGGGTGCCAAGCATAAAGTATACTGAGAAAGAGAATCGAAAACTATATATATAATTCAACAAGCATAACAAATAAAATAAATAAAAAGTGACTGACCTCCTTCACATCCCCCACCAAACAGAACAAGGCATCCATTCACAAAATTGAGGGAATGAGAAGCTCTAGGACTCGGAAGAACCTCATCGCCATCTGGGGTTTCAAACAATAGTTTATGGCAACAAACAGAGTCTAACTGATGAACCTGCTGGTACAACTTCTTCCATTGAATTCCCTGCACGAAACTGGATGCTTTCAGTGCATCAATAGCGGAACTACCCCAATCCCTCCTGCATACAGATTCCCATAGAGAATCAGAATATGCCAAAAACTTCAATTTCCTGCAAGTCATGGCAAAACAAAGAATCGATTCAATGGGTAGGAGGAGCAAAATCGAGAAAATGTGATCCTGGGCTATGTCGGTTATCGGTGAAGATGATTCGTCGCTACTGATGGCAGTGGTGCTACTGCTCTCAGCCATGGCTATGGGACACTACTGTGTGTCTCTTTTGTGCTGATTGAAGTTTATTTTCGTGATTTTTTTTTTTTTTTATCACTCTGTTTGACAATTTTTTATTTTGTTTGTATTTTGAGTTTTTACATTTTTACCGGAAGAGTAAAATCTTGGTTTATTAGGAATCAGGTTGGCCTCATTCTCTTTCATTTTTTTTCGACCACACAATTTCATGAAATAGTATTACACATAAATCGAAAAAATTTCATTTTTTTTCAAGCCAAACATTAAAATTTGGGAAAAAAAATGAGGGAAACCGAGGCTTATTTTAACTGCATATTTTGTAATCCGACAATTATTATTTGAATTTATCCATTACTCATTTTCATCAATTTACAATTTTAAGAACTTATTTCTTTCCAGATAGACAATTGATTGAATTATTGTTGTAGGATATTATGTTGATTAGATGTGGACATTTATTTATTGATTTGGTGCTATTTGGATTGAATCAAAATGGACGACGTTGGCCTCTTCAATCCAATCCAATCCAATGGTGAGATTTGCAGTGGCTTCCCAAATGAAAAGTGTCCAATGGGCTTTTTCCACTTCAGATTTGCTTTTTGTTAATATTATCATCTCTCTCAAACATTTTATTTTTGTACAATAAAAAATAATAGTAAATATTGGGTTCGTAAATCTTTGCGTAATTAAGATGTTGCTTTTATAGAAACAAAAATTTCTCTTTTATCCACTTTTGCAAGAATCGCATTGTCCAAAAGTTTTACTCATTGGTTATCGTTTTTCAATCATAGTAATAAATATGAAAATTGAGTATATGAGATTTCCTGCTTCAAAAGTGGCTTATTTCAAATCCTTGATTCTCATCTCTTTCTTTTCTCTGGTATGTCAAACGAATTCTTGCTGTAAAACGGGGAATTGAAAAATTCCAATTCCACCTCATTGGTCACAAATTTCTGATAGAAATGGACATGAAGGCATTTTCTCAAATGCTGAATTTCAAAAAGAAGCAAATTCCAAGTTTAGTAAAAATAAAGAGATGCGTCAGAAAATACAATGTATTGTAGATCGGTAGATGAATACCAATCCAAAATACATTGAATTTTAATTTTATTGACATCTGGCAAAAAAAAAAAGGCAATCAACTGGGTGCCAATCTTAAACATGATAATACCATAGTTTTGGCAGTTTTGCTATATATACATTTACTTTGACAGCTTCACTGACATCCTATGATGTGGCAAATAGTGTGATGATTGATTTGAATAACACTTAGTGCCTGTTTAGTATAAATTTTAAGCCAATTAAAATCAATTTTTTTTATCGTTATTTCACTATTTCAATCGTCATTTTTGAATTATTCTCTCTCACAAGTAGAACCAACGGTCAAAAAATCAATTATTAAAATTCCTACCAAACAAGCACCTAGTCAAGTCAAGGGCTGGATTTTCGCCACGACATGAAATGTTAGACTGGTTGTTCAAAAAGTATGTACAACTAGATCAAATCCAAATACCAATGCCACATTAGCTAAAAATTAATCTGTTTAAGCCCCCGTTTGGCCCCCTCATTCTATACAAATTTTAATTATTGGAATAGTATTTTTTTTTTTTTTTTGAAAAATAGGTGGTTGAAAAAAAATGAAAAGTTTTTTATTTGCTTGTAATATTATTTTATAGAAAATTGCATGATTAAAAATAAGAGAGAAAATGAATGAAAAGGACTAAAGGAGAATGGGGGTCAAACGGAGTTTAAATGTCTATTCCATCCACGAAATGCATTGAAAATGTTTTAGCCCATAGGGGTCTTCACAAATACCCTATATTTTGGGGTAGTTTTGAAAAAACATAATAAATTTAGATTAAATGATAATTAGTTAAAACTAAACGTAAAATAAATGCTCTAAAATAACGACAATCCTCAAAATCAACCTTCAATATGCAAAAATCAAAGAAAATTTGAAAGGAAAAAGAGGAGATCTTCCATAAATATGCAAACAAAATTAGTTCATTCTTCAAATCTCTGGAAAAAGATTGATAGAGGTGTGTAATTAGTCGAGAAAATCTTCCACAAAAATATCGAAAGCTCTGGAAAAAAGTCAAGGAATTCTTCCACAAAAATACAAACAAAGTTACAAGTTTTTTTTTATATATGTTTTGGACTACTTATTTAATTAGTTCTCCAATTTTATTAATTTAAGATTGTATAATATTTTTTTTGCATAGATTTTGAAAGTAACAATCGTTATTATCAATTTTCAGTTGAATGATCTCTCACTTACAAATTCTAATCATCTTAGTTCATTGTCTATCTCACTTTTTATTTGAATTTCGTGATTAGTTTTAGTTGAAATCTTATGATGTATATAATTAATATTTATAAAGTTTCTTTTTGATGATTTTGTTATTGTGATTGGAAATATGTTTGAAAATAACATTGTTGGACTTAAGAGGAAATAGAATGTGTCAATACATATGAAAAATTAGCTTTGAATCAATTAAAATGATGTATATAAGAATACAAGATATTTAACAAAAGGAGAATGTGAAAAAGTAATTGTCACTTTTCTCAAAAAAAGTCACAATATCTCAAATGAGCAATTACACGTGTGAATTTTTTGGAAAATTTAACATATGAATTCAAACCTTGTCTTATGTTATACAAATGAAAAAGAAAATTTTGAATCAATTAAAATGATGCATGCATGGTAAGTGATATTGTGTCACTTTAAAAATAAAATAAAATAAAATCATAGTATCTCATTTAAGCAATTAACTAAATGTACACATGTTAGTTTTTGAAAACTTTAACGTACGAATTCAAACCTTATTTTATGTTAATACGTATGGGGAAAAAAAACTTTAACTCAATTTAATTGATGCATGCAAGTTCTTTGAAAAATGAGAATGTGAAAAAGTGTTCAATTACTTTTCTCAATAAAGTTAAAGTATCTCATTTGAACAATTAACTTTTATGTATATGTATGTGCATTTTTTGAAAATTTTAACATATGAATTCAAACTTTATTTTATGTTAATACATATGAAAAAGAAAATTTTGAATCGATTAAATTAATGCATGCAAAATCTTCGAAAAAAAGGAGACTATGAAAAAGTGACACAATGTAAAAAGTAATATTCTATTACTTTTTTTAAAAAGTCACAGTATCTCATTTGAACAATTAACAATATGCATATGTATTCATTTTTGGAAATTTAAACATACGAATTCAAAATCTTGTTGTATGTTAATACATATGGAAAAAAAATGAATCAATTAAATTGATGCATATAAGTTCTTTGAAAAATGAGAATGTGAAAAAGTGACAAAATATCACTTTTCTATGAAAAAAAGTGACATTTTGTTACTTTTCTCAAAAGAGTTACAATATCTCATTTGAACAATTAATTTTATGCATGCATGTGTGCGTTTTTGGAATTTTAATATATGAATTCAAACATTGTTTTATGTTAATACATATGAAAAAGAAATTTTTAAATCAATTAAATTGACGTATGTAAGATCTTTGAGAATGTGGAAAAATGACACAAATGAAAAGGTAACATTTTGTCACTTAAAAAAATAAAAAATCACAATATTCCATTTGAGCAATTAACTATATGCATAAGTGTTCATTTTTCGAAATTTGAACATACTCATCCAAACCTTATTTTATATTAATATATATGACAAAAAATTGAATCAATTAAATTGATACATGCAATTTGATTACTTGGTGTATTTGTATTAGCATGCACTTGTGTTGGGATATATTAGCAGTAAACATATTGTGAATCTATTGGTGAGGTGGAGTATAGATGCCTAGGGTTATGTAACAGGGATGTGGTATGTGACATTTGGATCACATGTGGAGTGTGAGAAAGATACTTCTATCAATTATGTTGGGTGGAGACATGTTATCCACTTACGCTGGAAGAAGTAATATAGTGATAGGATTATCCCATGAACTTAGGATCTTTAGTGGTTTACCAGTTAGACATGAATTAAGTTATTAGTCTAATAAGCATGGTAGACAATGAGAGGAGATATGTATTCTCAAGATGTTAGCAACATAGAGAATGAAATATGATATGTGTGGTGAGATTTTTTCTTGGATCATTTATGCATTTATTATATATGTGATGGCCACTTGTTGATTAACTAGGTGTTAATCTATTGTCATGTATGAACGAATTTTTTATAAGATTTGTGTGTTATCCTATGTTATGGCCCCGTTTGATTTTCATTTTTATCAAAACATATTTTTTACTCTCTTCTTTTTAACCACAAATTCTTTATTAAAATAATATTACACGTAAATCAAAAACTTTTCTTTATTTTTCAATCACACATTCTCCATCAATCTAGTATTCTAAAATTCATTTTTTCATAAAAATGGCTACTTCTACTTGGATGTTTTTAACCTTAGCCTTGGTGAATTTATGAAGCAGGTATGATATGTGTTTCGGGTCCAAAACACAAGGTAAGGTTGATTATCCCAATTTTATTGATTACCTTAATTATGCCACTATTAACTTTGTGTTTTGATTAATTGCAGATTGATTGGGTATCAAGGTGGAGATTTATTGGGCTTTGATACCCAATGAATCTCGGACTATGATGTAAACATTGGATTGAATTTTATATGCATTAGCTGATGAGTGAAATTATTACCAACAATCAAGTCCAAAGGTTCGACCCGAAAACGTGAACCATCATAAGTAACTAAAGAAATTAATGTTACTCATGGCCCATATATATGTATCAAACATTTAAAATTATAAAATATTATATTTACTTAATAATTCTTACAATTGGTTAATTATAAAATTTTCAAGTTTTCAAAATACAAAAGTTAGATTATTTTTCATAGTTTTAAATTTCAACTAGACAAATTCTACTTAACAGATTTTACAGAAATTTCATATGTAGTTTCGAAGTTTCCAACAAAATAAAAAGTTTCAAAATTATAATAACATAATATAGAAAGTATGATAACTTAAATCTTATCTTAATCTTTATCAGATAAAGTTATTTTTTATTTTTATACAGATAAAGTCATTTAAAATTTTGAAATAAAATACAAAAATTAAAAAAGTTACTAAACTAAAGTCTAATAAAAGATTTTTTCAAAAAAGAAAAAATAATAAAGTGCATCTAGACACGCATTAAGCAGTCAACTTAGCAATAGATCACTTAATTCATGCTTACTGCTAAGGCAAAGCACTTTGCCCGCTAGGCGTCATCTAAGCACGCTTTTTAGAACATTGAATTTTAGAAACTATGATAAACATGTTGACTTAATAATTTATTTTATTCTCTTTTTCTCTTTAGATCATTGGAATTTCTCTTTTTCATTCTTTCCTTTTACTTATTTATTTTTATCTGCCACTGAGACTATAATTCATATAATGCATTGGAGATGCTCTAAACAACAAATCAAAAACCCTTGGCAGCTGTTGGAAGAGAATTTTTTATTCGGTAATTATTATATTCACCATACGTTTTTATTTGTTACACAATATTTTAATTATACTTGATTGCCTCAATATCTTCTCATTGTAACCCATATATTCCTAATTTTTTCAATGTATTCTTATTATTAACCTTTCATTAATTAAGACAAATTGTCTCTAATAATCGATTCCATCAAAAAACATCTGTTAAGATGGCATAAAAAGAGGAGTAGAGCAATGTTATCCAATCTTCCTGTATATCTAGTTAATTCTTGATATGCCATCAATAATTAATATATTATCTCAAATTTACCCTTATTAGGTTCACCACTAACACACTAAATTGATAATATGTCAAGAATTAATTTGATGGACAATAAAATTGAATAAAGGATCTCAACTTTAAGAAGAGTTATTTATCCATCGTATTTAGAAAAAAAAAAATTGATGCAAAAGAGTGAAAAAAAATATTTTTCTCTCATTTTAAAGCACACAAACAGAATATTTGACAAAAATCATCACCAATGATGATATGTTTTATTCAATAGAAGATTAAAGAAAATTTTGAAGAAAAAAGTTAGGAACATGAGTGTTATAATGGGGAAAAAACTTGAGGACTTTAAATGCAATTAGAATATGGCAAAATAATTATATTGCTAATAAACTTAGCCTTTATGATTCTCACGTTGTGTGTGTATGATTTTTGAACCTTGCTAATATAAATTCTCATGTTGTTGATAACTTCACATTCTTCTACCGGCCGAAGTATTGAAATATTTACATGGAAACATGGAAACAAATATTCTTGCTCAAGGTCTCAGACTAGTGTCCATAATGTTCAAATATATTATTGTTCTTGTAAATTAGAATTTAGTATAACGTTTTGACCTTCGCTCTTCAAAAGTAAAGAAATACTGGGACGTCCATGATCCATCTTTTAAGGTCATCTTCAATGGATTCGTGGATTTCAGTTTATACAGTATTTAGAAGGACGGATTTCTAGTCGACGTGACATTGGTGTTTAACTAATAGACAATCATGTCTAAAATTGGTTTTCAATTGGTTCCATCTACATTCTAATATTTCAACCTACGTGTCGTTTATTAACATTTAAACAAAGATAATAAAATAGAGTGGAAGGGAAAGAAAATCTAATATTTTAAAAACTTGAGAAACAAAATTAATTAACATGTCTAACGGGAGTCATTGCTAGCTTGCATTGAAGAGGTTTTTCATTTTTTTTTTTTTTAATTACCTTACATTGCAATTATTTTAAGTAATTCATGATTACATTGGAGATGCTCAAAAAAAGAACTCCTAAAGGCTGGAGTAAAAGCTTTCTTTCAAATTGGATAATTGTTTATCATAGAAGGGCAATGAGTGATTTTTTACAAAGGCCTTCGAACCTTAACGTTGAAAGATTAGGTTCATGTTTGATCTTCATCTTATAATTTCCTCTTTTTTTTTTTTTTCAAACTCATTTTTAACCACAAATTTTATGTGATCCACAATTTTTATCGTCTTTTTAACCACATTTTATCAACATTTTTTAAAATCTATTAAAATCCTTATTTTTATCCAAACCAAACGTAGTTTGTGTTATTCAGAACTATATTTTTGGATTACTTTAGAATTTATTCAAAAATGAAAATTGAGTAGGGAGCAATGTCAAATTTTACATTCGGTTTTGAGATTATTAAGCATAAAACCCCTTATCTCCACCAAATTGTCATTCATCCAAATTTTGGGAAAATCAACTTATTTTTAAAATAATTAGATTTTAATGGAAATGAGCGGCCACCTTTATACTTAACAAGTACTAATTTAATGGCCCTCTGGGGCACATCCCAATTGACAAATGACGGAGCTCTTCAAGGTCGGCGGTTCAGAGGTAGCGGATTTGATTCATTGGACTCTTGGAAGGCAGGTTTTCTCCTGGAAGACATGATATTTTCTGGAAGGCAGGAGTTCTCCTGAAAGGCAAGGCTTATACATGGGTTTGACTCGCTCGTCACTTTGGCAGATCANAAATTTTTTTTTTTTTTTTTTTTTTTTTTGGAAATATGATATAGGGACACCAACTCCATTGTTTTATAATTTTCATGAATGAACTAAGAATTATTTATTTAGGTAAAAGTGAATTTTTAATTTTTATTTTTTGAAGTGAATGAATACCCCTGTCCGAGTTTAAATCAAGAAGTTATTTGATAATTTCTAATAATGTATTGTGTTTATTTCTTTATATTTTCCATGGTGTTTAAAAAATAAAAATAAAAAGAGAGAGAGAGAAAGAAAGAAAACATCAAAAGCCCGTTTGACGTGATTTTTAAGAAATCAAAAAGAGTTTTTGAAAACCAAATGTTATTTTTGAAAATCTTTGGTTTATATATATATATATATATATATATATCTAGTTAAATGAGGTCTTAGAAGAAATTGAGAAGAAAACACTTTTAGAAATAAGTTTCTAAACATCAATTAAAGTAACTTTCTCAACAAACTCTTTTACCAAAAGTAAAAACATATAGCCCCGTTTATTTCTCATTTTTGAAAGAATGAAAATAAAAAATCGAGCAGTTACGGATCCCCTAGAAGAGATAGAAATTCAAATTTGATGACTTAATGTGATAGATAAATGTCATATTTTTTATTTTAATGAGAAAAGAATGGAATCAAACATGATAATAATATAATTAAAGCTGGTCAAACCGATCAGATATTATACATAAAATATTAATAAAACTCCATCCGGTTACATTAATTGCACATGAAAGAGACACAATGTCCCATTGAGCTTAAAATATTAAACATAATAATTATTAATTAAGATACAAAGTTATGGTCGATATTCATCCCTAAACTTGAAAGCAAAGAATCTAAATCTGAATTCACGTCAACCATTCTCTCTCTCTCTTCATTTGATTCTTTTCCAACAACTTTTTTAAACATGGATCCACAACCACCTATACATATCGTATTCCTTCTTAGTAGCCGCGGGCATAATTCAATAGTGTAAAGGATATGAGTAAAGTAGTCTCAGTCTTGCTGGCGGTCGCAGTGTGAGGGTTCGATTCCTGAGATATGGAATTGGACTCTTTGTGAATACCAGTGTACGGATAAGCTCTTGTTCCCTGACCTGTTGAGGAACATTTCGCGATTTACCTCCCTTGTGATGCTCCAGGGATGAGACGGTGGGGGCCCTCAAAGTTGGGGTTCAACCTTTTTTTTTTAATATTCCTTCTCTCTCTCTCTCTCTCTCTCTCTCTCTCTCTCTCTTCATTTGATTATTTTCCAACAACTTTTTTAAATATGGATCCACAATCACCCATACATTCGATATTCCTTATTGGTACGCCCCCAGGGCATATCTCCCAGTGATAAAGGGGAGGGCGGATAGGGCTCAACGCGGCAGTGTGCAGAGTTCGATTCCCCGCAAGGTGGAATTGACTTTGTTACAAACGGAAGTTACCATATAGGTTAACAGCCTTAGCCTATCTATGTGCTCTCCACCCTGGCTCCTGGGAGGCACATCCTGCGATTTACCTCCTCCACGATGGCTCAGGGCAGGGTCGGTGAGGGCCCTTAAGGTTGGGGTTCAACCTTTTTTTTTTTTTTTGATATTCCTTATTGGTACTTATGTTAGCCTCACATTTACATAGTAATAGTAGACGTACTATTTTTGTTGAAGATTTTAATACTTGTCTTGCACCACAATCGTATGTGTGGTTGATGGCTTTGGCACTTGGCCATGGAATAAATCATGTGCTTGTAAACTTGCTTTAACCAACAATTTCCTTGCCATGTCTAAGAAAATTCTAATGCACCCCCACGTTATAGCATTCTCCATTTACTTGATAATGCATCGAATCAGTGATAGAGTTAGAATTTTTTAATGGCTGCAAAACAATATCGAAAGGGGAATACGTTCCTATTATAGTATTTTCTATTTGCTTCGTCCACTTGATAGTGTATACAACCCGTGGTGGAGCCAAAACATTTTAATGAGGCAAAAAAATGTCATCTCTATTAAAACCTTCAAAACTTCTACATAGATTTAAACAAAATTTCAAAATATTGCTAGACGAGTCGCCACCCTTGGTTCGCAAGTGTATTGAACTCTAATTTGATGTCGCTGTGTGATCGTGGGATCCACTAGATAATTAATGTAGCGGAAGACTTGATCATACAAGGTGTTTTTCGGAATCAACAATTTAATTGTAGGTTTATAACATCAACACGTTCCTAAAAATAGACGAACTATTTCTCAATCTCGCGAAGAAAAATAGATTATGTATTGTGATAAATTATCAAGTTCATCGATCATATTAGAGGTATAGATGGAGTAAAAAATATTGCACATCAGTTGTGAAGTAGCCAACTGATTGATAGTCCGATATTCGTATATTAAAAAATAAATAATAATAATAATAATAATAATAATAATAATAATAATAATAATAATTAGAAAACTTTGATTGATACTACAAATTTTGATTAATCACAAGTAAACAGCCATAACTAACCCAAGGGAAAATCCATTTCCCCTAAGAAAAAAATAAAGTATTTCCAGAATTTGGAACCTGGAAAAATAAAGAAGTACATTTTCCTTGACTAACAACAGAAAATCAAAGGCGGCGCCGGTATCAAGCCGATTAAGCTTTTAACACTCACCCCAGCCTTCCAATAGCTGATGTTGCCGATGCTGTCGTTTTCTGGCTTTAAGCAAACGTTCCAGCTTCGATTCTGCCGCAGCTATAAGCTTAGCCGGCACTCCAGAAATTTCCTCCAGTCGCTTCAAAGATTGCCGTGTTCGCGCCCCACTGAATCGCAAGCCGAGCCACATCGAAGCCGCCAGACAAACTCGGAAGGGCAAAACCCTCCAATGATCCAAGCATATCCTCAGCGCATCACAAGACATCTGTACGGCCACGTTACTGCTTAGTCCAAGCCGCGAGCACCAATTGCTGAAAATGCCCTTCGCCTTCAAGTTCACCGCTCCCCTTCGAGTTCTCAATGTATTTTCCGACGTGACCTCGCCTGAACTGTCGTTGCCGGAGGAAGAAGAGTTAAATCCACGAGTTTCCCGATGACTGGAGTATTCTTTTTTCTTTGTCATAGTTCTCGAAACGCAAATCGAAGACTCTGAAGATGAGACCGAAACTAGGTCATTAGACTCATCATCCACCGACGCCGGTAAACAACCACATAAACCGATGCCGGCGATGCAATCTCCGATTATCCCCTTGCATTTCGAGCAAACTGGCCGGCGTACATGGCGAGCTACGAGAAAATTAGCCTGGTGGACCTTAGAATCACAGCTCAAGCAAAGAAAAGCAGAATCTGAAGAACAATAAACTGCAGCATCTCCATCACACAATTCGCAAACCCTAATTTTCATCTTTACAAATTATAAACGAAATTCGTTTGAAGAAAAAAGACAAATTTAAAGGATGCTGAGAAAAAAAGATCGAGAGAGAAAAGTGAGAGGAGAGATTTATGGTGTGAGAGTGAGTATGGGGATTTAGGGAAGAGAAGGATCACATTGAAATGAATAATATGGACTAGATTTAAAGGGAGGCAGATTTTAAGGCAGACCAGTATTGAAGAAAAGTGTGTTTGTGGGTGAGAGAGGAGAGAGAGAGTGAAGGAGGAGGAGGAGGAGGAGGACAGAATGAAGAGAGCAATGAGAGACTGGGAGAGAGAATCAAGAGATTGAGAGAGGAAAAGTTGGTGGGAGAGAGAGAGAGAGAGCCCTTATTACAGCTCTCCTCCTCTCACCATACATACATACATACATATAAATAAACTGCTGCCCCGACGTAGTTCAGTGGTGCAAAGGAGAGAAGTGAGGTTATCTCACGCTTTGTTGACAGTCGCAGTATGAGGGTTCGATTTTTGAAAAATAGAATTGAACTTTTTGCAGGCGCAGTGTACAGTTAGCTCTTGTTCCCTGACCTGTTGGGATACATCTCGCTATTTACGTCCCTCACAAAACTCTAGAAATAGGGCGATGAAGGCCTTAAAGATTGGGATTTAACTTTTTTTTTATATAAATAAACTGCTGTTTACTGTCTTTCTCTCTCCTCTCTCATAAGTATCCATCCCCTTCCACAAAACCTCGTCGTCTCGAACAACTCAAAGTCCTTTTCTTTTGCAAATAATGCCCTCCATATTACGGAATTTGTCAGATAAAGCCCCTTAAGATCTTTAATTCCAAATTTGATCTACTACATATAAAATATACAATAACAATTGACGAAACCCTTTTTTGTCTCTTATTAATTCAAAACTTTTTTTGTATACTTATTTTCAACTACACATTCAAATAATAAATTATTCTGTTCGTAAATTCAAAATTCTTCTTTACTTTGTTTGAGTCCTATTTTTTTTTTTTTTGAAAAATTACATTCTTAAACAGTATTTTAATAATATTTCAACAACACATTTTTCAATAAAATAATATTACATGAAAATTTAAATTTTTTTTTATTTTTTAACCACACATTTCACATCATTATACTATTCAAAAATGCATTTTCTTGACAAAAATGGGGCTCAAAAAAGGGCATAGTATATTATCTCATTTCATGCCATCAATAAACATAATAAAAATACAATATGTTAATTAAATCAAGAATTAATCAATAAGCAATTCATTACCCTTTTGTGAGCTGAATCTTTAAAGTAACAAATTATTATTTATTTGATTTTTTTTATGTACAAGAAAAATACATTTAACGTGATTTTGTTATATGCTTCATCTTTTTGCTCCTCGATTCACACGTAAAATATGATATACAAAATACATATTTTCTAACTACACAAGTAAAGCATTTCATCTTCACGCAATTGCTCTAGAAATTTTGACATTTCTAGTAAAATAAAATAAATCTTACCAATACTTTTGAGGTGGATTTTGGGCAATATTAATTCTACAATTACTCATAAGTTTCTGGGATAAAAAACGAAGTAAATAAAATTGATGGGAGAAAATAACATAAATAAATAGTTGGGTTCCTTTATGAAGAAAATGTATGTCATACTATGATATGGTGTCTGTATGGCCAACCTGTCCAAAATATCTCATTGTACCAACCCCTATAGAGAGAGAGATAAAATCTACACCAGGAATTTTAAAGACTTATAATTGTCGAACACGTGGCGAATTTTGACGTTATGTGATGTGCATTAGCTTCTATGTCTTTCTCTTTCCAATTGTACCATTTAAATATCCACCATTTCCCAATATAAACCAAAAGCTTTTCCATTTCTATTTCGAAACTTGTAAAATAGGGATTTTTTTTTTTTTTTAAATTTTGTATGCGTTTAAGTCACATTATTTTGAATGAATGTATTTTAAAATAGTAAATTGATGAAAAATATATAGTTAAAAAATAAAAAAAATTTAAATTTATATATAATATTATTTTATTAAAAAATATGTGATTGAAATGATGTCAAATCACTGTTTAAGAATATATATTTTTTTAAAGAATATTGCTCAAATAAAGCCTTAGTTTTCAAGCAAAAATTAAAGTAGCTTTTTCAAAAGTTTTTCATAAGCAAAAACAAGAATAAAAATCATGTCAAACGAGCCAAAGTTAAATGTTCATACTTATGACAAAAATTAATTGAGGGGAAATTTTATAAATGTTATCAAGTAAATAAAAAAATAAAAAATTACATAATTAAATTTTAAGCCCCTATTTGTAGAAATTAATCTAAATGTTAATATAAACCAAAGTCAATAATTAATTTAACTACATTTTTTATGATATCCACAACTTTTTAACTACACATTTTATCAATTTTTTTCAAAATTTACTAAAAATTTTGATTTGAATTCTCTCTAAGCAAGGACTAAGTATATATAAAATTCTCTTGTGATGGATTTTGTGCCTTAAACTATAATATTTTCCATAATATATATAACTATATTCTTCAATCTTTACCTGGCCATCTGTCGGGAGTTTCGGATTTAATATCGATATTTTAGCAACAAATCTAATAACAATCAATAAATCTAGTAAGCGGGATCAAGAAGTACCCTATGTTAATACAATGTTATTATTCATCTACTATTTAATTGAATGGGGAATTCCGAATTGGACAGAAAAAATAGCCACTCCCCCAAATCTGGCATTAATCTGCGTGATTGGTGCTAAAACTAATGATTAGCGTTAATTTATTATTTTTACGACATGTTTAATTAAATAGATTCAACAATATTTAAGAGAAAATGTTAAAACTTTGTACATTTTATTTGACATCCCCGGAAATCCCAAAATTCGCTCGTTGTTTACTGGATAAAGTAGATTGTGCATTAATTAATAATACGGAATGTTGCAAAAATAACAAGATCTTTTTTTTTCCTTCTCTCTCGTCAAACGATCGAAAATTAAAGAAATTGTTATTGCATTCAATATGTATTTATCAAATACAATCTTGTTAGATTTTGTCCCAAATTATGGTGGATTTTTTGAAAAATATTGTTTCCTTATTTTCATGTGATTTTATTAGAAAAATATTATTTCCTTTATTCTACATTATTTTTAAAATAATGCTATTCGCCGTCGCTCATTACGACAATCGTCTTACGTGACATACACGTGACAAATGATTATTTAATGCATTAATGTGATAACTTTTTATGGACTCATACATCAAATAACTATCTGTCATGTGTATGTCATGTAGGGCGACTACCAAAGTAAGCGATTACGAATAACATTACTCTTATTTTTTATATTATTTTCATCTTTATAATATTTTTAGGATTTGATATATCCCTATAAATATGTGGCTCTTCATTCAGTTTTAAGTGAAGCTTTATTACTGAATTTTTGTATTCTCTCCACATATTGTCTTTAATAAAAACATCTATTCCTCTACTAATCTCTTTTCAATTTTTTTACTTTAATCTTATTTTCTTTAGTGTGATCCTACATACATTCATTTTATTTCATCACGCTCGTGTTTGGTAGGGATTAAATCAGATTTAGTAAATTTTGATAAGAATTGATAAAATATATTGTTGAAAATTTATAGATCTTTTAAAATACGTATGTGATTAAAATTAACTGTTAATTTAAACTTCAATTAAACCAAACGTGGCATAAATTCGTCACGTTTCCTCTAGAATGAATGATGAACCAAAAACCCTTCATTAATTCGAATTGCATCACTCGCTAATTTCCAAAGAAAATATCATTTTCAAGGGAAAAAAACCGGTGTGTAAAAAGGTGCCAGCATAGGTGTGTTCATTGGTTCACATATTTGGTCAAATCAAAATGAAAGGTTTTACATGTTTAACGGTAGAGAGCCATTTGCTTCAAAGTATAAACTATAATTACCTGGTCCACTGATACAGTGATTTAGGAGACGTGTCAAATTTCTAACGGTGATAAATGAGCCGACCACACAATTTAATAGCAATCCAATGGCCACAAGATGTGTATGTACGTGGCGGAAGCAGAGATGGTGGTTACTGGCTGCTCGACCGTGGCCACGAATCTTCCGGCGGTGGTTGAATTGAAAATTTGAGTATGCCTGTACTACCACGTTACGTATCGATTTTGTATGTAGTTTTTTTTTTTTTTTTGCCCCCAGGACATATCTTTCAGTGACAAAGGGGAGGGCGGATAGGGTTCAGCGCGGCAGTGTGCAGAGTTCGATTCCCCGCAAAGTGGAATTGGCTTTGTTGCAAGCGGGAGTTACCATATGGATTAACAGCCTTGTCCTATCCATATACTCTCCACCCTGGCTCCTGGGAGGCACATCTTGCGATTTACTTCCTTCACGATGGTCCAGGGCAGAGTCAGTGAGGGTCCTTAAGGTTGGGGTTCAACCTTTTTTTTTTTTGTAGTTTTGATAGTATTAGGTGGGTCCATAGAAAAGTCCAATAAAATAGAGTAATAGTATAAATTGGATAATATTGATTGTATAACTAATTTCATTGGACCTTTACTAATTTTATTGGAAAGGTCCAATAAAATTTGGCCTTGAGTAAGGATATATTTGAACCACATTTTTTTAAAAGAATACATTTTTAAACAGTGATGTAATATCATTTCAACCACACATTTTTCAATAAAATAATATTACACCTAAATCCAAAAAATTTCTTTATTTTTTTAACCACATATTTTCCTTCAATACATTATTCAAAAATATATTCTAAAAAAAATAATGTGGCTTAGACAAGGCTAAAGTACTTTTGTTGTATATTATTGGAGAACGTTATTAAGTATTGTAAATAAAATTACACGTAATTTTCATGTAATTCATGGTTGAAAGGTAAAATTGTCAAATTATTTAACTTTTGTCTCCAATTCGATTAAAAATTGTATGCAAGTTGAATGACCAAATTAATGATTTTTCGTAATGTGGGGTCCAAATTTACATAAGAATATAGATATGAACCCAATAAGTAAAACTTATCATTGAAAGATTGTGAATTCATTATCATACTACATGAAATGTTAGGGAGCCAAAACCTAATTTACCAGCCAGAAAATATTTTAATAATGTAATTATAATGATCCCCTCTAAAATTAAGAAGTCCATAATCCATAATGGGCCGTAACAAGCACATTTGAAGCCTAATGGGCTTTTACTGTAAATGTCCAATGGGAAAAATTCATAATTCAAATATATTATATACACATATTCAAAAATTAGATAGATAGTTTGAAATTTCAAAATTCGGATATATATTTAATTAATTAAAATATTATTAAATAAAGATAATAAAGTCACAATTACACGATTAATTATCACAGATTCATAATTAAAGGTCACAGATTTATTTACTGGTTAAATTTCATCAAATTAATTGGTTACAAATTATTTCAAGATGACAAATCAAAAATTTTGTATGTCGCATATTATTTCGAGATCAAAAATCAAAAAATTTTTAGGTCACATATTACCAAATTTTAAGGTCACAGACCAAATCGTTGGTCACTTATACCATACACTATACTCTCGACTCCAATCCACCACCAATACTTGGTCATAAGGCAACCAAATAGTTGGTCACAATCACTATTACACTCCCCCCCCTCCCCCGCCACAACACCAACATGACCACTGCCAATAACAAAAACAACCATCAAAACACAACGACCAACGACACGACACCACATCTACAGCGTACCACCACCGCTAGCAAACACTACAAATTGCAAAAACACCACCATAACAACACTAAAACACCCAAACAACAACAAAAAGACCACTAAAAGGGACTTGAAAACAGCAAGTCGCCAACACCACCCACACCGCCATCCTACCTAGATTCCCCTTGCACTAGCACACTACACCATCACCAACCAAAGTCACCAACACCATCCACATCGACGTTGCACAAAGAAGCTGCTAGAGCGTCGCCACCACAGCATCATCGTCGACTGCCACCCCTACATCAACCCCTCACGAGCACCTCCAACCAAATCGTAGCCAGATTCCCATAGTCGCCTACTCGAAAAACCCTAAAACCTCCCTCCTCCTCAAAAAGTGTAGATCGGAACTGCAACTTCACGAACATCTCCTCCCCCACATCGGTACCGTCACATTTGCTTCGCGTCGGTTGCAGTGTCGAAGAGAGAGAAGGTAGAGACAAACCTAAACCACTTTTGTAGATGGAAAAAAAAGAAGGATGATTGCAACATCGCGATGCTGCGTTCACATCAGCGTCATCTTCCCTCGCCGACTCAGGCACCAGCGCATCCCTTCGTCCCAGTTACAGTGTTTGAATGGGTCGAACGCGTCGAAAAGAAAGAAGCTGGCGATGAGAAGAGAGAAGGAAGAGACGGGATTGTGAAATTTGAAAATGGGTAAAATGGTGAGAATTTTTATTTGAATTGGGTAGGTTAATTATATACAATACCTGATTTTTGTATAAATAAACTTTACCTAAATTTTGAATTTTAAAGTTTTAGTACCTGGCTTCTTGTAATTTCCTCATGTCCAATTGGCCACATGTGAAGGCCCGTGGTTCATATGTTTTTAAGCAACTTTAAAAGCTTAGTTAAAACATTCTCAACAAACTCTATATTTTTAAAGATCATATTCTATAATTAGAGGGCATTTACAAATTTAGAGAGTACAAACTTTTAATTACTCCAACAGATTTTTTATATTTTAAACTCAATTTCACTACTTCAAAATAATATTTTTTCTATATTTTAGTTTCACCAACTTTCTTTCAAATTATTATATAATTTTTCTTCATCGAATATTGAAAAGATTTTGAATACATTTTATTGTAAAAGAGTGTGTTTGGTTCTCCAAAACTCACTCTTTATTTTAAAATATTCATTTAAAAAGTTTTTTGGAACATAATTTTAAGGATTAACTCTTTGAAATAGAAAACATCTTATAATTAAAGAATCTCTTAGAGACGCTCCTATTTAACACCTTATTAGCTCAAGAATTTTTATATACAATTTTTAAAATTGGTTTAGCCTTTTTGATAACTTTTCTTTAAAGTTTTAATTTGTATTAACTGGAATTTCTGAAGAATTATCCTTAATTAGAATAAAATATATAAACTTCTTCTCATGACTCCTAAACATGGAGGCGAAGAAAGGAAAAGTTGGACTAGTGTGGCATGCGGGGGTCGGAGGGTGAGGTGAGTTGCGGGAGGCAAATGGATTAGGTTAAAACTTCTCATTTTTATTTCCCATTTTTATTTGAAATATTTACATTTACATTTTTGCCTTTCAAATAGTGCAACATGTATTATGGGTTAAAATTGGATATTTTGCATACAAAGTGGATTTATAAAGTTGGTTGACAAAAAAGTGTTGAATTTAAAAATCTGTTTTTTGAAATGATTGGTGTAAATATTACTTTGTCAACTAATTTTGTACATATAACATAACTCTAAAATTAGGACTAAATGGATTGGAAAATCAAAGAATTAATGTAGGGCATATTTGGTAGAATTTTTATTCTTATTTCTATTTCTTGTAAAACAACTTTTTGAGAAATTTATTTTAAATCAAATTTTACTGAAATTCTTCTAATCAGATGAAATATTTTTTTTTAAAAATTATTCAAATATATTTAAAAGCAACTTCTTAAATTGAATACAGGTTTAAATTCTCAAAAACTCTGTCAAAGAATTAATAAAGAAACACACATTCTCCTAATAAAATAATTTTATACGTAAATTCATATTATTTTTTACTTTTTTAACTACACATTTTACAAATAAAATTATTTTTTTTCACATAATTACTTCTCAAGGCTAAATTATTTAAAAATCATATTTTATCGGGTTGTTCTACTGTGACAGCCCCTTGGTTGTCCAGGGGCGTAATAAAATTATTTTTTCACATAATCACTTCTCAAGGCAAAATCATTTAAAAATCTTATTTTCTCAAGAACTTCTACTGTAACAACCCCCTGATTGTCCAGGTAGGTAGGCGCCCCCAATAGGAGACCACTATATAACCCCGGGATAACATTTGTCCAAGGGGTTTAAACCGATTTTACCCAAGTACAAAAGAAATAAATAAATCAGTTCATATATTTTAATGGGGCTTTCATTTAAAAAGCCTAATCAAACAAAACATTAATTTAAAAAGTCACAAACTAAGTTTTTGGGATAGAAGGCCCAAAGATATTGAAAATGAAAAATATAATTCATAAATGACTAAAATGACCTTACATAAAAAAAAAAAAGACATTACTGCCCCTAATTCCCATTTCAATTCCCATTTGACCCCAATTAAATTCTACATACCTTCCATTTGTTCTTCAAAAACCGACTGTAGAGATATGCAATTCCTTTCTTTGTCATCGTCATTTTTCTCTACATTCACTTTTCCTTGAACACTCATTTGGTTGAAGTGAGTAATAAAATCTTGCAATATTAATGTTGGGTATTTGGAGAAGAAATGGGTGTTGTAATTTTCAATTTTTGGATTAGTTTCTTTGTCCATTTTTTTGAATAATTCCTTCATGTTGTTGTATATATGTTTATGGTTTTTATTTGTGAACAATGATTTTGAATTAATCTTATCATTATATTAGGGTTTTGATGTGGGTTACTTCCAAACCCTTTTCTCATTACCCATCATTTGCATCAGTTAGAGTAAAATGTAAATTTGTAAAGGCATGTTTCGCTATTCTTTTTATTGGTCTACTATAATACTTACCTTTAATTTTCGTCTGTACATAACGACATACATGTCATTTTCTGCAATCTATAACAACTTACATATCGTTATTAGTATTGTACAATGTTTGAAATTTGATGAAATTTTTATATTGAATTACGGTTATGGACACTACGAATATAGTACGGATATCAGTTTGTTTTTCAGTTGAATATGAGCAGTCGGTTGAATATGTTTAAAAATGAAAATATACAGGGAATAGCAAAGGAAAAACAACTCATATTCTTGTTGCAAAAACGATTTCTTATGTGGAATTATATGATAAAGTCAAAGAGGTGTTGAACATCAATTTACAACTATTTCGGAATTTAATTGAAAAAATGGAATGATTGAAGAATCTATTCACAATTTCAAATGGTTACGACTATAGTCATAAGATATCAGTGGACTGCGTGTTTTTATTCCGAAATAAAATGGAACAAACCAATACCTTGGAATAGAAACCAGTACCTTAGCTTCTGTTGGAGCATACTATTTTATTATTTCATTTATATTTATAGTGGATAATTAATTTGAAATTATTTCCTGCAAACTACATAATCATCATATGTGTTATTTTGCTCATTTATTTGTTTTCAATATAAAAATTCAAAAACTTGGATTTTTTATTTTGTGATTTCGTATTGTAGCTCTCTTGAGGGACATACTTACTCAACTTTGTGCTAAGAAGAATTGGACATAGCAGGTCGAATATTGTGTTAGCCTTTCCCGTCCCCGACCCAAAGAAAAATGGGGAACCTCGTATTTTTTTTATTTTTCTTTAGGTGCTACTGTTGGATGACTTGTTTACACAAAAACAATTGGTCCAGCATCTTAAGCAATTTATTCCTTCAGTTTCATCAAGATGTATGTCGAAAGCGTGTGTATATATGTGTGTATGATAGAAACTATAATGTAATTGCTGGCTTATCTATTAGGTGAACTTCTTGGTTTATCATCATAATTCATAATCCAAGTTTCTAAGTTTGTGACAATGTTGAGATTATAAATGATCAAAATTATTCAATGGATCCATATAGACTATATTAATTGACCGTTCATTTCTATTTTTGTAGATTCTTCCCAATACATTCTTGATTTTTAAAGTTCTCAAGTAATAATCGTTTGAGATTAAGATCGTAATATTGTCCTGGCTTGTAACTTTATTTTTTTGTACTCATTCGAAGCACAAGATGATATATTAAAATTTGTAGTCATTGTGCTATTGAAATGTTTTTGCACTATTGAAATGCAAACGATGTTCATATAGTTACAGTTGATATAAATGCACACAATCTAATGACGATATACATTTTCTACCTTCTGAAACAAAGTGTTTAAGATCGTTGTAGTACAAAAATGCATTAATTTTAATTACGACATTGCAGTCATTCTTGAAGCACAAAATGATATAGATGTCGTTCTGATACAAAAAGTAGAGTGAATAACATAACGATATTGAAACCATTCCTGTAATAAAAAATAATTTCTATATCGTTTCAGTATGAAATACACAATGCTTAACTTATTTTAGTAATGACATAAAAGTCGTTATGACTATGTATAAACGATATATAAGTCGTTCTATTACAAAAATGCACTCATTCTAAGAGTGGCATTAAAGTCGTTCCTGAAACCCAAAAACGATATAGATATCCTTCTAATAAAAAAAATGCACTGAACAACCTAACAATATTGAAGGCATGATGGGTAGTTGTGGACAGTCGAATCGTTACTTTTAGCTAGAACGATATAATTATCGTTTTATAAGAAAAGAAATGATATATATGTCGTTATACTTGTTATTTGAATTAAAACGATTTCAAACTCTTCAAATTTGTACTAAAACGATATGAATGTCATTACTTTATTTGTAATTTTGATACATAACGATATCATTACCATTTCAATACAAGTTTGATAACGTTTATATCGTTTTAGTTTAAATCATAACTAAAACTACACACATATCGTTTCAGTTAAAATAAAACGACAATTATATCATTTTTACTAAAAATAACGATTCGACTGTCCACGACCACCAGACATGCATTTGACATATATTAGATGATCAAAATATGTAATCAAGTGACACGACCCGTCCAAAATCACTCTAGTGGACCCGAAACATGACGTGCGCCGATGATAGATATTGACTAGATGTCAAATCTATCACCAAAATTGATTATGATTTATTTAAAAAAAATTCAACAAAATCAAATGTTTATAAAAACATAATGCGATGAGCCCAAAATTTACTTCGTGGTTTATCAAATTGAATCATATAATTCAATATGTCGTGTGGCTCTAACTCTGAAATCACCAGACTCCTCAAACTATCAAGGACCAATATTACCTAGAAGAATAATTTTAGAAAAATATGAGTTGACAGCTCAGCGAGTTGAATAGTTCAAAAATAATCATACTTCCCCCTTTAAACATTTTTATCAAACATCAAGTTCATATCATTTAATATTTCACATGATAGCCTCATACAATTTATAAACAAAAAGTGAGACATTCTCATAACACTGTAAATATCATCTCTTAATCACGATATAGTCATCAGCTAATATCTATACCCTCATCTCATCACATCACATGTGATCCGCAAAAAATGTACCCTTTGACTAAAATCTGTAATTCGCCCCTCGAGCTAAGCACTTTCCCCACGGGCCTTTGGCCCCCTTCATGAACGAAAGATGGTCTCAAAGACCTCTGGTAATTAATTATAGAATACGGTCAAGACCCCTCTGTGAACTATATGTACACGGTCGAGACCAATATCCGATCAAGACCCTCTGTGTAGGATAGAACACGGTCAAGGCACCTCAGTAAACTAAAAAATATATATAATCACAAGTACTTTTCTGATCGATCTCAGAATCATGTCTCATATTCCAATTCACAATGTATCAATTCGAACACATAATTGTAGATAATTGCACATATTTTAAGAAAATACTTAATTTATAAATACTATAAAAATATTTATATTTTTCCTTCATAGATCTATGGATAAAAATTTGATTAAATTGACGAACATTTCCAAGCTTCCACGTTCCCACCTGAAATAACGATATAATTTCTCGAATTAAAATCTAACAATTAAATTAATATAAATCCACCATTTAACCTCTCAACTTCTATACTTACTCTTACATCTCCAATTCTCCAACTTTTCTTCTCTTTAATGATTTATCAACTAGTCACCATATATTATCAAATCCATTACAACACTCACACTTCCTTAAAATCACTACCTTAATACATATACAACCCCTATACATAGTTAGTCCAATACACAGGCTTCAATATTTATCATATAAATTCATTCAAACCATGAAAAATCTGGAAATCCAAGGTTTGACAAAAACAGCACTAAAATTTATCATATAAATTCATTCAACTTTTCATTTTAAATTTTTCCTTTCTTTCTCTACAACTATTCATTCCTTGCAATACCCATAGACATATTCTGCTTATCTTCTTCTCTTCTAATTTTCCATTTTCACTTTTCAATTATGACCATATATAACACAATTTATTACTACAGTCTTCAATTCCTCATTCTTTTCTTTCCATGCTTCACGTTTCATTGTCAATTTAATTCTCTCAAGCACAACAATTATATATAGAGAGAATCCAAAGTTTTGCACAACTCCAAATATACTTACTCATAATAAAGTAAGAAACTCAAGCTTACCAAATTCTTAAATAAAGAAAGAAAAACACAACACCTAGACTTTATCTCTATTCCCCTTTTTTTAATTATTGGGAATCATCTCGACCAAATAACTTGTTTACCATAATTAGTATTCCATCTTCCTTGGTAGTACAATGTGATGATATGTCCTTGCTGACTTTCTGTAATGTGTCCACAAAATCCTGTGCACTTAAATGACATGCTCAAAACTACCTCATATCTAATAGAACATTTTTTCACCTTTTAGGCTCTAAAGTACAATAACATGTCATACCTGAAATTTTTATCAAATCTTTATGATCAAAATAAGATATTCTACTCATGAAATTCAACATATAACTGACATGATAGTCATCCCAATGGAATCACAAATAACTCTTAAAACTAAGCCATATTTATAATTTAATATGTCGTCCTCAATAACTTATAAACCAACATAATAAAGCCAATAATGGCTAAAGGAAAATCAATTCACATTTTAATCAGACTATATTGTAACATAATTCTGTTTATGTAAAACAGTCATTTCCTTTGTTTTATCACTATTCACAATGCCTTTCATAATAAAATAACCTTGCTAAGTGAAAATCATCGTACCATATAACAACAAAATTTAATCATGTCTCGTCTCCCAAGTTGAACAAGATGATTCACCGTACTTAATTTGTTGACCCTTATTAAAAATCATTATACCCATATTTAACGATCGAATATCGATACCACTGTATACCCAATTCACAACCTTAATGGATGTCCACACCTCTCTTTATTATTTTCTTTCCTTTCTCATTCTTTCGATAAATATACATACTTATATAGAACCCGATGTCATTTCTTTCCTCCTATCCTTAAATTTATGCTACTATTGCACATAACATGTAAACAGTGATTTAACACTAATTCATACTCTTTTCTTTCTATTCCTGGTCACTTCCGACCACACGTCCCCAATTATATATTCCTATCAAAGTTTTATTTCCTTGAATGGAACTCTTAGTCCTTCCCTCTATTATTCCTTTTTTTTTCCGACCATTTTCCTTAACCGCTATACTACCATACATAATTCCACTTCACCATAAATTTCATATTCTCTATATGTAATCATTTTCTATCTCCTTGACCCCAAGTTTCTATACCAATAAGTAACCCATCGAGTAAATTTTTATTTCTTTTTTTTCCCTCTAACCTCATTTGTCACTACTTATCTTTCTCATTTTGTAACCTATCATTTAATTGGTCAAGGCAGTCATAAGCCAATCCTAATCTCTTCTCGAAGTACACATGAATGTTAAGCTCCTCAATGCATAATATACAAAATAAAACATTGTATTTTATTTATCAACATTCTATATAATATTATCATTTTGTCCTCTACAAAATTCTTATCATATAGCATAAGTGTACACCCACATGCTTTCCATTCTTATCCCAAACAAGTGGCTATGATTCACCACAGTTATCGATAGCGCTAATGGTCATTTAGCTTCCCCAAAATAATTAAAATCCTCCACTGATTATCTCCAATTACACAAATTATATCATTTTCCTATATTTATTGGGCAAGCTATAACCAATGATTTTCCTATGTATCATGATTTAATCAACTCTTAATAGGTCACATATACCACGGTTTCAACCCAGCAACTAATAAATACTTTCAATTATCAAATCATTGTAACTATCATGCTTACATACTATCCATTTCTGGATCCGTAAAAAAAATATTTTTCTATCATTTTTTGTTCCATACATTCAAGCTTGAGAGCCTGTGATTTCCGCCACCACAACATGTGATCACACGCATTGAATATGCATGATATGTCAATGCATGAACTATGAAGACTCTCATAACTTTGTAAACCATGCTTTGATACCACTTTGACACGACCTGTCCCGAATCACCCTAGTGGACCCGAAACGTGACGTACGCCGATGATAGATGCTGAATAGATGTTAAATCTATCACCAAGGCTGACTATGAGTTATTTCAAAAAAAATGCAAAAAAATTAAATGTTTATAAAAACATAATGCGATGGGCCCAAAACTTACTTCGTGGTTTTTCAAATTGACTCATATAATGCAATATGTCGTATGACTCTAACTCTGAAATCACCAGGCTCCTCAAGCTATCAAGGACCAATATTACTTGAAAGAATAATTTAAAAAAAATATGAGTTGACAGCTCAACGAGTGGAATAGGTCAAAAATAATCATACTTTCTTCTTTAAACATTTTTATCAAACATCAAGTTCATATCATTTAATATTTCACATGATCGCCTCATACAATTATAAACAAAAAGTGAGACATTCTCATAACACTGTAAATATCATCTCTTAATCGCGATATAGTCATCAGCTGATATCTATACCATCATCTCATCACATCACATGTGATCAGCCAAAAATGCAACCTTTGACTAAAATCTGTAATCTTCCCCACGAGCTAAGCACTTTCGTCACCGGCCTTTGGCCCCCTCCGTGAAAGAAAGCTGGTCTCAAAACTTTTGGTAATCAATTCTAGAACACAACCAAGGCTCCTTTGCGAACTATATGTACACGATCGAGACCAATATCCGGTCAAGACCCTCCGTGTAGGATAGAACACGGCCAAGGCCCCTCAGTGAACTAGAAGAAATATATAATCACGGGTACTTTTCTGGTCGATCTCAGAATTATATCTGATATTCCAATTCACAATGTATCAATTCGAACACATAATTGCAGATAATTGCACATACTTTAAGAATATACTTAATTTATAAATATTATAAAAATATTTATATTTTTCCACTCACAGATCTATGGATAGAAATCTGATTAAATTGACGAATATTTCCAAGCTTCCACTTTCCCATCTGAAATAACGGTATGATTTCTCGAATTAAAATCTAACAATTAAATTAATATAAATCCACCACTTAACTTCTCAACTTCTACTTACTCTTACATCTCCAATTCTCCAACTTTTATTCTCTTTAATGATTTATCAACTAGTCACCATACATTATCAAATCCATTACACCACTCACACTTCCTTAAAATCACTACCTTAATACATATACAACCCCTATACATAGTTAGTCCAATACATAGGCTTCAATATTTATCATATAAATTCATTCAAACCTTGAAAAATCTGGAAATCCAAGGTTTGACAAAAACAACACTAAAATTTCAGAATATAGAAATCTGGCACCAACTCCTCAATATTGAAATTTGGCATCAAAATCCTTGACAGAAATATCACTTTTCTGGGCAGAATTTCAGAACTAACACCTGCCCATGAATTTTGCACGAAAATTGCTTATAAATACCAAAATCTTGTAACGCCCCGACCCGCAAGGACCGGAACGTCGCAAGATTAATTATACTTTTAGCCGTAAACTTAAAAAAAAATAGCTAAACTTTTAGAGGAAATTATAAAGATTTAATTTAAGAATATTTTTTTTTAAAGGAACAATAAATGACAACATAACTCAATACAAACAAAACTAATTCCTAACGTCTTCAGGTGACATTCATGCATAAATCCATTTTTGTTATGTGAAATTCTATGTAAGAATTTAAAAATAAATGTTGTTGTTTGACTTCCCATTTTTGCGCATTAAGTTTTAAAGTAAACTTGTTTACATAGTAATTTAGGTTGAAGTTTCACGAAACTTTAAAGGAAAGTAGGGAACTTCTCATAATATAACATATCCAAAATTCATCTTTCTTCGGCGACATATGAGATGTTAAAATATTTTTCAAAATCCCGCTAAAACTAAAAACAAGGCTGTTTTCTTTTCTATCTCGTATGGTATGTGACAAAATAAATTTGTTTGCATAGCTATCGACCCTGAAACTTTATGAAATTTTATTTTAAGGTAGGAAACTTCCTACAACATGTCATAGCCAAAAATTGGCTTCATACGGCATTATATAGGATATTAAAATATTTTTCAAAACTTCATAGCGACTCGATTTGGGAAGTAACCCAGCGCAGCATACTTAAGATGTCATATAAAATTTCATAGATATTGGATTGACATGATTTTGGGTTTATTCAGTATCTAATCCATGAGGCTATTAAATCCCACTGGTTTTGTCCAAAAATCCCAAGTAACGATTGAGTTACAAATTTTTAAGTTCAATAGCAGAAACTGGAATTTTCAGAAAATAGCTACACTATGTTTACTTAAAGTGACATATAAAATTTTACCGACATCGGATTGATATGATTTCAAATTTATTTAGTAGCAAACTTATGAGGCTATCAAAACCTTTGTTCAAAAATTCAAAGTAAAAAATTAGTTATGAATTTTTAAAATCTAGGCAGAAACTGAAATTTCTAAGAAAACAGTAGCATTAAAGAGTTGACATTTTTTTTTTTTGTAAACGGTGTTTCGCAAGTAAATTCTAAATCACATATATATATTTTTAAACATAACCTATTCATAAGAAAATGTTCTTAGAAATAATTTCATATACGATGTTCATAAAAAAGTAATTAAAAGGAAACGCAAATATTTCATAATCAATTTAAAGTTGTTAATTCACCAACTTTTCCATGTCAAATTGCATCTTCAACCACCATCATCGGCGCCTCCAACAAAAGAACAAAATCAACCTGTAAGAAGTGACTTAACCCATTAGTTTGTAACTCAATAGATATCATCGGTGTATTTCGTAATCAAATTAGAAAATTCGAACCATGGATTCATACCGTCGCACGTAGATGGATTTCTGACAAAATCCGATATCTATAGCATTATCATAACACATAGAGCCGAAAAATGATCATTTAAACTATAGTAGTGCCGATGCACTGTACCCGGAGGTACCATTTCATTCAACTTTTAACGAAAAATCAAATTTGAAGACGAAATAACACTTGCACCTCAACCTACCTTCGTTTGACGCTTTTGAATTGATGAAATTGAACGTAAATATTGTTTCCCGAATCCTACCAATGCTCTTTAAAAATCCAACTTTCTTTCTTTTGCTTGGAATATTTTTGGTTCAAAGTGTATGTTTCAATGAATATATATATATATAATAGCCTAACTTCATTTTTTTTTTCGGGTTCCTGCATCCCTCACACCTTAAACAAAATTTCGTCCTCGAAATTTACCTTATGGATTGGCAAAGAGTGTCGAATATTTGTCTTTAACTTCTTCTTCCCAAGTAGCTTCTTCGACTCCATGATTATTCCATTGCACATTGACCAGTTGAATCTCCTTGTTCCGTAATTTATGTACCCTTCGAGCCAGTATTCTAATCGGTAATTCCTCATAAAATAAATCTTTACGTACATCTAGGGATTGATAATTGACCACGTGATCATGCATGTACTTCTTGATCATCGATATGTGAAATACGTTGTGAACTGATGATAGTTCGGGTGGTAAAGCTAATCAATAAGCCACACTTCCGACCCTATCAAGCATTTCAAAATATCCGATATAATGAGGTCATAGCTTGCATTTCTTCCCAAACCTAAGTACACCCTTTATTGGTGTGTAGAACCCCAAATAATTCTAGACACCTTAGTGGCACTAAGACATGAATATTGAATGACTAAAGTATACTTCAGATTTTTAGTTTCATTTGAAACCCATTTTCGACATAGGAAACATTCGATTTGAAAAATGATATCTAAATAAAAGTTGTAGCTCTTTGAGTTAGCTTTCCAACACACTTTTAATTATCTCAATCAGATATCAGGAGAAGAAGTTATGATAGAAACACTGAAAGTTGTGCAGTGTCAACAAGACTACAACCGGTCGACCGAAACTGCCTGAAATGAAGCAACCCGTCGATCGAAAATACTCATTTTTCTCTAGAATTTAAATATTTATTTTCATCAATTATTTTCTCAAAGGCCCACCCACATTTTTGGCAATAAAAACCCCACTAAATTGAAGCATTTAACCTCAAACTTAAATGGCACCCATGTTTTCACTCTTAAATGAAATTTGACCCTTCATTTGCTTTAAGTTATGGGATATTTACCTATAAATAGAGACCTCATTTCACTCATTTTTTTTCACACCAAAAACAAGAGCTTTTACATACTAAAGAAAGAGTTTCCAAGAGAGAAAAAGAGAGGGAGGAAAACTATTTTTCCTAGAAGTTTAAGAAGTGTTTTCAAGCATCAATTCTCAACGGTTTTCAAACATCCAAGGAGTGCATTTCTTTCAACGTCCAAGTTTGATCGAAGTTTTCAATCCACGTTTTCAAAATTTTAAAAGCATCAATCAAGGTAGGTAGAGGTGCAATGTGTTTAATCGTGTTAAGTTATAAGTTTCAATTCATGTTAACGTTTGTATGTTAAATGGTACTCCGGTACGACATATCCCTCTATGTTAATGGTTGTATGTCAAATGGTACTCCGGTATGGTATATCCCTCTATGTTGAAGAAATGTTCGTACGTCAAATGGTGCCCTCAGGTACGGCATACCCCTTCATGTCAAATAGTGCCTCCGGGTACGGCATGTATGAAAAGTTATAAAGTTAATGTTTTGAAATGTA